>NC_063336.1:70767842-70841265 GCF_021869965.1 Rhincodon typus | reverse complement strand
GCATCAGAGGAGCAGGAAAGCTGACGTTTCAGGTCGGGACCCTCTGAACCTCTGAAAAGTCAGCTTTCCTGCTCCTCTGATGCTGCCTGGCCTGCTGTGTTCCTCCAGCTCCACACTGTGTTATTTAAAGACGTTAGTTTTGATTTAAAGTCAGAAGAATCTAGGAATGATTAATTTTTTAAAAATCAGTTTGGAAGACTCCAGAGCTCAGCGGCTAATTCAATTTCTCCCTTAGAAGGAACTCAGGGATTAAGTCACCTCAGCAAATGGGTTTAGTTTGCGAAACTTCTAAATCAGGAGAGTTCAGCTATAAATTTATCGTTTAATAAAGCTAAGAAAGTTTAGGTGCTCAGGTTAATGAAAAGGCCATGGTGGCCAACTTGGAAAGGACTCATTGAATTATCCCCATAAGAAAGCTGTAAGTCAGATATCCTTTCAATCTGAAAACTGAAAAAACCTAAATACTGAAGTTCTTATTGAAATCAGACTTGAATAGACCTGTAGACATGCTGAGTTCTGCCCCTTTGGAAAAAGTAATGGCTTGACCTAAAATCAATGTGCAGGTCTATACCGGCCCTTTGGAGGAAAACTTCATTTTTAGGTCAGTTTGAATCTGTTTGGGTTAGGTGAACTTTTTTTTTCTCAAAGGGCCCGAATGGATCTACAGTGGATCTAAGTGTATCCTGGTAAATGAAAATCTTTTGGTGATTGTTTTGCGCCTGATTTTTTTCTCCCCTGTGAATAGCTATTTGTACACACCTATGCACACAATGTAATTCATAATAGTTGGGTACAGCCATCATAGGAGGTATGAGCCATTGTGAACTTATTTAACTGATTGATTAAGCAAGATGACAAAGATTCCCAATGCAGTCAGAAGAACTTGACAGGTCCCAAAAATTCAAACAGACACTGTGACCTTGAATTTAACCCTAGTTGCAGAGATAGAGCAAATGAGTAAAACTTCAAAAAGCTACTTACTGCCTTGTATCCGAAAACTGAAAACATCCACCATCCAATAAACAGTCAGTCCCAAGTTTTTCTGATAAAGGATACTCAATTGTATAAGGAATCAGTTAAAAAGAACCCTAAAGAGTTGAGATAGTTGTGTAATTTCACATTGCTGCCTGTTGGAGTTTGCTACCTTTAGACTGGTTGCTATTTTCTCAACATTGCAACAATGACTACACAAAAAAACACCTCATTAGCCATTTTCATGACTCACTGGGTAACGCATGAGGAATCAAGCCATGCTATGTACAAGTTATTACAAAAGTTAAAGTTTTTAAAAGATATATGCAAAATCCCCAAAATACCTGATTTTCAGATCCGGGTTGATAGAAACACAGAGTAGGTTTCTGTACTTAACAAGGAATCACTATTTATTAGCAGTGATTAGATGTTAGCTGTAGGTAAACAATCAAACTGAACCAAAATCAGTAACTTCTACAAATTACAACTCTAAGCCATTTAAAGATTCCTTTCTGCACAGACAGATAAACATACACAGGAGGTCAAAACATATGGATAGAAAAAGAAGTGAAAAAAATAGTTCAGTAGTCTTTTTCCACCAGATATGTTGGTTCTTGCTGGTCTGAAGGTTTCTCCTCGACCTTCCTTTTTCTGAATGGGTTCCGTGGTTTGTAAGAGGCATAGGGTGGCTATTTCACCTATGAAAAATCTCTGACTTATCCAATTCAAAGTCACAACTTGAAGTTGAAGGGAGCATAAGCTGATTTTCTTCTGGTTTAAAGTGGCTAACTTCTGATCTGACCTAGCTTCTCTCTGTCTTGCTCACAGCCCAAGCTCCTTTTTGGCAAACAAAAAACCTTTCTATTGATATTTGTTCCCTAGTCCACAAAGCAATCAGCTTTACTTGAAAAGAAACATGTACCTTTCCCATTCTCTTCCAGAATCCTCAGATGACTTCAGGATGTGACCCTTCAACTAGAGGCCAATTCTCTCACTTATCCAACTACATTCACTCACAAAGTCTATGAGCCCCTTTTCTTTTCTGACCACCTAAACAGCTTTCGACTGTCTGTAATGTTCAATTATTTGAACAGAAGTCTGCAACCTAGTTTAAAAAATAGCTTCCTCTACCCTCATCTCAATGGCAACATGTAAAACGTTTACCTTGTATCCAAGTAAAAATGCTAATTAATTATCCTTGATCCCAGCAGCCTTTAGTCTTGGAAGTGAATGATCAGTTTGCAAAAAAGCCTTTACAACATAATAGCTTCAATACCATTCTGGGCCTATCAGTCTTCTTATTGCCACCTCCTTGAACTCTAAGGATGAGAATACCAAGGTCTCAGATGAAGAATCAGAAAAGCTGTCTCCTGCATTCTCTGCCAGCACCTACCCACTTTCTCCCCACACCCACACCCCAACCCCAGGCATATGAGGTGATCATGATAGGTGTGGTCATTTACTGTCCTGCCCTTGATGCCAGGGCACTCATGATTACGGATGATCCTCCATCCTGCAAAACCATCTACACTTTATTGTACTCCCCCCTCTTTACAAATAATGCTTTCACCCTTCTCAAATGTCATTCCCCTACTCTCCAAGCCTGCAACTCCCAATACCAAAGAATACACTGCCAAGCTTTCTTCCCGCTGCACTGCCCAACCACCTTTTCCCACCTCATTCCCCTGTCCCCATACTTTGTGTAGATGATGCAATGGACTGACAATGTCCCACGCCCTTGAGTGGCCTAACTGGACAACCCCTGACAAGAAGTGCCCAGATGCCTGACTGGTGACTGTACATCTCCTCAACTGTGTAAGCCCTAACCCCCGGCTGGCTACTATACCATAATGGACTGACCATGATTGACTCCTCAGACTGCAGGGGCATGGACAGAAGCCAATTTTGGCCAATTCCCAGCTGTGCCAGGATCTCTGACTAAGATACCTCCATGGAGATTAAGAAGACTACTCACCTAAGACTTTGATACATAGCTGTTTGCATGTTGTATATGTGCAGTGCGTTTGTCATGTAAACTGCTTTTTCATGGAGTAGGTGTGAGTTTGGTGTAGCGCATTGCCATACAGCAAGATGTATGCATCCATGACTGAAGACTGCTGACCAGGAAAACAAGCTGCCTGGTTGTATGGCTGCACTGTTTGGCACAGCCAGGCAAGGCAAGGCACGGCTTCTGTGAGCATCCAGATTAGTGCTAAGTGAGACAGCGTTTAAGAAAGCAACCTGGTTGAATCTGTGAGTGAGGTGCCTGTTCATGCACAGAGTGTCCTTGCAGCAGTTTTCAATATTGGTTGTTGGTACATCCTGAAATGCAGGTATGTGCTTCCTAAGTGTCCTACAAGTGGATCAGGGAAGTGTCATGATGGTCTTGCGAGGTTGGCAAAAAGCAACTGCCAATATTTGTGGATGAGGTGTGCTTTTGACTTGTGCGATGGATCATAGGATCCCTACAGTGCGGAAGCAGGCTATTTGGCCCTTCAAGTCCACACCGACCCTCCGAAAAGCAGCCTGCCCACACCCATTCTGCTATCCTATCCCTGGAACCCCACATTTCCCATAATTAACCCACCTAATGAAAAAATTTGGGTAATTTAGTATGGCCAATCCACCTAACCTGCATATCTTTGGACTGTGGGAGAAAACTGGAGGAAACCCATGCAGACATGGGGAGAATATGCAAACTCCACACAGACAGTTGCCTGAGGATGGGATTGAACCTGGCTCCCTGGCATTGTGGGGCAGAAGTGCTAACCACTGAGCCACTGTGCCATCCCCCACCCCCCATGCTCTGACATGTGTGTGGTGCTGTGCATCATGGAGACTCCTAACAGACAGCGGCGAGCTGATATCACCAGCCTGATGTCTAGCCTGCTCGGTGCACTTGTTAAGATAGGAAGCTCAATATTAATGTGTGAGTTTTGATAATAATAAGTCATTTAACAAGCTGTATTCCACCTTAATTGGCAACCAGCTGCTGCCTAATGAGAAATTTGTGTCAACATTTAGCAAATGCATAAAAGATGCAGCTCATTTCTCCCAACATCAAGATGGGCCTCATCAGACTTCTTGTCTCATTTCGCCACAAATCTCAACAAGGCTGTTGTCACTCAGATCTCCATAAAATTCTGCCCTTAGATGATGGCACAATGATGACTTGCTGAAATCACACTGTATCCCTTGCACTGGAAAGCACATATGTTGGCTCATGTTAGAATCGTTAGTTACAGTAAGTACATTTCAGGGTGTGAGTAAGCGATAGTTATTTTAAAAATAGTGAATTAGAACCAAGCAGCAAATAATTTTGAAAAGTGATGCATTTGCTCAAGAATGACAATATTTGATAGGGTGAAATATGTGCCTACACTACGATCTTGGCCAGGCAATATATAGTATTAACAAATCAACAATTTGTACATTGGGCATTAAAGGGAAAAATGTCTGGTTATTTTTTGGAACACCAACAGCAGTGTGTGGGTTACAGCAGCAACATTTGGTGACTGCTTTGAGAATTCCTTAGTGCATGAGCTCAGGGGTCATTTGAGGAGAAATAACTTGTCTTTCAAAGTTCTATTTATTTTTGATAATGCACATGGACATCCACCCTGTTTCACAAACAGCCACCCAGATGTTGAAATTTCTACACCAAAATATAATTTCACTCATCCAGCCAATGGAACAGCAAGTCACCGCAAACTTCAACACCTTCTACACCCACAAATCTTTCAGCCACATTCTCAACCTCATGGAATAAACTTTTGAAACACTGTCCTTGATTGCTGGAGGTAATTCAACATTCATAGATTGATAGAGATAATGAAGGATTCATGAGGTGAGGTTCAAGAAACGTGCAAGCTGGATAAAAAATTTGGCCTGAGGCTGTGGATGATTCTAATGGGTTCCCCAGTGTGGATGTTGAAATAGCCAAAATTATAGAGATTTGAAAACAATTTGGAGGGGAGGGATTTAAGGACAGACCACAGTTAAAGTGGAGGAGTTGCTTCAGTTGAGTGCAAAGAAGAGGAGGACAGAAAACCTCAAAAGGTTCGATTCACACCCAAAATGATGGCAAACCCTGTGAGATCAACTGATGAGTAGAAAAAAGAAGTGACAAACAAAGCTTTAAACAAAGGAGAGAAGCAATATCTTTTGCAAAGTTTTGCAACACTATTGCACTTACTGGAAACTTACCAAAATTCAAAAGCAAAAGGCAGAGTTGTCAAAAACTACATCTTTATCTTCTGTCAAAATGAATATCCACCTCAGCCACTCCCTTCACCTTCATCTTCAAGTAAACCTCCACCAAAATTGTCTTCTACTGGACAGCCTGATAATAAGGATCAGTGTGATAAATTCCATATGTTTTTAAATTTATTTCTCCATTTCTCCAGCACAAACATTTAACCAAATGTAAACAGGTTTTCAATAAATGTTATTGAATCTTAACTTGCACAGTACACTGTAGATACCAATGCTTTCGATAGTTGGAATCTATACAACTGACTCCCACAATAATGCACATTTGCTGCTTGCCATTTGCCATTTGCAAGGTTCTCTAGGAGCATATCCCCTGTGAATTGTGGAGCCTTATTTTAATCAACCACTGATTTGAATTATGTGCTACCTGACTCTGATGTAGCAACAATGAAGCCATCAGTTACACAGGGAATTATACTGAGATAAATTCTTACCAAAACCACCTTGGAGCTTCTGACTATCGATAGCTATTGGTGAAGCTGCTGTTAAATATTTGGAGACAATATATGATGTTTACCCCTATGAGAGCGAACAACATTTCACAGAAAAGTTTTGTTCACCCAATCATCTAAAGTTCTTCACATGCTTGGGGAATCACTGTTCAGCACATTGTTAGTGAATGAATATGATCAAAGTGGTCATGCTGGAGAACATTTCGTAAATTAACTTCATTATTGCCTTATTTAAAGTATGATGTGAGAGTACTGCTATTCCATTCATTGAAAACCAATGCAATGGAAGTGATGAGATATCAGTTATTGTTGTAAATACAGTTCAATGTAGCTGCAGTTTAATAACCACGGAAAAAAGGGAAAAAGCACCATCTGCAATCTGCCTTCACGCAAACTCAGGTAAAAAATTACTAAATATTTGTGATATATGAATTCTGGAACAAACCATTTATCAATAGGCTGGTTTACTTCTGCAGCCTAGTCCCTCAAGCCAAGCGCCATGTCATTCCCCTTTGACTGATTAATTAACCAATCACAAGACATTTTTCACAGGGAGCAGGATGGTTTATTTCAGCTAATGTTCAGTCTCTAATGGTGACACGTTACAGCCAACTCTGCTTTCTGGTCGGATAAACTGACGGAACAAAGGGCTGCCAATAAATCAAAGCCTCTCCCTTCAGTTCTGCAGCGGAGCTTAACAAAGTCCCAAGGAGCAAACAACCTGGGCCAAATCACCACCAAAAAACTGCCACAACTGTCCGATTAAAAGTGGTGTTTCCTAGGTTTTCAGATGTAGATCAGTCATCCACTGAGAATGATTGTTACTAGAAAGAGTTGAATCAAAAATAAAAGGTCCAGATCTGGCTCCTTGTGCCATTAGCACAAATGGAGGGAAGCATTTCAAACCATTTGCTGAATATACTTTGCTGACTAATCCAGGAAAATATGAGAGGGAGTTAATGTCACTAATTCAATAGGATCAATGACTGCATCAACTCACAAGCAAGAACAAAGCCCAGTAAATGAGAAAAGTTAAGATAAAATACAAGTTGAAACAGAGTTAATTGTCACAATAAGTTAGAAAGCCCCTCAGCATCTGGGCAGCAAGTTTTAAATGCAGCAAATCAGCTCAAGAAGGTTTGGGTGATTGTTTAGTCAGGTATCTGATTTTTAATCTTGTGATTATTGAATAGTTTGTTGCATAGCAACAACCTTAATCACTTAGAAGTAAATTCCAGATTTTTTTGTCAAATTTTTATCTCTTTGACTTTGTTTTGTGCAGGTTAACATTATTGCAGCATTAAAACAAAAGCAAAGTATTTCTGATGCTAGAAATCTCAAAAAGAAACAGAAAATGCAGGAGAAACCAGCAGCATCTGTAGAGAGAGCCAGAGTTGATGTTTCATGTCCAGTATGACTCTTCTTATCCACTGCCTTAAGAAGAAAAACATTTTCTCTTTTTTTTCCATGTGTCAAGGAACACAAGCTCCAATGGATGATGAGTAATGATTGGATCCTTTCTCTTATTTCATTCCCTCTGACCTAATCACTTCTTCTAATTCCTTTCACTTGTTATGTATTGCTTTGATATATAAGAAGTAATCCCAACTACTGTCAGCATGGTATAAGTTGTGGTCATGTTTACTGGAACCATCTCAGGTGCCTTGGGTAGATTCACTACCACCAATTCTTAATCAAAGTTATTGATACCAAGTGGGGATCAATGCTTTCACAATGTCTTCAGCAGCAGAGGAGCTTAGTCCTGTAAACACAATAGGTTTATTACATAGTGGTTAACAGCTAGTTACATTACTTCTGGGTAACATGATAGTCTCATCACGCTGGAGTTAAGGATAAGTAAATATTATTGTTCAGCTACAAGCTACTTAGCACTTAGAACAACAGTAACAACTGAACTGTTACAAAAGCTCCTCCCATGAACAGTTCCCTATATTCAGATGGGTAGGTTTTATCCTGTAAAGTAAGTTAACCGTTTCAGGTACTAACTATTTTATACAATACTTTCTAACTTTCCCACTCTCATCTGCTGAATAATCTATTGTAATGATACCATGGCTTTAAGAGGTTTATTTTGTCCTGGTTACTTTATGAAGAGAAGTTGAGACTGAGGTCTGAGCAGTCTGCTTCAAGCCAGTAAAGTAAACAGCTCAATCTCCCCACCCCCGGCATCATCCCATGACCAACCCACCCTCTCATCCCTGCCTCCTTGACCTGACACAACCTGTCCATCTTCCCTCCCACCTATCCGCTCCTCCCACCTCACTGACCAATATCCACCACTGCCTACCTGCACTCACCTATCACCATCCCACCTACCTTCCCCAGCCCCACCCCTCCTCTCTCTATTTATTTTTGAGCTCCCTTCCCCCTCCCTCATTTCTGAAGAAGGGTCCCTACCTGAAATGTCAACTTCCCTGCTCCTCTGATACTGCCTGGCCTGCCATGCTCCTCCAGCTCCACACTATTATCTACATTTGTGAAGTCTTAGTGTTTTTTTTAAGTTGGAACAATAAAAGCAGCCTGAATGGGTGGGGTCAAACTCTCAGAGAACCAAGATTTTAGTTTTAGCAGTAGCAGTTGCTGAATAAAGCTGGATGTGGAAGCAATTATTCCTCTCTTTGTTACAGCTAAAAACTGGGATTCTCTTCCTACTGCTGGAATTGTATGTGAGACAATCCATTTTACTGATTTTGCCTTTGCCAAGGGTGTGCTTATGGGATGTTATTATAGTAGAACAGTTAATGAGTACTTTATTACTTTGTTAAGTATTTCTATAGTGTTACAGTTAAGCTAATTTTTTCATTTTTATTTTGTCTGTATTTTAACTATATTGTATGAATAAAGTGTGTTTTGCTCTGAGCCTGGTAGTTTGACCAATCGAATTGCATCCAGAATGCCTGGCACTTTCTTTTAAAATAATAAACGTTTAGAATCTAAGCTATCTCCATGATATGTTTTGAGGGGGTCCTCAACACTATGTTCTGCTGAAGACTGTATTATTTCCTCAGAGTAAAGTAAAGCACTATGGATACTGAAGTTCTGAACTAAAAACAGCAAATCCTGGAGAAACTCAGCTTCTGTGTTCTGAAGAATCATCATTGGACTTGAACTTAACTGTTTCTCTCTCTGCAGATACTGCCAGACCTATTAAATATCTCCAGCATTTGCTGTTTTTATTTCAGTTTTATTGCCTTTATACCCTGACCTCAATTAATTTTGTGAACACCTCAAAGTTGAGCACTTCTTATGTTACCTTGCCTTCATGCCCACTTCTTTGGGTAGGAATCCTTTCCCCATTCCAGGAACCCTTTCACCTATTTCCAATCCTCTCCCTCTGACTGGAACCTTGGATCTGGCCTCTTACTCGCTCTTCATCTTTTCATCAAGAACTATTGCTGAGGCTTCAGTTTCTCAGCATCAATTTCTCTGCTCCCTTTTCCCACTCAAACTTGTCTCTTTCTGAATTTGCTGCATTCCATTCTCTCAAGTCTAATCCTGATTTTGTTATCAAACTTGCTGACAAAGACCTCTATCCCCTAACACTTCATTCAATGGCATATTCCCATCAACAATCCCTCTAATTTTTCTTCCTCCTGCATGGACCTCCAAGCAGCTGTGCAGCTATGAAGTTAAACAGCTTAAAGGGACTGTTGCTTTCCATGAAATCACAGAAAGTGTTAATATCTGGTCTTTTACCTGTTCCATACGCCAAATCCACAAGCACATGTTTCAGTTGAAGCAGCAATTTACTTGACTTCTTTCAATGCTGGCTGCTTACAACCTGGTCTCCACCTTGAGAAGACTAAATGCAGACTGGGTGACTGCCTTGCAGAATACCTCAGCTCATTCAGAAGAAAGAACAGAAAGTGCTCAGCTCAGTCCCCAAGCTTGAGCCAACCTTTCAGTTTCTTGTCAGCTTAGTACAATAACTTGCTGTCATGCTAAAATTTCTGTCCTAGGCCTGCTGCAGTGTTCCAGTGAAATCCACACAAGCTGAAGGAACAGCAACTCGTTCTCCTTTTAGGCATTTTCCAGCCCTCAAGACTCCATATTGAATTTCAGAACAGTAACACCCTCCTCCATGTTTGTTATCCAGCTCCCACACCGCTAAATCCTTTATTAAATTAAGGCCTCACCAGTGAAGTGTGGCATTCCCACTAACACCTGGGAATCACTGACCAAAACCATCAAAAGTAGGGCAGGAGCATCCAGAAAAGCTCGAACACCTCGAGACTTTCTATCGGGAAAAATGGAAGCCAGGCAAAAACAGCAAAAGGAGCATGCTGCCACACCAATGCCCCACCCATCCCTTCCGATGACCACCACCTGACCCAAGTGTAACAGAGCCTGTGGTAGCCAAATTAGTCTGTATAGCCACCTAGAGATTCACCCTGAGTGTGGAAGAGAATCATCCTTGTCTGCAAAGGACTGCCAATGATGATGATGACTGTGCTGGGTTGCTCCCAGCAAAGCCAACCAAGGCTGAAGACGAGATACCTAGGTGAAAGATGAGGTATTCTTGCAGATTATGTTGAGATTCACCAGCGTACTGCGGCAGGCCTGAGACACAAATGTTGGCCAAGGGAACATGATGGAGTGTTAAAATGGCAGGCAACTGGAAACTCGCTCCTTTCTCCTGCACAGATAATAGATGTTTCTCAAATAAATCACCCAGTCTAGGTTTCATCTCCCCAGTATAGAGGAGACCACATTGTGAGCAGCGAATACTGTAGACTGGATTGAATTAAGTTCCAGTAAACTGCTGCTTTGTTATAAATAGAATGATCTCCATTTGGTTAGCATGAGTTTTCTTTTTATTTGTTCATTTTGTGGGATGTGGGTATCGCTGGCTGGCCAGCATTTGTTGCCTGTCCCTAATTGCCCTTGAGGAGGTGGTGGTGAACTGCCTTCTTCAACTGCTGCAGCCCACCTGCTGTGGGTTGACCCACAATGCCATCAGGGAGGGAAATACAGCATTTTGAAGGACAGTGAAAGAACAATGATATAATTCCGAGTCAGGATGGTGAGTGGCTTGGAGGGGAACTTGAAGGTGGTGGTTTTCCTATATATCTGCTGCCCTTGTCCCTCTAGATGGAAGCGGTCGTGGATTTGCAAGGTGCTATCTGAGGATCTGAGGATCTGGGGTGAATTTCTGCAGTGCATCTTGTAGATAGTGCACACCTCTGCTACTGAGCATCAGTGGCTGAGTCACAAATAGTGCTAAACATTGTGTAATCATTGGCAAAAATCCCCACTTCTGAACTTATGACAGAGGAAAGTGAAGCACCTGAAGATGACACTACCCTGAGGAACTCCTGCAAAGATGGCCAGGTGGTGAGATGACTGACCTCCAACAACTACGACAATCTTCCTAAGTGTCAGGTATGACTCTAACCACCGGAGAGTTTTCCCCATGAAACCCATTGATTGCAATCTTGCTAGGGCTCCGTGATGCCACACTTGGTCAAATGCAACCTTGATGTGAAGGGCTGTCACTCTCAACTCACTTCTGGAATTCAGCTGTTTTGTCCATGTTTGAAACAAGGCTGTAATGAGATCAGGAGCTGAGTGGCTAGCAGAACCCAAACTGGATGTCACTGAGCAGGCTATTGCTGAGCAGGTGCTGCTGGATAGCACTGTTGATGACACCTTCCATCACTTTCCTGATGATTGATATAAATGAAGCTACAATGCCACCAACTGCGACCAGCCACCTCGTGGCCAACCATCAAAGTGCCCCAGCCGCCCCTATCACTGTCTCCATGACCGAGCTTCAAAGACCAAAGAACTAAAGATAAGAAAGAGAAAAGAAGCAAAAAAGAAAGAAAGAAAAATGACTGCCATCTTGGATTACACTTTTGCTTTCTGGGGAAGAGTTCCATAGTTAAATGACCCTCAGAGAAAAAGATCTCTTCATACCTGTCTTAAATAGGATACCCTTTGTTTTTAAACTGCCCCCGCTAGTTCTACTCTCTCCCACAGGGGGAAGCAGCCTTGCAGTATTCACCTTGTCAAGTCCTCTCATTGTTTCAAAAAGGAAATTGATATAATGGCCTGTTCAATCTTTCCTCACAAGATAATCCTTTCATCCTAGGAGTCTGTCAAATGAGCCTTCTCCAAACTGTTCCCTATGTGATTACATCTTAAATAAGAAGACAGAAACTGTGAAAGGTACTCGTGGTGTGACCTCATCAATGCCCTGTATTCCTAAGACAGGACATCCCTACATTTATAGTCCATTCCTTTTACAATGAAACACAATATTCCATTTGTCTTCCTTGGCCTTGCTACATCATCTGTTGGAAGCAGATATCACAAATTTCATCAACTGGATGCAGTATTTAGGAAAAAGTCTTTTGTACAATCTGGAAAAATAGGATAGGAAAATAATGGGGAAGCATTTTTTTTAAAAAAACAAACATTTGTACCTTGAGTTTCCTTGTGGCACTGGTGTGATTTGGCAGCAATTCTTCACGTTTTTGTTGGGGCTTTTTTCCAGAAATTATACTTTCAAATTGATACAACACCCGAGACCAATTTCTTCAGTGTAGTCAGATGTTGTTTGAATAGATGTCAATGTGAGAGACTATAGACAGACTTGGAAGTGAAGACCAGCAACTCTATTTGATTTAAAATTTAATGCATTGTTTATCTGAGATAGGAACTGTAAAAAAGGATATTCTTTCTGAAATTATAGGTTTTTACCCTATACAGGAGGACCACAGCCATCATTTTTATAGATCCAATAGCTACAGGAATTGACACAAAGCTCCACCTACTGTTCATTGTTGACCATTCAACCTGAGTTGCAAGAAAATGCAAAGAACAAACCAAATCTCTGCAAATAAAAACAAATACATGGAGGGAAAAACTGGGGAGTTTGAGCAATATTGAAACAAATCTGAAATAAGTGGACATATTTTGATCTGATCAGGATGACTGCTGGAGTGATTTACAATATCTGCTCAGTAGTGGGGACCAGGATGGATGGGGTGGACAGGGCCCAGGGCAGAAAGTACATCATTGCCTAATAACTGGACCTTGTGCTTGTGTTCAGGAGGGGCCACATGCTTGAATCAAGGTGGGGCTGTGTGTAAATTTCATGGTGGAGCCAATAGTTCAAGCCAGGGACAGCACTGGGGTCCCTGATTTCTGTTTGGGGCTTGGGTCCTGAAGTGTGGTGAGGAGATTCCCAATGGGTTTACGCTCCAGAGGTCCCTGTCCCCTCCCCCTCCCAATTGCCTGTGATCCCAAAGCCTGCAGCAATTCCGTGTGAAGAGGATGATCCTGCATCCAGACAGGAGACTGTCAGTAGACCTGGTTCCTTGATGCTCAAAGCCATGGTAGGACAACCTCCCAAGTTGTGGCAGAAGAAGAAGATAACACACAGAAGCCACATTGATGGCAGAGATGACATATTCCTCTTCTAAATAAAAAGGGACTATACTGTTAAATTGTCTGTTGTAGTATAATCTTCAGACCTAGTTAAATCACACCGATATCAGAGATGAGCTGCCTCTTCAGACACCCATGGATGAAAGATATTCCAAATGTTGCTCACTGTTCACAAGCAACTGATTATTTTACTTCAGATAGCCTCTGACATCAGGGATCATTAAATATAACATTGAGAACAGCAGCAGTTGCATTTTAAAGTGTACAACATTGAGGCTAAGTGCTATGTGCACAGAATATGTTAGGGTCCTGGCAAGTAAGTATTATTCCACACTTACATCCACATGTGAGTGAGAGCACAGAAACAGTGACGCTGCCACACATTTCTTCAGGGAAAGATTCACTCTATGCATCAGCTTTTAAGTGAGTGCACTGCCATTCAATGCAGGGAGATGTACAAAAGGACAGCTATCGGTGAGCCTGCCACCAATCCTCCAAAGAGCATCCCACCCACACTTGCTATGGCTAATTCACATAGTCTAAAGATGTGCATGCCTCTGTGAGGAAACCAGAGAACCTGACAGAAATACTCAGGAAGGGCATACAAACTCCACACAGGCTGAAATCAAACCTGGGTCCCTGGCATTCTAAGGCAGCAGTGCTGACCACTGAACTACCATAATGTCCATTTAGGGCCAGCATCCAGTATTGTGTTGAAATCCATCAACAGATTCATTCACGCAGAAAAGGCCCTTCAGCCCATCGAGTCTGTGTTGACATAATTACCACAAAAAATTCATTAATTCCAATTTCCTGCACTTGTCCCATATCCTCGAATATTATGATATTTAAAGTACTCATCCTTTCTTTTAAAAACTCTCTTTTAAAAGTTGTAAGATTTCCAGTCTCCACTATCTTCCCAAGCACTGAATTCCAGATTCCAAAGACCCACTGAGTGAAAAAAGTTTTTTTCTAAAATCCTCTCTGAATCTCCTTACCCTTAACTGTGCCTTCTCATGCTTGACCGCTCAACCAAGGGGAAAAGCTACTCTCTATTCATCCTGTCCATACCTGTCATAATCTTTATACACCTCAATCATGTCCCTCCTCAGTCTTTGCTGTTCTAAAGAAAACAATCCAAGCCGGCCTAGTCCCTCCTTACAGCTCAATTGTTCCATCCCAGGTAACATCCTGGTGAATCTCCTCTATATCACCTCTACTGCTATTGCATCCTTCCTGTAATGACATGACCAGAACTGCACACAGTATGCCAACTGTGACCTGACCAATGGCCTATGCAACTCCAACATTACTTCCTTGATTTTATACTCTGTGCCACACTAATGAAAACAAGTGTCCCATCAGCCTTCTTAACCATCCTACTGACGTGTTCTGCTGACTTCAGGGATCTATGAATAATTACCCCAAAAGATCCTTCAGTTTGTCTAAGCTACCCAGTGTCCTGCCATTCATTAAATATTCCCTCATCTTGTTTCTTCTTCCAAAGTGCATCACCTCACACTTTTCAGGGTTGAATGCTCTGAAAAGTGACCAAACCATCTATATCTTCTTGTAACCCACAACCATATTCTTCGCTATTAACCACATTACCAATCTTGGTGTCATCTGCAAAGTTACTTAGCATCCACTCCCCCTGCGCCTCCCCCCCGCCCGCATTTAAGCATATAACAAACAATAAGAGTCCTAGTCCTGATCCTTGTGGTACACCAGTGAACACAAGCCAGTTTCTATTCCATCTCACTAGGTTTCCCTAAATTCCATGTGCTTTAACCTTCTCAATCAATCTCCCATATGGGACCTTTGTCAAAAGTTTTGCTAAAATCCAAATAAACTATATTAAGTGAACTTCCCTCATTCACACATGATCACATTTTCAAAAAATTCTAACAGATTTGTTAGGCATGACCTCCCTCTGACAAAGGCATGCTGACTATCCCAAATTAACCCATGAATTTCCAAGTCGGTATTAACTTGCTCCTACAGAATTTTCTCCAATAGTTTCCCTACCATGTTGTGTGACTCACTGGTCTATAACTTCTTGGTTCATCTCTACTGTCCCTCTTAAAGTGGAGCCATTTTAGCCATCCACCTTCCCTGAAGCCTGAGATGAACTATCAATTTGTGTCAGAGCCCCTATAATTTCATGTTTTGCCTCCCATAGCAGCTTGGGATGCAATTCATCAGGGCCAGGGGACTAGTCTGTTTTTAAGCCCAACAAAGCCTCCAATAAAAACCAAAAGAACTGCGGATGCTGTGAATCAGGAACAAAAACAAAGTTGCTGGAAAAGCTCAGCAGGTCTGGCAACATCTATGGAGGAAAAAAACAGAGTTAATATTTCAGGTCCGATGACTCTTCCTCAGAAGTGATGGTGGCTGGGAAAACGTCAGTTTATATGCAGAAAAGAGGGAGGAAGATGAGGTGGGGAGTAAACGATAGGATAGAGACTAAAGACAGAGAAGAGCAGTTGGACAGACAAAGGGGTTGATAACGATTAGGCTGGGAGGGTGAATAGTTGTTAATGGGGACTATTAGTGATGAACAACAGGTGATGCATAATGGCAGGCTATGTGGTAACAAGGCCTGGTGTGTGGGGTAGGGGGCTGGGACATGGGAAAGTTTAGGCCCTAAAATTATTGAACTTGATATTGAGTCCGGAGGGCTGCAGGATCCCCAAATGGAAAATGAGGTGCTGTTCTTCCAGCTTGCGCTGAGGTTCGCTGGAACACTGCAGCAAGCCAGAGACAGAAATGTTGGCCAGGGAACAGGGTGGTGCGTTAAAGTGGCAGGCACAGATAGTTCAGGGTCTTTTTTGCGAACGGAACATAGACGTTCTGCAAAGTGGTCACCCAGTCTACGCTTCGTTTCCCCAGTGTAGAGGAGACCACATTGTGAGCAGCAAATATAGTAGACTAGATTCTGGGAAGTGCAGGTGAAGTATTGCTTCACCTGGAAGATATGTTTGGGCCCTTGGATAGTGGGGAGGGAGGAGGTAAATGGGCAGGTGTTGCACCTTCGCTGGTTACAGGGGAAGGTGCCGTAGGGCTGTGGGGTAGAGGGGCAAGGGGTGCTGGGGGTGAAGGAAGTGTGGACCAGGGTGTCATGGAGGGAATGGTCCCTGAGGAAGGCAGACAAGGGAGGGGAGGGGAATGTGTGTCTGGTGGTGGCATCTTGCTGGAGGTGGCAGAAATGGTGTCTAATGATCTTCTGGATGTGGATGCTGGTGGATTGGTAGGTAAGGACAAGGGAGATGCGTCCAACCTCGTTGAGGGCCCTGTCGACAACGCAGCTGGGGAATCCTCAGTTGAGAAAGAAGGTGAACATTGGAAGCCTCTAATACTTCCCCACTTCCAATGTCAAAATGTAGAAGTTCCTCACAGTCCCTTTTCCTGAATTCTATGCCTATGTTTTCCTTTTCCAGACTGAAGACCAAAGAGAAGCATTCAGTCAACACCCTTCCAATATTCTGCAGCTTTACACATAGGTTGCCTCTTTAATCCCTAATGGGCCCTAATCTTTACCTGGTTAACTGCTTCCCTTTATGTTTTTATTAGATACCTTAGGATTATCCCTAATTCTGTTTGCAAGTCCTTTTTCATGCCCCCCTTTTGCTCTTCGAATTGCTTTCTTAAGTTCCCTCCTGCACTTACTGTATTCTTCTAGGGTCACAGCTGAATTGCTGCTCCCTTTGGACTTACTTAAAGCCCTTCTCTTTATGCAATCCTGAATTGTCTTAGACACCCAGGGTGCTCTGAACTTACTGATCCTACATTTCTCTCAAAAGGGTACATGTTGGAAATGTGCTCTCCCCAGCTCCTTTTTGAATGTCCCCTACTGCTCTATGGTAGACTTACCTACAAGGAGCTATTCCCAGTCTACTCTGGCCAGATCCAGTCATAGAGTCATAGAGTTGTACAACTCATTCACACCAACCAGATATTGTAAATTAATCTAATCCCATTTTCCAGCATTTGGCCCATATCCGCCTCCCCCTCTCTCCCTATTTATTTCAGAATCCCCTTCCCCTCCCCCATTTCTGAAGAAGGGTCTAGGCCCGAAACATCAGCCTTCCTGCTCCTCTGATGCTGCTTGGCCTGCTGTGTTCATCCAGCTCTACACCTTGTTATCTCAGATTCTCCAGCATCTGCAGTTCCTACTATCTCTGCAGATTATGCAGATTGGCCATGCTAAATTGCCCGTAGTGTCCAAAGATAAGTGGTAAAGTGGATTAGCCATGATGAATGTGGGGATAGGGTGGGGTGGGGTAGGTCTGATTTGGATGCTCTTTGGGGGACTGTTTCAATGAAAGACCACCTCATTAACGAAAAAACATATTCTATCAAATCAAATTTCAATTTGGGATCTGACCTGTCCAGTTGTGAGGGAGCTGGTAAGGACTTGATGGGCTGAATGACCTCTTTCCCACTGTAGAGATTTTATTCTAGATGAATCCATGATCCTCTGTTGGTGAGCCTGTGATAATGTTCATTGTGCTGTTATCCCAGCTGATGTTATTATGGACAAGTCAGATCCCAAATTGAAATTTGATTTGATAAAACATAGAGTAAAATACAATCCCATAAGTTCCCAAAAGCTCTCCATTATCAGTATTTACATAGACAGAGACTTCTCTTCTCATTTAACAGATGCTTCAATTCCTGGTGCTGTGAATCTGTTATTCTTTCCTCGAGTCTTCATACAACCGAGTGTTGAATTTTTCAGCTTCAAAGAACCCCTTCAGGGTTATAACCAAATAATTTTGCACTGAAACTTTAAAATAAAACTCCCTACACTGAGGTAATCTATTTCTTAACAGTTTTAAACAATCTCTCTTCTTAAGCAGCAACTGTTTTACACATTCAACTTCAACAAGAGTTCTGTAAAAGATTGGCTTAACATTTTTAATTGTTGTCATCCAATGAAGTGGCATGTTCTCTTCAGGTCACAAACTCAGTCAGAATTTTTGGAGACCCTGGGTTATCTTGCCAACAGGTTTCCATTGCAACCTTCCCAGCTGAGTCCAAATGACACCTAAAGCACCATGGCTGGCATTGCCTTAAATGCAGGATACGTAGGAAACCAGATATATTTAGACATCAATCTGCTTTGGGCTTCAATCCAGAGTTTACCCTCTTAGCTTTCAATTCTCCTCAGTTATCCACAAGGCAGTGGAGTTATTTGGCCACATGTGCGAGCATGGTTTCTGTGCCAGGGAATGCCACATTCCAGTTGGTCTGCATACTGCATGTCCGAGGGTGAAACCGTCTGCAAGTTCCTCTGAATCTTCAGCCTAAAACTGCAAAGGATCCAGGTTCTATGTTTTCCAAGAACAGGTGTAGCTGAGGACTTGTTAACAATCTGCTGACTGCCAGTGATATAGGCTGGAAATGAGAAGCAAACTCACCCAGATAAAAAAGAAAGCATGCCCACTGTCTTCATCCTTACACTAGATGAATCATTTCAGCCTGTTGGACATACCACATGGACTCCATGTTTTCCCTTTTAACCTTAGATTATTTCACATTTTGCGTGGACTGCTCAAGCACTTTGATTTTAAAAAGTCTTTTCATTATTTTTCTCCTTCTCTCCTGAGCACATTGACTGTTTTTTGAGATATTATTACACCAGTATATATCACTCTTCAGCACTTTGCTCCAGAGGCTATTACTCATCTATAAATCTTAGCAATTAGTGTCTGTTAACTACTTGTCTCCAGAAGATATCAAAACCATACCTAATTCTACCCTTGTCAGATATTTGTACAAGAAGACTTGCAGCAGGCATTGTAACATGTAATGACTATGAACACAAATCCTGACAGAGTTGCACCTCCCTACGCCTACGTGGCTAGCTTATATAAAGCCAGATTGAGATCAGTCAGTGACTCAGCACAGACAGGAATAAAATCTGGGACTTTCCAGGTCTATATAGCTCAGTTCCTCTGTGTGTGAGCTCCCAGAACCAGGAGGGGAGCTGATTAAAGTCTTGAAAGTGCGTTACATCATTTACGGACTGAAGAAACTTTGAGACAGAATATGCCCTCAGAGTCACACAGCTGGAGACCTGTATTACTAGCAAAAAGATAACAGACTTTAAAATGATACCTTTTTGCTTATTTGCTGGTAGATTGATTCTAGGGGCTTGATTGAGGTTGTATTGCCATATTAATTTTTAGAATAGAAAATGAGGCCACCTACCAATTCCTGGCAATTTGCCTTCACATCACAGTTTCATTTAGGAATGAGCCATCAGTAGTCATGCAACAGCCCAAAGGAAATTGGTGTGTTGGGCGGAAGCTAAATGATGTCCTCAACAAACTGCAATTCCACAGCTAATAAGTTGTCTATCACTAATACTTTTTCTCATTATATATAATGTGTTTATAATGCAACTAAACCCATAGTTATATACAATCATTCTTATTTCTTTGTGGTCATTAATTTATATTGATCCAAGCTAAAGAGCAAGGGGTCTTTTTATCCATTTCAATGTCAATGAATATTAAATTATGAGTGGGGATTTTGCATTATTGAAAAATTTGTGCACATCCCTGTAGTGTGGAGGGTGAATGACACAGTTATGTCATATAAATTCCACCCTCAGTTTGAGTTTACAAAAAACACAACAAAGGGTTTCCTGGGGAATTTGAGCTGTACCACAAGATGCTGAGAATTGCAACGTTTGGGGAGGGTATATTTCGTAAAAAGTTCTAACTAGCAATATAAAGAGAAATTGTAATGATAACTAAATGTACATGGTAAAACAATGAACACAAATGGCCATCCCTTCAAACCCTACTTGTTGAATAGCTGAAAGTCCTATCCCAAAAGAACTCCTGCTTCCTGAGGTAGATAAGTATTGTGCAAAAGCAATGGTCTTTATCAAACATTCATTCATTATGGCTGATCTGGTTATCATATCCTTTTTAAATATGATAACTGAAGATATTGACACCTCCAGGTCAAGGTGCTCCTCTGCTGCCCCTTAAGTTTCTTATTGGGCTGGGTGCTATGGATGCAGAGATCTAAGCCAGATAATGTTCTTACTTTCAAGTAATACCTTTGGCTTCTGCACGATCACAAGATGAAGGTGCAGACATAGGCCATTTGGCCCTTTTAACCTGCTCCACCTTTCAATTGATCATGATTGATCATCCAGTACCCTGTTTCCACTTTATCTCCATACCCTTTGATTCCTTTATCCCTAATAACTATCTAATTTCTTTTTGAAAACATTCAATGTTTTGGCCTCAACCACTTTCTGTGGCAGAGAATTCCACAGGCTCCCCATTCTCTGGGTGAAGAAATTTCTCCTCATCTCAGTCATAAATAGTCTACCCAGTATCATTAGAATGTGAACCAGGATTTTGTCTCTGCAATCTTTGGGAACATCCCTCCTCGCTTACTCTGTTAGAATTTTACAGGCGTCCATGAGATCTCCCTCACTCTAAACACCAGCCTATATTTTTCCAACCAATCCAGCCATCCCAGGAATCAGTCTGGTAAACCTTCATTGCACGCTTGCCTTAGCCAAAGCATCCTTCCTCAAATAAAGAGATCAAAATTGTACACAATATTCCAGGTGTGGCCTCATTAAGGCCATGTACAATTGCAGCAAGGCATTCCTGCTCCTGTACTCAAATCTTCTCAACATGAAGGCCAAAGTACTTTTTGCCTTCTTCATCACCTGCTGCACCTGCAACTGAAGCACCTCTGCATTGTCCTTGCAGCTCACTCTCTCATCCAGCTTTGTGTCATCTCCAAATTTGGAGATATTACATTTAGTTTTCTAAATCATTTATATATTATTGTGCATAGCTAGGATCCAAGCACTAGTCTGTGCCATACTCCACTAGTCAATGGCTGTCACTCAGGTAAAGACTCGTTTTTTTCCGACTCTTTGTTTCCTGTCTGCCAATCGGTTTTCTATCCCTGTCTAATCCCATGAACTTTAATTTTACATGTTAATTTTTTACATGGGGTCCGCTGAGTATGCTCTGACATTCAATGAGATCATGGCTGCTCTGATAATCCTCAACTCTACCGTCATGCTTTATCCTCAATGGCAAGCAGGCACCAAATTCATCATCATCAAAAGCAGAGGTAGGTGCTAATGTAATGTTTAATTGACTGTCAAATTCAGTCCAACTTTATAATTTGTAATCAATGAAGCGTACATCCCTAATTGCTTCTAGAGTATACCCCTCCACTTTAGTTGATAGAAGGCAGAAGGTTGGGCATTTTCAGTTTGGTAACCAGAGAATCAGCATTGTAGCTGGGGGCACACATTTTTTGTGCAACTCTTTTACATTGAGGAAAGCTATAAATTCATTGAAGGTTGAGGTAAGATTTTAGAGTCCACTGCTAAGGATGAAACTGGAGAGTACTTGGAAATGTATTGTAAAATAGGGCTGAATCAGCACAGCTTCATCAAGGGGAGATCATAGCTAACAAATCTGCTGAAATGTTTTGAGGAGGTAACAAGCAAGTTAGACTAAGGAGAGCCAGTAGACGTGATCTATTATTTGCAATTATATATTGACAATTTGGATGAGGGAAGTGAATACATCATTGCTGAGTTTGTGGAAATAGGAGGGAAGGCAAGTGGTGAGGATGACACAAAGAGTCTGCACAGGGATATAGACAGGTTAAACAAGCAAGCAAAAACTTGGCAGATGGAATCTAATGTGGGAAAATGGGTTGTTAGTAGAACCCAATAAAGGAATTCATTGAATGTCTATGAGATGCTTTTTTGGAGCAGCTTGTCATGTAGACTACTAGGCTAGTTGGCTGACGACACCACCGTGGTGGGATTGATATCTAACAACGACAAACAAAAATCAGAAATTGCAAGAAACACTCAGCAGGTCAGGCATTATCTGGAGGTAAATCAGAGTTAACATTTCAGGTTCAGTTACCCTTCTTTAGAACTAACTGTTGTGGGGAATATGTTAGTATATATGCTAGCAAAAGGGTGGGGGAGCAGGAGAGGTATGTTGCATCAGTTTTCACAGTGGAAGACACCAGCAGCATACCAAAACTTCAAGAGAGTCGGGGGCAGAGGTGAGTGTAGTGGCTACCATTAAGGAGAAGGTGCTGGGGAAGCTGAAAAGTCTGAAGGTGGATAAATCACCCAGACCAGATGGACCACACTCTAGAGTTCTGAAGGAGATAGCTGAGGAGATTGTAGAGGCATTGGTGGTGACCTTTCAGGAGTCGGGGAAGGTCCCAGAGGACTAGAAAATTGTGAATGTAACACCCCTGTTTAAGAAGGAAAGGAGGTAGAAGACTGGAAAGTATAGGCCAGTTAGCTTGACCTTGGTTGTTGGTAACATTTTGGAGTTCATTATTAAGGATGAAATTGTGGACTACTTGGAAGTGCATGGTAAAATAGGGCTGAGCTAGGATGGTTTCATCAAGGGGTGGTCATGGCTGACAAATCTGTTAGAGTTTTTTGGGAGGTAAAAAGCAAGTTAGAGAAAGGAGAACCAGCAAGGGATCTGCTAAATAGGGGCAAGGTATTGATATGGATAGAGGATTAGCTGACTGGCAGAAGGTAGAGAATAGGAATAAAGGGGTCTTTTTCAGGATGGGAGCCATGACTAGTGGAGTTCCGCAGGGGACAGTGTTGGGGCCACATTTGTTCGCATTATACACTAACGAACTGGACAATGAAACTGAGGACATGGTTGCTTCGTTTGCAGGCAACACAAAGATAGGTGGAGGAGCAGTTAGTGTTGAGGAGGTGGGGAGGCTGCAGGAGGACTTGGACAGGCCAGGATATTGGGCAAAGAAGTAGAAAATAGAATAGAAAGTGGGCAAGTGTGAGGTTATGCACTTGGTGGGTAGAATAGAGATGTAGACTGTTTTGTAAATGGGAAAGGGCTGAAGTACAAAGAGACTTGGAAGTCCTAGTTCAGGATTCTCTTAAGGTTAACCTACAGGGTCAGTTGGCAGTTAGGAAGGCAAATTCAATGTTAGCATTCATTTCAATAAGGCTGGAATACAAAAGTAGGCGTGTTCTGCTGAGACTGTGTAAGGCTCTGGTCACACTGGATTTGGAATATTTTGAGCAATTTTGGGTCCCTTAGCTGAGGAAGGATATGCTGACATTGCTGGGGGTCCAGAGGAGGTTTCCAAGAATAATCCCAGGGATGAAGGGCTTGTCTTATGAGGAGTGATTGATGACTCTGAGTTAGAACTCATAAAATTGTAGAATCCCTACAGTGTGGATGCAGGCAATTTGGCCCATCAAGTCCACACTGACCCTCTGAAAAGCATCTCACCCAGACCTACTCCCCACCATCCCTGTAACACTGCATTTCCCATTTCTAATCCATGTAGTCTACAGATCCCCAGAAGCAATGGGCAATTAGCATGGTCAATCCACCTAACCTACACATCTTTGGACTGCAGGAGTAAACCAGAGCACCTGAAGGAAACCCACAAGAATGTGCAAACTCCATACAGACAGTCATCCAAGGTTGGAATTGAACCCAGGTCCCTGGTGCTGTGAAGCAGCAGTGCTAACCATTAAGTCACTGTGCAGCCCTCAATAGAATTTAGAAACATGAGGGGGGAATCTAATTGAAACAGACTACTGAGAGGCCTAAATAAAATGGAAGTGGAAAAGATGTTTCTACTAGTAGGAGAGATTAGGACTCAAGAGCCTCAGAGTGAAGAGACAACTCTTTAGAACTGAAATGAGGAGGAATTTCTTCAGCCAGAGGGTGGTAAATTTGTGGAAATCATTGCTGTAGAAGGTTATGGAGGTCAAGTCATTGAGTTCATTTAAGACAGAGATAGATAGATTCTTCACGGCATGGTGGCCCAATGGTTAGCACTAGTGCCTCACAGTGCCAGGGACCTGAGCTCGATTTCACCCTTGGGTGACTGTCTGTGTGGAGTTTGCACATTCTCCTCATGTTTGTGTGTGTTTCCTCCCACAGTCCAAAGATGTGCAGGCTAGGTGGATTGGCCATGCTAAATTGCCTATTGTGTCCAGGGATGTGTAGATTAAGAACAAAAACAAAGTTGCTGGAAAAGCTCAGCAGGTCTGGCAGCATCTGTGGAGGAGAAAACAGAGTTAACGTTTTGGATCCGGTGACCCTTCCTCACCGGACCCGAAACATTAACTCTGTTTTCTCCTCCACAGATGCTGCCAGACCTGCTGAGCTTTTCCAACAACTTTGTTTTTGTTCCTGATTTACAGCATCCACAGTTCTTTTGGTTTTTATTGATGTGTAGATTAAGTGGGTTATGCAGGATGGGTCTGGGTGGGATGCTCTGAGGGTCAGTGTGGACTCGTTCGGCTGAAGGGCCTGTTTAAAACGCTGTAGGGATTCTATGATTAGAAAAGGTTGTGGAGAGAAGGCAGGAGAATGGGGTTGAGAAACATATCAGCTATGATCAAATAGTGGAGCAGACTCAATGGTCCAAATTGTGAAATTTTGCTGCTATATGGTATGGTCTTCTGGCCTTATGAGTAGAGCAACTGAATGTTATTTAAATGGAAAGGATCACAGAAAGCTACAACACAGAGGGCATTTAGAGTCTTTGTGCATAAATTACAAAAAGCAAGCACATAAATTCAAATTATCTGTCCTCAGAAAACTGGCGACTATTTGTCATTGCCCAATAGCAAGTACTGATATAGCACCCCTGTGAATTCTAAATAAACATATCCCCAGAGATATGGAAACCATGGTGAACCTATAGATACTAAACTTTCAGTATACAATGGTTCAGCAATTCCATGTGTAAGATCAATAGTGCTGGAATGCAAGTATAATCAATCCACCCAGATGTCACAGATATTCTACATAGTAGATAA
The DNA here is from genome assembly GCF_021869965.1 of Rhincodon typus. Taxonomy (NCBI): domain Eukaryota; kingdom Metazoa; phylum Chordata; class Chondrichthyes; order Orectolobiformes; family Rhincodontidae; genus Rhincodon; species Rhincodon typus. Next base: position 70,816,302 of record NC_063336.1, on the reverse strand, counting down.
TGTGGTTCTAGCAATTGCAGATATATCAGCATGCCATGAACTCACCCACTAGTCACAATCCATGGAATCAGTCAGACATCAGAGACACAACAGAAACTGTAGCACGGGCAGAACTGAATGTGAAAGATGTATGGACACTCCATTTTCTTCTGAATTAGTGGAGACAAAGTCTCAGCTTTCTCCTGTGGAGAGTGAAAAATGTAAATTCAAGAAGAAAAGTTTGAACAAAGAGCACAGGATAAATTCAAACGTGAGAATACCATCTCTGAGATGTTGAAGCCTTTAGGGGATTTCTTTGCTCAGCTCATAAAGATGAATGAAGAGCTGAAAGAGAAAGAAAGGGAGCAGGGTGAACTAAAAGTTGTGTAACATCAATCGAATGAAAAGACCAAATTCCTGATGAGCAATTGATTATTATAACATCATTAAAATGATAAATAGGATCTTCTTCCACTGGCAGCCTGTTGCTGTTCCCTTTTACACACTTCTCTTGTAACCTGAACATTAACCTTCTTGCAGTCCACCTGAACATTAACCCTCTTGCAGTTCCTGCTTTTGATATGCAAGTGCCCGCCCTCCCTGTTCACTCCTCCTCCATGCCACTTGATTACTCCTATTTCATGCATGGTCTTTGAAGGCATTCTCCCCTCGTACTATCACCATAATATTATCCTACCAACAGATGCCAATGCTCCTCTGCATCCCTTAAGGATCACCCACCTTCCTAAGTAGTCTCCCACTCGTGGAAATCTCTCACTGTTGGTCAGCAATGGCCTCCACTCTCCACTCTTCACCTAGTGTACTCTGGAAGTGGCTATCACCTAAAGGGAACACTGAAGCTTCATTTTATTTTTACAATTTGCACACCAATTGTGTAACCAGTGCAGTAGAAAAGTATGACACAGATGCAAATTTTGGTCCACCAACCGTACTAGGTCACACACAAGGAGTATCCTCCAGCCACAATAAAGACCATCTGGTTGTACTTGACCTCCATTTTCAAAATGAGCTGGTCCAGCAACTATCATTCACGGATTTTACTGGTTTTTCCTTCTAGGTCTTAGAGGCAACTCTACCTGCCATTTTCTCAGTTTTTGTAAAGTATAGAGCAGATATCACAACTTCATCCACAACCTTCTGGTTCAAAGAGATTACGAGGGAAAATCAAAGGTTTGGGCAGAGGTGGTCTTAGTAACACTTAACAACGACAAAAGCAAAGTTGCTGGAAAAGCTCAGCAGGTCTGGCAGCATCTGTGGAGGATAAAACAGAGTTAATGTTTCGGGTCCGGTGACCCTTCCTCAGAACTGATGGTAGCTGGAAAATCATCATTTTTTATGCAGAAAAGAGGGAGGAGGATGGGGTAGGGAGTAAATGATAGGATAGAGTCTAAAGAGAGATAAGAGCAGTTGGATAGACAAAGAGTTGATAACTATCAGGCTGGGAGGGTGAATAGTTGTTAATGGGGCTATTAGTGACTAACAATAGGTGGTGTGTGATGGCAGGCTATGTGGTAACAAGGCCTGGTATGTGGGGTAGGGGGCTGGGACATGGGAGAGTTTAGGTCCTAAAATTATTGAACTCGATATAGAGTCCGGAGGGCTGCAGGATCCCCAAGTGGAAAATGAGATGCTGTTCTTCCAGCTTACGCCGAGGGTCATTGGAACACTACAGCAAGCCAGAGACAGAGATTTTGGCCAGGGAACAGAGTGGTGCGTTAAAGTGGCAGGCAACAGGTGGTTCAGGGTCTTTTTTGTGAGCAGAACATAGATGTTCTGTGAAGCGGTCACCCAGTCTACACTTCATTTTCCCAGTGCATAAGAGACCACATTGTGAGCAGCAAATGCAGTAGATTAGACACTGGGAAGCATAGGTGAATTGTTGCTTCTTGTTTGGGCCCTTGGATAGTGGGAAGGAGGAGATAAATGGGCAGGTGTTGCACCTTTGTCATTTAAAGGGGAAGGTGCCGTAGGGCTGTGGGTGTGGGGGGTGTGGGTGTTGGGGGTGAAGGAAGTGTGGACCAGGGTGTCCCGGAGGGAACAGTCCCTGCAGAAGGCAGACAAGGAAGGGGAGGGGAATATGTGTCCGGTGGTGGCATCTTGCTGGAGGTGGTGGAAATGGCGTCTGATGATCTTCTGGATGTGGATGTTGATGGGGCGGTAGGTAAGGAGAAGGGGAACCCTATCACTGTTGCAGGAAGGAAAAAGGGTGAGGGTTGAAGTGTGGGAGATGAGTCGGACCCAATTGAGGGCCCTGTCAACAACGGAGCTGGGGAATCCTCGGTTGAGGAAGAAGGTGGACATTTCAGAGGCTCCCTTGTCAAAGTTGGCCCTATTTGAACATATACAACGGAGATGGAGGAACTGAGAGAATGGGATGGAGTCTTTACAGGAAGTGGGGGGTGAGGATGTACAGTTCAGATAGATGGGAGAATCAGTGGGTTTGTAGTGGATATTAGTGGCCAGTCAATCCCCGGAAATGAAAACAGAAATGTCAAGGAAGGGAAAGGAGGAGTCAGAGATAGACCAGGTGAAAGTGAGGGCAGGGTGGAAATTGGAGGCGAAATTGATGAAGTTTTCCAATTCCAGATGAGAGCGGGAAGCAGCACCTATGATATCATCGATGTATCAGAGAAAGAGTTGTGGGTGGGGGCCGGAATAGGACTGGAAAAGGAATGTTCCATGTACCCCATGAAGAGACAGGCATAACTAAGGCCCATGCAGGTAGCCATGGCCAACTCTTTTACCTGAAGAAAATGAGAGGAGTTAAAGGAGAAGTTGTTGAGGGTGAGGACGAGTTCAGCCAAGCGGAAGAGGGTGGTGGTGGGTGGGAATGGTTAGGTCTTTGCTCCAGGAAGAAGTGGAGAGCCCTAAGACCCTCCTGATGGGGAATGGATGTGTAAAGGGATTGCACATCCATGGTAAAGGTCCTTCCTCCCACCTATCCCCTCCTCCCACCTCAAGCCCCACCCCCATCTCCTACCTACTAACCTCATCCCGCCCGCTTGACCTGTCCATCCTCCCTGGACTGACCTATCTCCTCCCTGCCTCCCCACCTACACTCACCTTTACTGGCTCCATCCCCACCTCTTTGACCTGTCTGTCTCCTCTCCACCTATCTTTCCTCTATCCATCTTCTATCCGCCTCCCCCTCTCTCCCTATTTATTTCAGAACCCCCTTCCCCTCCCCTCGGTCTAGGCCCGAAACGTCAGCCTTTCTGCTCCTCTGATGCTGCTTGGCCTGCTGTGTCCATCCAGCTCTGCACCTTGTTATCTCAGCAATTGTATGTTTTCTCTCTAGAGGTCTTTTGTTTCTGCTGTACTTTACCTGAAGAGGCCCAAAGTGCTAGGTACCCATTCAATGGCTGTCTGTTTTCTGGATAATTCTTATGCTCGTCAGTCTTTTTGATTTTGTTTTATCTTCTCAGCTCCCATCTCCCCTCTTACTCCACCACATCGAGCAGAGGCAAATGCCTAATCATATGTATGGCCATGCTCTCAATCTCCCTGGCAAGATTCCTCTTTAAGAGATAATGTAACCTTTTTAATCCATCCTTAGCATAGCCTACAGCTTCAGCCATCTGAAAGTAAACAGACTGAAATTCACCAAGTTAAAATTATAACATACAGTCAGAAGCTTTCTCTCTATCTGGTACCACCAAACACACTCTTACTGAATTCTAATCTACATAGTGATCCTCCACTATTTACATTATGACGCCTGGATCCACCTGTTCTTATTCAGCTACTAGTATGGCTGTTCTGAGCATGGGTGGATGAAGAGATAATGTATTTATGTTTGTACTGTCTGAATGGCCACTCTGTGCTGTGCACCCTTGGGAAAGGGTGAAATGTGAAGACGGATGCCTGAACCAGTTTCCACTCACAATCACCACTCTCAATGGTGACTTTCCACGGACAGCAGGCAAGGAAATCCAGGTTCAAATCTGAAATCCAGCAACTGGATTTTTTTGCCCAGTTTTGGGCAACAGCAGGTTACTGATGATTGGAGACAATCAGGAGAATGACTCTGTAAGTGTTCCAGCACTACAGAGATTTCCCACTGGAGGTGTTCATACTTGTTGAATATTTTCATCTGCATTAGATGTCAGCATGTGGGGGTATGGTGTGGATTCAAAATAAATGTTAATGTTGGAAAATATCATTATAAATATCTGAACATTCACCCTTTAACAACTCTGGCTGACAATAATGTGGTTAAAGAAGATGACTTAAAATTTCAAAAGCTGTTTCCCTAGTGTAAGAAATGACATAGCAGAAGGTCATTGTCAAAAAAAATTGAGACCACCTCTCCTCCCCATTACCTTTCTTTAGTCCCTATCTTGACAGCCCCTGTTTCAAATATCTCGTGAAAATAACGGCGCTCACAAACACAGAATAAACGCAACATGACTAATGGCCAATATAAGTTCAAAACAGGGATTATATATAAAACCATCAATCATAAAATGTCACTACAGCATTAAACTGTCGTGACTGGCCACAAAAAATCTTAATGGTGAAAGAATTCTTAAAAACTGAAGAAATTGCAAAGTATAAGTTGGACACATTGAAAACAAACCTGACTCACTCACCTCCTCAACATTATGATTCATTGAAATGTTTATTTTTTGAAAACAGTTCTAATTTTTATTCTTTCATCTTCCCCAATAACAATAGTTAGAAACAGATTACTGTGATGGGAATTCAAAGCTGTTTTGTGGATTTAGTACTTATTAACAATGACATAAAATAAAGAATTCTTTTGCAGTATTTGACTTCCAACTGTGTGCTTCACAAGATGAAGATGTAAAACAAAGAGCCTGAATATTCTGGCCTGCAATTGTCTAAAAATTTGCCAGAACTGAGATGGACATGGTTGCTTGCTTTGCCAAGTCTGCCAGCACTAAATCCACCTCCCTCCAACCCCTGCTCTCCATTCCCACCCACCACCTCTTCCACTTGCTTTCTTAAATGGAACCCTGTCAGCTATAGGCCATCTGAAGAAGGGCAGGTTATTGGGATGATCTGCCACATTTTCATGCCATCTTGATGTAACCAATTTAGGACTCACAGAACCAAGGAGTTGAAGTGATTAATTAAATATGCTGGTGCCACATTTAAAGTTCACTGATGTGAGATACTATTATAATAATCTCTAAACAACACTGCAGAATATGCTCACTCCACTCTGGGTGACTTCAGCCTTCCTTGGATGGTGGCTGAATGGCCAAGTTGAGGCGCTGACTGTATATTTCCTTCACATTAGAACCTCAGAGGACCTGTTACTGGCCTCTAATAATAGCACAACCTGGCAACAAACAAGTCCTGGGATTATGAGCTGGATTTCAGAGAGAACACTCCATCCTGGGTAGTCAATCTGGAATAAAAACTGAAAGAACTGCAGATGTTGTAAATCAGGAACAAAAACAGATGTTGTTGGAAAAGCTCAGCAGGCCTGGCAGCATCTGTGAAGAAAAAAATTAGAGTTAACATTTCAGGTCTGGTGACCCTTCCTCAGACCCTGCAGCAACTTGTATTTTTGTTCCAAGTCAATCTGGAAACTTGCTGCTGTTGAGTGCCCCCTTCACTGATAGGCCAATGATTGGATGCATCCGGCAGTCAAACAGAATTATAAAGCCATCCATGTTAGGCTGCATTCTGTGACTGGAAGTCTCATGGCAGTACTGTGAGCTTCCTGGAGGAACGAGACGTTGCTGTAAGCACCTTGTTTAGCAGTACACTGGTGAGAAATGTTCCCTGACCATGCTTTGCTGGCTAGTGACGAGCTCCTGCTGCAGACCAACCAATTAAAGTTGTGCCCTCCTCTACATCGGGGAAACCAAGCGGAGGCTTGGGGACCGCTTTCAAGAACACCTACGCTCGGTTTGCACTAAACAACTGCACCTCCCAGTTGCGAATCATTTCAACTCCCCCTCCCATTCCTCAGACGATATGTCCATCCTGGGCCTCCTGCAGTGCCACAACGATGTTACCCAAAGGTTGCAGGAATAGCACCTCATATTTCGCTTGGGAACCCTGCAGCCCAATGGTATCAATGTGGATTTCACAAGCTTCAAAATCTCCCCTCCCCCTACCGCATTCCAAAACCAGCCCAGCTTGTCCTCTCCTCCCTAACCTGTCCTTCCTCCAATCTATCCCCTCCTCCCACCTCAAGCCCCACTCCCATCTCCTACCTACTAACCTCATCCCGCCCCCTTGACCTATCCGTCCTCCCTGGACTGACCTATCTCCTCCCTAACTCCCCAACTACACTCACCTTTACTGGCTCCATCCCCGCCTCTTTGACCTGTCTGTCTCCTCTCCACCTATCTTCTCCTCTATCCATCTTCTATCCGCCTCCCCCTCTCTCCCTATTTATTTCAGAACCCCCTTCCCCTCCCCCATCTCTGAAGAAGGGTCTAGGCCCGAAACGTCAGCCTTCCTGCTCCTCTGATGCTGCTTGGCCTGCTGTGTTCATCCAGCTCTACACCATGTTATCTCAATTAAAGTATGAATTGGTCACATTTTGTTAGCTCCTTTCATAATTAATATTGCAGTTGTTTCATTGCACAGGCAATGAACTCAGTGGCATTAGATCCAGAAATGTGGAAATTCGTATTTATTCTTACATAACTCTACTCTGCAATCTGCCTATTCTCTGTATCACCTTCAGTTTGATTGGGCCATTGTATTGCCTAGTGGGCAGAATGTCTCCTTCACTTCGTGGAAGGAGGGTTTAACATCACAATCTCAATGGATGGATAAAAGTGTTAACATGTTGTCCTTCCAACAACATAAATATAAAAACATGATGCACTTTCTGACTTTTAGCCAATTTCAATCCTATGAAAAGATGATTGTAACACATGTGGGACATGTTCTTTGGATTGTAAATTGAGTTACTTTTCTTGAAAAACAAACAGTTTAGTTAAAACCGAAAGAACTGTGGATGCCGTAAATCAGGAACAAAAACAAAGTTGCTGGAAAAGCTCAGCAGGTCAGGCAGCATCTTTTCAGGTCCGGTGACCCTTCCTCAGAACAAAAGAAACAGCTTAGTTAAATGTTTTGGATAGGTGCTCAGTGGGGTTAATTTTGGAGTTTTTGAGGTCAACCAAGGGAGCAAATTCAATGCATTTGAAATGATGTGACTGAAAATTGTTGATACAGGCTTCTTCTCCTCCATCCCCATTGGGCTTGGACATAAGGTTTTCATTCTAAAATAGCCATTTTCCTAGTTATGCCACACGATTTCAATCTCCCCATGATATAGGAACTACAACCCAAAAGCAGGATGGCACTTTAGACAGGTGGTTCTGGACCCCACATTAAATGCCACTATTGTTAACAGAGTGATAAGTTACAGCGACCTCAGTATGACACTGCCACACCCCATTAACACTTGTTAGGCCTTACTGGTGTATTGTGTGAAGCTATGGGTGCCACATTAAAGGAAAGATATGAATGCATTGGAGAGAGTGCGGGTTTGTTTTACACAACTGGTTCCAAGAATGAGAAACCTCAGTTATATGTCATAATGGAAGAGACATAATGGCCTCTGTTTCTGTCTCTACTGAAGTTGCCAGACGTGCTGAGTTTCTTCAACGTTCTTTGTGTTTGTATCAGATTTCCAGCACCCACAGTAATTTGCTTTAATTCCATTATGGGGATAGATTGAAAAAGTTAAGACTGTTCTCCTTGGAGAGAAAAAGGCTGATAGGAGATTTGATAAAGATTTTCAAAATAACGGTTGGGCCAGATTGAATAGATAGGTAGAAGCTGTTCCTGCCTGTAAAATAAAAAAGAATGACAAGGCAAGAATTTAAAATTATACCCAAAAGAAGCAAAGGCAAAGTGTGAAAAAAAACTGTTTCATATAGCAAGTAATTAGAGTATAGTGGAGGCAGGTTCAATTGAGGTATTCAATGCAACAATGGATCATTATTTTTGGATAGAAATGGTGTGCAGGATATATGGAAAAGACAGGCGATTGGCACGAGATAATAGAACCAGTGCAGGCACAATGGCCAAATGTCTTCCTTCTGTGCTGTAACAATTCTGTGATACTAAGGCTCTGTGCTTAGGGTTAGGCGAATACAAACCAAGTTCCTCCAATTTGAAGTACTTCTTTTGCAAATTAAAAACTAATGTATTCGCATGTAGAGATAACTTTTATCTTTTATCTCAAAGTCTCTTTAATAAAAGCGAAGATTCAAATCACCACAAGCAGAGCAATGGTATTCCCAATATAGACTGGCATGGCCCCTACAGTTCTGGTCACCCTGATATAGGAAGGATGTCATTAATTTGGAAAGGATACAGAAAGATTTACACAGATATTACCAGGACTGGAGGGTTTGAATTATAAGGATAGGCTGGGACTCTTTTCTCTGGAGCATTAGAGGTTGAGGGGTGACCTTATGGAGAATTATAAAATCATGAGAGACGTAGATAAGGTGAATAGCCAAGGTCTTTTTCACAGAGAGTTCAAAACTGGAGGGCATAGGTTTAAGGTGAGAGAGGAAAGATTTGAAATGGACCTGAAGGGCAGGTACATGAATAGGAAAAGTTTAGACAGATACAGGCCAAGCGCAGGCAAATAGGAACAAAAACAAAGTTGCTGGACAAGCTCAGCAGGTCTGCTCCAGTTCTGAGGAAGGGTCACCGGACCCGAAACGTTAACTCTGTTTTTTCCTCCACAGATGCTGCCAGACCTGCTGAGCTTTTCCAGCAACTTTGTTTTTGTTCCTGGTTTATACCATCCGCTATTCTTTCAGCAGGCAAATAGGACTAGTTTAGTACGAGAAAAGTTGTCATCATGGACAAATTGGGCTGAAGGGTCTGTATCGGTGCTGTATAACTCTATGACATGAGGGCAGGGATTTCTGGGCGCTAGAAAGTGTCATGCTTGTCGTTTCTTTTGTTTTACTACCAGTCATAGAAGGCATTCAGATCATGTGTGCCTTGAAGGCGCACAAAAATGAATAACAGTTCAACTACATGACATATAAATTAACACAACAAATCTCCTAGTTCAGCCTTACTTCACACTCAGGCTATGGAGTCACAGACCTGCATTTAGACTGGTCAATACCCAACTCCTGCCATTGCGAAATCATTTTCTCCTGTGATAAAGCCACATCAGGAAACACAGCTGTGGGAGGAAGGAAATGGTGTTCAGAACAAGTGAAAAAAAATCCAAGGGCTTCAGGAAGTTCAGTTCGATAGGAACCGATGGAAATTGCGTTTTTAATTTTTCTTTGCTTGCCTGTTGCTTACATTTTCAAGTGGAATGAAAGAACACAATTTTGGCAAATTGTACACCGATCCAGACCTTGCGTGTCTCAGGAGGCATTATTGTAATTCCAATTCAACATTTTCAATCTTTTCATCAGCTCTGAGAAAATTGCAGCTGCTTCCATTTTACTTTAACAAGTGCAGCAGCAAATGTCCTTGTAAATCTGCTCCTAGGCATAGCCAAGTTGGCTATTAACAGGTCCTGGCAGAGGGCTGTGGAGGGAGTCAAATTGCTGACTGTCTATCTGTCCTCAGCGGCTATGTTTGTGCCTAGGTGACCTTGGAGAGGGAGCACACGGTGTACATCAACAGTCTTGATGCCTTTAGAGTCAGGTGGGCCCTGGAGGAGGTAGAGCGCTTTATTCGCCCTCAATTCGATTTTCATTTAGTACCCTCCCACTCTTCTTGCCTCTCCATCACTTAATGGGCTCTGCACATGAATTAATGAATTGGAAAACATGGGTAATTTACTAGTATAAGAGATAACAAAGTGTAGAGCTGGATGAACACAGCAGACCAAGCAGCATCAGAGGAGCAGGTAATTTACTAGTGGTGCTAATAGGTGAAAAATACCACAGATCATTTGGTGATGGGAAAAACTGTTCAGTTGTGCGTAAGAGCACTTCTAGATTAAAAGAAGGGAAAATGACAAAAACGAAATAAACGCAGTAGCAATTGTATTAATCGTGAAGCTTATTCATGCAGCACAGATCCTGCATCGTATTTGGCTTTACCGAACATGTGAAAGAAACCTTGTTTCAACAGTTTTGCAATGAAAAGCTGGCGCAGATCTTCTTGTCTCTGGAAATTTGGTAACAGTCCGACAAACATCCTTCCACTATCACTCCCTGCTTCCTACCATCAAGCCAATCTGAGATAACTTTCTTCACCATCCACCACGTCACCAAATTTGGAGTCATCTGCAAATCTACCAACCATGCCTCCTATATTCACATCCAAATCATTTATATAAATGACAAAAAACAGTGGACCCAGTACACATTCTTGTAGCACACCACCGGTCACAGGCCTCCAGTCTGAAAAACAACCTTCTACAACCACCCTCTGTCTCCTACCTCCAAGCCAATTTTGTAAACAATTAGCTAGCTCCCCCTGGATTCCATGTGATCTAACCACTGGACATCTCAAAACCTTTCAAAGCCAACAAAGCACTTTTAAAGTGTTCTCCCTGTTAGAATGCAGGAAACAGGGCACCAAACTTGCACACAGCAAACACCACACAAACAACATTGCAATATCAGATAATTTATTTATGTGATGTTAATTGCAGGATAAATATAGGCCAGGACAACAGAAATAACTTCTGTATTCTTTTTTGAAATAGTGCCATGGAATCTTTACACCCAGCAAAGCAGGCAAATAAATTTCAGGGTAACGTTTCATATGAAATACAGAAGCTCCAAAAGTTTAGCACATCTTCAATATTGCCCTGGAGCAATGGGCTTGTGGTTTTCTATATGTCAGCCCACATAATTCTTATAGCAGAGAGCTAAGTTAGTATTGCTCAGATATTGGGAAGTTTATTAACAACTTAGTGCGTAGGCTAATATACTATCTCAGTCTTACATATACATTCCAAATTATATGCTTACTTAGATTACTATCACATTACATGCATAGTTGACTGGCTGACTAACAGACTGACCAAAAGAGTGACTGACTGCTTGCTTAACTGCTGAATGAATGACAGGGAGGAAGATGGTCTCCTTGTCTACAGTGATCTGGCAACAAGACAATGGAAAAAAATCTGCTCACCATTTAAATCATCTACTTGAACCATTCCCATCTAGCAGGCAGCGTTTCTATTGGGCCTATTTGTTCTCATGAAACTTTGTGGCAGCAGCGTTGCATTTCTGTCCACAAGTAACAAGGCAAGTGACTACACTCACCTAGCACATTTCATGTCCTCATGATATGGACACTGTGAAGATGAATGCTTCTTGAATTTCTTCTTTTATTTAACTTAATTGGGCAGTTTGGAAATATGTCACTTGAAGGACACAAGTGAACAGTTTTTTTAATTAAAATCCAGAATCTAGGCCATAAATTATCATTTAATTCAATTTGAATTCCTAATTAATGGGTTGCTCATTCAGCACTTTGCGTAACTATCTTAAGTGAAACAAAAAATTGGTAAAAAAATTTCCATTATTTCCGTTGTCACTGAAATCAAATCTTGTCTGTGGGTTCAAATTTCAGTGATCTCTTAATTGCAATTGGCAATTAGTTCCAATTTTGCTTCCCATGCTGATTGGTGACTGACATGAGTCACAGATCTCTGACTGAACCTGTTCCACATTAAGCACTGTATAGCTGATTTTAACTGTTTCGTGGTCAATGAGAAAACAGTGTGGAATGGAGATTGAAATGATGTGAGGTTGAGTCACTCATGAGTATTCCGGCTCCTCACTATGAATTCAGCCACCAGAAAACAGCCTGCCCAGAGGATCAGAGACCTAGTTGTAAAACTAGTGTTGCATCCTGATGACTCGGGGGCAGACACATTTTTTTAGCTTTTTAGGAGATTGCTGGAGAACTGGTGGAGATAATTAATACTTCACAAACTGCCAAATGAAGTGCCAGACGCCTGGAGGATGGTTGACATGGTTGTTTGTTCAAGAAGAGCAGCAGGGATAGGCCAGATAGTCATAGACCTGTTAGCCTGATATCAGTGGTAGGGAAATTATTGGACATAATTTTGAGGGACAGAATTAACTAACACTTGGAAAGGCAGGGATTGATTAGGGCTAGTCAGCAAGGATTTGTTAGAGGGAGATCCTGTCTGACTAATTTAATTCAATGTTTTGAAAAGGCAACTAATGCAGTTGATGTAAGGCCTTTGACAAGATCCCACATGGAAGACTGGTCCTAAAGATAACAGCCCACGGGATTCAAGGCAAGTGGAAGACTGGATCCAAAGTTGGCTAAATAGGAGGCAAAGTGTAGAGGGTTGCCCTTGACCAGTAGTGTATCACAGGGTCGGTACTGGGACCTTTGTTGTTTATTATGTATATTAACATCTTAGATGTGAAAGTAGAAGGTACAATTAATATGTTTGCAGATGACATGAAATTTGCTGGTGTTGTTGATAGTGAGGACAATGGTCTCAGGCTACAGTTTGATATTGATCAGCTGGTAAATTGGTCAGAGCAATGGCAGATGGAATTTAGTCCTGACGGAGGTGAGGTGATGCATCTTGGAAGGTCTAATAAGGGAATGATATACACAATGAATGCTTGATTGCTTGAAACAAAGGGGCCTTAGTGTACAAATCAATAGATCCCTGTATGAAGGTGTCGGCACAGGTAGATAAGTTGTTGAAGAAGGCATAAGAGATACTGGCCTTTATTTGCCAGGGCAAAGAATATAGGAGCAGAAAAATCTTTTTGGAAGATTATTGAGCATTGGTTAAACCACTGACAGGATGTGTTCTGATCACCACACCATCAGAAGGATGTAATTGTATTGGAGAAGGTGCAGAGGAGATTCACCAAGATGTTGCCTGCATGGAAAGTTTCCATTATGTGGTGATACTGGATGAACTGGGTTTGTTTTCTTTGGAGCGGATGTGGTGAGGGGCTAATCTAATTGATGAATTCAAATTATTGAGAGGCATAGACAGAGTAGGTCGTGAGAATCTCTTCCCTGTAGCAGGCATGTCTAAGACCAGAATGCATAAGTTTAAGGTGAGGAGCAAGTGTTTTAGAGGAGATCTGAGAAAAAAACTTTTCAATCAGAAGGTAGTAGTTATATGAAGCATGCTGCCTGAGAGGTGGTGGAGGCAGGTACTTTCACGACATTCAAGAAGCATCTGGATGAGCACTTAAAGTGCCGGGGCATGGTAAGCTATGGATTGTTTGCAGATAAATGGGATTCGAGTATTTTGGTGTTTGTTGGCATAGGCCTGGTGGTCCAGAGGGCCTGTTTCTATGTTGTATGACACTATGAACCATGTCCCACATTTTTGTTTTAGATATCCAGTATCGACAGTTCTTGATTCTACTAAAGCTTAACCCTGGGCAGAGAGTGTGAGTTAGAAATATAAATATTTGGATACCAGCAAACGTTTCTAGAATATGCAACCAACACCGATCCATACAATGTGATACAGACATACTATGTGAGGTTAACAATAAAATTTAGTCAGCTTCTGAAATTTGTCTTTCACCTGGTTGATTCTGAACCTCATTGACTTGTTTGGATTTGTGCACCTTCTTACCGCTCTTCTTGTTAAGATGGTGACAGAGTATTGTTCCTTAGCCCAGGGCTCATCTGTCCTGTCCGCTTTTTTTTTGCTTTTTTTTTTCTCTACTTTCTTATTCTTTTCTTTCCTTTCACTTACCTGTTGTTGAAGATCACGGTGGCAACAACGGCATCAGCGAGTGGGCCTAGCGCACTTGTCTAGCGCTTCTGCATCAACGGGTGGTCCTAGAGCAACTCATGTCTGCTGTAGTGGATATGAGTTTGGGTTCTCCACAGCATCTGCATCCAGCGCAGATTTGTGGAGATGGCTGTTGAGGCAAATTTGGGCCCAGTATGAGATCCAGCGGCAGCGGCTGCATTGGTGAAGTGGGCATCAAGCAGACTCATGGAATCAAGTTTTGCCTGGTGTGGTGCCTGGCAAAATTGGTGGCGGCTACATTGGTGAGGTCCAGTGAGGGCTCATAGTTGTGATGGTGAGGGGTTGGGGGTTCATCAGTATAGGTGAGATAGCGCCAAAGAGAGGCAACTCTTGTACCAGTGGCAGTGGCGCAGCAAAGGGGACTCATGGCTGGTCACCAGTCCTATGGCAGAGTACTTAACAAGAAGGACTGTAAAGTTAAACACTATTTCTTTATCTCTTTATTTTCCTACCTTTGTATTCTATGTTTTAGTTCCATTTTCTGTGTTTTAAGACAGCACCGGAGAGTGGTGACGATGTACAATGCTTTATTGTAATAAAATACACGAGACACTAGATAAATAAATAATGCCCTCAACCACATCCCTTGCATTTCCCGCAATTCTGCCCTCAAACCCCCTCCCCCAACAAAATCAAGGGCAAGGTCCTCCTGGTCCTCACATAACAGCCCACCAACCTCCATCTAGTGCATCATCCTCCACCATTTTCGCCACCTGCAATCCATATCCACCATCAAAGAGGTATTTCCCTCCTGCCCCTATCTGCCTTTCATGGGGACCGCTCACTCCACGACTCCCTCGTCCACTCCACATTCCCCACCAACCAGACCACATCTGGCACCTTTCCCTGCAACCGCAGGAGGTGTTACACCTGCCCCTACACTTCCCCTCTCACCTCCATCCAAGGCCCAGACAATCTTGCCAAATCTGACAGGGATTCACCTGTACATCCTCCAACCTGGTCTACTGTATCTGTTGTTCCCAATATGGTTTCCTGTATGTCAGTGAGACCAAGCACAGACTCGGTGACAAATTCACGGAGCATCTGTGTTCTGTATGCTGTAATCAACAAAACCCTCTGGTTGCCAACCATTTTAACTGCACCTCCCACTCCCTGGGTGACATGTCCATCCTGGAGGAACAAACTGGAGGAACAACACCTCATATTCTGCATCAGGAGCTCACAGCCTGATGGCCTGAACATAGAATTCACCAGTTTCAAAATTCCTCCCCCCACTGGTCTCATACCATGTCCAACCCTCCCTCTTATCCCTGCCTCCTTGATCTGGTACCACGTGTCCATCTCCTTCCCCACCTATTCACCCCACTGACCAATCTCCACTACCCCCTACCTGAATCCACCTATCACCATCACCTATCACCTATACCTTCCCCCAGCCCCAACCCCCCATTTATTTCCAAGCTCTCTCTCACCCTCCCCAGTCCTGATGAAGGGTGTAAACCCGAAATGTTGACTTTCCTGCTCCTCCAATGCTGCCTGACCTGCTGTGTTCCTCTAGCTCCACACTGTATTGACTCTGACTCCAGCATCTGCAGTTCTTGCTATCTCTGGTAGATAAATAGATAATTGTCAGCATTATAATGTTGTACCAGTAGAGACCCTCACTATTTTTCTTTTGCTTTTCTCATTTTTTTTCATGGAACTCTGAGGGTTAAGGTTAGTTGAACTTTAAACAATCCTGTATTTTAAAAAAGAGGAGAAAACAAATGCAAGTGGTTACAGTTGATGACTGGTCTGTAAGATAAAGTAGTTTAATTACTCATCTAAGGATCACTGTGGACAATTCGGCACCATGTGTTGCCATTCCAAGGCTGGTGGCTGGTTGGATGTTGTGTTAGTCAATCAAGGGAGGGCCAATGTTAACCAGCCAACTGCAGAGAATATTGGTTTAAGAAAGAAAAAGGATGAAGTAAAATTGTTCTTGCCTAGCTTTGCAAGGTGCCAAGTGATTTTTGGAAACTTCGGGAATGGCTGGTTTTTACTCTGTCTAGTTCTCTGTACAATTAAAGAATTGTTGAATGTTCTGTGAAAAGAATGTCAGTCTGTAGGAAATAAAATACTTCTGAAATTGTTTGTATTTAATAGTGGCTTAGAAATTAGATATACAGTTACTTGCCTGTGAATAATCCATTATCTAAAAACTGCATGAAGGCTTGGCATCCATTGTTTGAAACTGATAACTGAATGAACAAATTATAATTCATTTACTTTTCTTTAAATTTATCCCTTAACTGTGTCCATCAGTCTGATTGCCTGTGGGTGAGTGGCATTATGATCAAAGAAGATTGGGTTTAAATCAAAGATATTATTAGATTGCCTTGTTGTTTAGCTTTGTCCTGCTAAAGTTACAGCATTAATAATAAATTGTTAATTTTTATTTAAGTTATAAGCTTGTTGTCCAAGACCTGATATTTGTAGAGTCTGGTTAGGAATAACTGGGCAATTTTCAGAGTAATTAAATATTTTCATTTCACTGTGTTGTGAATCCAGTGATAGTAAGGATGATTTTGTTTGCCTTGCTATCACTGGCCACAACATATCATCTTTTCAGCCACCTGTGTTTTGCCCTGGTGTTTTTGGAACCAGATTTCTTGCACATTGATGCCCAATATCCCTTGATGTCACATGCTTTACAGTTATCGAGAAAAGCTGCATAGCTTTCAGGATTGTGCAACAAACTGCATCTGTTACAGAGTTTGATGGTTTGGTGCACTTTCTGACCCTAGCAATACTGTAGGCTGCTGCTAAAGCATGCAATTCCTGTTTGCCTGCCACTACATTCACCATCAAGTAATGTATCAATGCCATTTTTCTTGCCCAAACAATTCTTCCTGCATGTAGATGGTGTTTGTGCTAAGGGGGAAGTGATGAAATCACATTCATATTTCTTTATTTTAACACCAATTTGGAGAAAGAAACTGATGGAACTGACTGAGGTCTGAGCATAGGCAAGTCTTTCTAATGTAGAAAATCACTTTACCACATTTTATATGTTTTTAAGCTGAATTTTCTTTTATGAGTTCTTTGGAGCTGTTCTTTCAGGAGCATGTAACAGTCTTTTTGATTAAATTAAATCAGCAGACCCTCATGTTTCTTTTAAAAGACAGAGAGAAGTAGCATACTCATAATGTTTCACGACAGATCTATAACCTTTACTTTTACTTGTATTTACAATTGAAACCTTGTTATTTTTTAAGTAGGACACTCTCAGAAATGTCTTTTATCTTGAAGGAACTTTCAACCTAATCACAAATAAATTAGCTCTGTCTTCTTGGTGATTAATGCAAAATGTACAGATCAGTACGGCCATCTCCATTATCAGAAGCTGAGTGGTATTGAAATGTGAGAAACTATCCAGTTTATCCAAATATCCTGTTGTTCAAAGTTGCTGACTGGTTGGTCTTCAATTTATTTTCCAAATATCTACCACAAACATGTTATAGTCTTTTGTAGATGCTGCCATTGTTACCAATGCTAGATATATTTTTGTCTTCAGTATGTTTTACCTGAACAGTAATACTTGTAACATAAGAAATTGGGTATGGATACTGTGGAATTGAAGAATTCAATAGACTTTATTACATCTTGCTATTACAGGGGAGGCAATGGCCTAGTGGTATTGTTGCTGGACGTTAATCCAAAGAGCCAGGTAATGTTTTGGGAACCTGGGTTTGAATCAAATCACGGCAGATGGTGGAATTTGAATTCAATAAATATCTCAATTTAAGAGTCTAGTGATGACCATGAATCCATTGTCGATTTTCAGGGAAAACTCATCTGGTTCCTTTAGGAATGTCCTTTAGGAATGGAAATCTGCCATCCTTACCTCTTCTGGCCTGCATGTCAATCCAGACCTACAGCAACGTAGTCAACTCTTAATTGCCTTATGGGCAATTAGGGATGGGCAGTAAATGCTGGCCTAGCCAGTGACGCCCTCATCCTGTGAACGAATAAAAAAATGAATAAACATTCTATTCATTGGCACACAAGCATCTTAGGTAATGTTAAACTATTAGATTACATCAGAACAGTATTGAGTAGCATTCTTTCAATAGGCTGTCATGCTTCAAGTGATCCCAGATTGTATGGCAAATAGTGCGTCTGCATGTGTGTCGGTTAGCTCAGTTGGTTGGACAACTGGTTAAGTATCCCAACAGTGCAGGTTCAATTCTTGTGTCAGTTGAGGTTACCATGATGGTCCTGTCTTCTTAATCTTGCCCATTTCCTAAGGTGTGGTGACCCTCAGATTAAACTAACCATGAGTAATCTCACTGTAATGAGAGAGTGGGACTTTGGTGACTTTTACTGTGTGAAATTCACAGCTGCAGATTTCATTGAACAACTGATGGACTGGAATGACCATTGCAACAATGCTGTTGTCATGAAACTCAACTTGTTTTTGATCTGTGTCAATGCTGTTCTCATGTAACATATTCACAAATCAAAGTATAAGTTGAGAACTTAATGTTCATTTTTATTCCTTTTATATTTTTCATTGAATCATAATTTTCTCATGATTTACCTATCATTAGGAGAAAGTTAATGTTTGGTAATTGTTGAAAATTTGTGATATCAGCTCTCACGTTTGTTTCAATGGAAACTAGAAATTGGACAGCACATGAAATGAACAGCATCACACATTTTACACTACAAGCAATGGTCAAACATATCTCTATAAGGTTTAAACAAATGAATAATCTAGTCCATTTTCATTTATAATTCATATTGGTTCCTATTTTATAACAGTGACTACGCTACTATTTTATTGACTGTAAAACATTTTGAAATACCATGTGGTAATGAAAGGTCCTATATAAATGCAAGTTTTACTTTTTTAACATTTTTATATGAACACAAGATTCAGAGTACCTGTAAAAAGTGAAGATACTTCCAGTTTTTACTAGTCATGTTCACATCTACTTTTTTTTAGCAATCTAAAACATCATCGGGATAACTTGGCCTGCAATTCAGTTGTTTCCCAAACTACATCTTTTTATTTCATATATAAGGTCATCAATTGCCTTCTGAATAGGCATTACACATCAAAAAGACACTGTCATTGATTCCCATACTAGACACATCTTAAACAAACAGACCATGCGTTTCATCAAATACAAGAACTGCATTTAGCTTATTATAGAAGTCAATTTTGATATGACTCACGGTTATCAACTCCTCACCAAATTACCTAAGAGACAGCAAACATTATGACCAAGCATCAAGTCAATTAATCTTGTTTGAATTAGTACATTTTAGATCTAAAATAGTATATAATTATAAGATGAATGCACCATCCTTCACTAACTGCATACTATACAGCAGAACATCAGTCTAACCATATCCAAGGTGTGTTTTAACACTGAACTAAAAAACTTAATAATAAATTGCTTCACAAGTATAACCTCAACAAGTCTTGTGAGAGAAGTTTTGATTAATTTCTATGCAATGTTATAGATATATGTGTGAACTTTCATGAAAACATTTAAATATTGCGTCAATTATTACATTTTTAGATTGGATGAAAATTGTATGCATGCCTTTCATTTTGTACAAAAATTACATTGGCAATATGACCCCATGTTAATGTCAGCTATTGAATTGAAGTAGTCACACAGTTCAATAGTGCAGACTGTTTCACATTTTTTTAATATTCAATCACAGGATGTGGTCTGTCACTGTCTAGGCAAACTATTGTTGCCCATCCCTAAAATTAAAAGATGTGAGAATTCTGGCTAGACCAGCAATTATTGCTCAGTCCTAACTGACCTGGATAAAGTGTGGTGACTGTCTTCTTGAACTGCTGTAGTTCACATTGTATAGGCACAAAAGGAGTGTTATGAACAAGGGAGTTCCAGGAATTTGATCCAACAATATTGAAGGAATGACAATATTGTTCAAAGTCAGGGCGGCATTTGGAGGTGGAGGTGTTGCCATGAATTTACTCTCCTTGTCAAGTTGGTAGAGGTCAGAGTTTCAGGAAGATGCTGTTGATGGAGACTTTCTGAGTTTTTGCTTTACATCCTACAGGTCAGTGTTGTCCAACCTTCTCAAATGGGAGATCACATTTCCATCTTTCTACCACTTGAGGGGCTGGTGAAGAAATTTCAGAATGATACAGCTGAATCTTACTTTTTTTTGGTTAAGCGTGATTTGTGTTGAGTTTTTGGAAGGTTTTCCACCACAAGGCCCAATGGGTTCTCATTCTGCATCTTGCCAAACCTGTCACGTTAATTACCTACCCCACACCTTTGTGCTTGTCACATCAAAGTCCAGCCCCATCTTACCTCACACCATCCCAGAACAACTTAATACTCAATGAACATCCACCAAAAGTTTAACATTCCTTGCACACATGCCATCTTTAAAAGGCTGTAGTGCGTTGTCAATTCAGCGTTGCCTCTCACTGGCAACATAATGACATAACAGCCATGAAACCACATTGCCCAGAGCCAGCATGGCTGACTCTTCCTTGCACACACAACCAGTTTGTCTCATCCCGATTGCTACTTAACTACCAGGGCACACGCTTTACCTATCTGTAGCTACATCTCATCTGAGCACACTGTAAGTCAGTGCCAGCCTGTCCACAATGGCTAGAATGTTTGCCAAAGCAGTAAGCGTGAATTTGTAAAAGTTCCAATGCAATTAATTGATCATTTAAATGAGTAATTAATAAAAATAGCCATTTAAGAATGCGAAACAGTAGGGCTAACTGGTAAAATTCCTTTACATCTTTTCAGATAAGAAGCAGAGCTATGGAAAGAGAGGGCAAGCTCCAATTTCAACTTCCTGGAAGGAAAGTGGAATGACCCCCAAGATAATGAGTTGGGTTTCACTAACACTGACGTTGTTTTATTTCTAGTGGTGCACACTCTGAGGTGGCCTGAGCATCATTCACATGAAAGTTAGAGTCATAAATATGCTGTCTTTCAGCTCGTGATTTTCTCCTCTCTCAGCCTTCTTTTTAAATAGAATATTGGGGATAGAGGAGGAGGAGAAGGTCGGGTGAACATCTAGCTCAGTTTCATTTGTGCATGCAGCCTCACCAGCCCTCTCACCCATTCACCACAATCACTCACTCACCCACCATACATTCACACACACACACGGAATTCCTCACTCACTCAATCACTCAGTCACCCACCCAGCCTTTCACGATCCACCCAGCCATTCATTTACCTACCCACACATTCACCACCCATACAATCATTCACCCATCCACCATGCATTCAACGCTTAAGCACTCAATCACTCACTCACCCATTGAGCCATTCACATACTCCCAACCATTCAGTCATACACCTACCCATTCACTCACCCACTCACCCATTCACTTACTCACACACACTCTCCCACTTACTCATTCACTCATCTTCCACACATATACTCACCCACCCATTCACACACCTAGCCATACACCACACTCAAAATACCACTACTGGCCTAGCTCTCATTCTTCACTCTTATCCCATAGCACCACTCCCAGCTCCAAATTTGCCCCACCCTGCCCCATACTGTGGCCCAATTTTCATAGTTTCCCTGGCCCTAGCAGCGCAACTTTCATTCCACTCCTCTCCAAGCCAGTGTATCCCCGAAACTCTCACAATGCTAGATCTAGATCTCTCTCATGGCTCAAAGCATCTCGGGATAAATCATCCCAGTCACATTGCACTTCTCAGTGCTCCAATTACAGACTATTTCTTTCTCACATTTGCTCACCAATGTGCCTATCAGCAGCAAAGCCAATCAAGGGGGCTACTTTTTCCTGGATGGAATGCAGCTATTTGAATCTTGTTGGAGCTACACCCTTCTAGGCAACTGGACAGTCTTCCATTACACTCTTGTTTTGCACCTTGTAAATGGTGGACAGACTTTGAGGAATCTGGAGGTGAGATACTTACCACAGAATTCCAAGCCTCTAACCCGCTCTTGGAGCTATGTAACTGGACTAATTCAGTTTCTGGTCAATGGTAACCCTCAGGATGCTGCTAGTAAGATCTCAACAATCTTAGTGCAATTGGATGTCAAGAGGAAATAGTTGGATTCTCCCTTGTTAGAGATGGTCATTACCTGACGCTTGTGAGTTGCAAATGTTACCACATATGAGTGCCAAGTCCAACATTGTAATATTGATTGAATATCTTTTGAGAACCAGGCACACCTTCCACGTCTTTTTATGGAAAATTTACCTTCTGTTGATTCAGTAAATTCGGAAATTTCAATATGAGTTACTGAGAAGATTGATTTGATGGGCAGAATTGCATTCATCATTGTACATTTTGTGCTTCAATTTTGTTATGAGATTTATTTACTTGTTGTTCAGATTACAGTATAAAGTGTTTAAATTGAGAAACTTCAGTATGTTCTGTGAGTAAATATAAATTTTGGACTTTGGACCAATTTCAAAAATGTTATCACATTTTTCATCATTTATTGAAATAGAAATCCTTTAAATCCACTATTTAATGATGATTAACTTTTAGATTTGGATAATTATTCAATTTAGAGGGACTTATTAAACAAGTTTACTATGTCAAATGCACAATAAAAATGTAAGCAAATACAATGTAAAATAGTGAATGCATTTGTTACTGCTTAGAAAAATAAACATTCAGTTAAGTATTCCAAACCCTCATTCTTTCCAGCCAAGAGTGCAGATTAGAGAATAGCAGGTGCGCTCCACAATTTTCCAATCTAACCTGTAGTGAACCTCATGACTGAAATAGACAAAACTGTAAAATTGAGCCTCATTTGTACCTACTGCACATTGATGTATTGAATTGATTAGGACAAATTCTGCTTCAACTCTCCCTTATAATTGCCAGTGCAAATTTCTCAGAATTTTTCTGCTGTATCCTTGCACTTCTACACATAAGAGAAAGGTGAGGCAACATTTTAACCCACTACACTAAATTCCAAGACCAACAGATATAGACAATTCAAGCTTTGAAATTCACTGCAGCACTTTACACCAAATTTCTAACAATGTATTATGAGTTGCATCTGTAGTCCATCTGCAGAGCAGAATCCATCAAAATTCTCATTCATTTAATTTACATGTTCTTTGGAGAATATTTCATAAAAATTGGGGGTATTATTCTGGAGGTGCTGGAGATTAGCATATAGGCTTTAAACAGCAAGATGTATCTAAAGATTGCAGAAGTGGTCCGAGGAACAGCAGCTAACTAGGAATGTACTTGGTTCACAGCATTAACTTTCAGGTAATGTCATGAATGTATGATTATAATATATTTTGCAAAAAAAAAGCTAATCACTCTTTACATAGAGAGAAAGAGTCTAAAAATATGGTTCGAATGAGACACATGACTGTCAGCCGGCAGGCTGATGTGCTATCTCAGCATTAACCAAAAAGGAAGACATTTAGAATTTGCTTAAACCTTGGTCAACCTAAAGGTGTGAAAGTACAAAGTTTCTGAGAAAACCAACGGATTGGAAGGACCCTTACAAGGAATTCTAGCATAGTTGACTTTTCTTTGTGGAACAAAGTTTCATTACAAATCACAGAACTTTTATGGTGCAGAAAGAAGCCATTCAGGCCCTTCATCTTGCATCAGCTCTTCAAACAAGTATCATTACCTAGTGCTAAGCTCTTGCTTTTTCCCCAGACCCTTGCACGTTATTTCTATCCAAATAATCATCCAATGCCCGCTTGATGCCTCACTTGTGACTGAGTCTACCACATTTCCAGGCAGTTCATTCCATACCTTAACTACTCACTACATGAAAATGTTTTTTGCACATCATACTTCCTTCTTTTGCACATCACTGTAAATATATGCTCTCTCGTTCTGGTTCCTTTTATCACTGGAAACAACTTCTGTCTATCTACACTATTCAGCATGCTCATAATCTTGCAAACATCCATGAAATCTCCTCTCAGCCTGCTTCTTTCCAAGGAGAACAGTCTTGCCTTCTTCATTCTGTCCTCATAACTGAAATTTCTGATTCCTGAAACCATTCTTGTAAATTGCTTTTGCTCTCTCTCACAATACTCCAGTAGAGGTCTTAAGAGTATCTTGTATAAGTTCAACATTATCTCTTTTCCCTTGTGAAAGTTAATATACGTTGTAAACTTAATCAATAGCTAATATAGCAGCCATCTTGAGTTGGTGAGACGCCATTTTAAAACAAAATACCAAGGAGAACTCTGAGACAGAGCATCAGAAAGAGGGTTCTCAACAGGAAATGGAATATGCATCAAACCAGCTAAACACTGCTGTACTGAAGCAGGCTACCAAGGGCCACAACCAATCCCATAAAAGTGAAATAAAAGAGCCTTCACTCCCTCCCAGAACTTGTTCTGTTGAAGCTACCTCTATGAGCAACCTCCAACTATCAATAATAGAAGCGATCACAGCAGCTGAATCTGAGTTTCAAAGCCTTCACCTCAGAAAGAGAAATCCTGGAGCAAGTAACAGACCTGTAATGATAAAAACTAATCTTATTCACATCTTTATAAGCATCTTCTATCAGCATCTACCTTCAATGTTTGCATACGTGTTTTAGCTGTAGAAATGCCACATATGTTTTGGGGGGGTGGCATGGTGGCTCAGTGCTTAGCACTGCTGCCTCACCAGAGACCCCGGTGTGATTCCAGCCTCCGGCGACTGTCTGCTGGAGTTTGCACAATCTCCCCATGCCTGAGTGGGTTTCCTCTGGGTGCTCCAGTTTCCTCCCACAGTCCAAAGGTGTGTTAGTTAGGTGGATTGGCAATGTTGGAATTGATTGCAGTGTTAAGGATGTGCAGGCTAAGTGAATTAGCCATGGTAAATGTGAGGTTATGGGATATGATAATGGCCTGGCTCTGGGTGAGATGCTGTTCGGAGGGTCGGTGCAAACTTGATGGGCCGAATGGCCTCCTTCCCGACTGCAGGGGTGCTATGATTCTATGAAATGCCAGGCAATGATCATCTCCAACAAGAGATGACCTAACTACCACATTGACATTCAGTGGCATTACTATCATAGAATTACCCTGTTATCAATATCCTAGGGGTTACTATTGACCTAAATATGTGACCACAAGTGCAGGTCAGAGGTTAGAAATGCAGCAGTATGTAACTGGCCTGCAGACTCCTCAAAACCTGTCCACCATCTGCAAGACACAAGTCAGGAGTGTAATGCAATACTCCCTATTTGCCTGGATGAGTTCATATTCAACAAGCTTGGTATCATTCAAGACAAAGGAGTCTGATTGATCGAGCCCCCTGTCCCCCTCTCCATCCATAAACATCCACTGTCTCCACCTCCAGCACTCAGTAGCAGCAGTATGTATAATCTACAAGATGCAGTGCAGAAATTCACCAAGGCTCTTTATAAAGTGCTTTCCAAACCCATGACTACTTCCAACTAGAAGAACAAGGTCAGCAGATACATGGGAACACCACCACCTGCCTACAAATTCCCCTCCAAGCCACTCACTATTCTAACTTGCAAATATATTGCCGTTCTTTCACTGTCACTGTCCTGGAATTCCCTTCCTCAAGGCCTTGTGGTATAGCATTTGATTCAAGAAGGCAGCTCACTACCACCTTCTCAAGGGTAACTAGAAATGGACTATAGTGATGCTATTTAAAAAAGCTAATGATTGCATCACTTTTTTTAACCTAGTAATTTTCAGTAATCATTGTGCGGTAAATTTTACTATTGTTATTCACAATCTATGTCAACTGTCATGGACACTGAATTAACGACATGGACAAACACAAAGTGGAGAACCACAGGTCCATAATGTGATGAAAATTTTGAGAAGTTATCACAATAACTCCTCCTAACTGACCTGCCCTTCAGTTTACTGCTCCTGAGCTAAACCTATCACGAAGGCTAAAGATGCTGTTTGTTTTGCATAAAACCTGAATAACTATTTATTACTAATGCAAAGTACTTTACAAAATTCTAATAATGGCAATCGTACAAACTCTTGAAACCACTAATTAACTACACCAGCTATTACCCCTTTTCCCCCAAATCAGCACTTAAATCTAACAGACAAGACAAAAGGTTAGCAGTGGAGGTTAGCTATTAGGCTAAAAACAGAAAGACAAAACAGTGGTAAGCCATGTGGCTGGACTTAGAGTATTTGAATCTCAGGCTAGCAGTTCTGACCTCTGAATATGCTAAACCCCTCTGAACAACTCTAAGACAGTTTGGTGATGAAAGAGCTTAAGCCTTTGAAAGAGTTACTTGAGTTGGGTTGATTCCTTCTTCTGGGCAATCTCCTTGTGGTATTCTACCAATCAGTCCCTCACAACATAGCTCCTTGTTGTTGAAATTGGTTGTCCAATTTGACCTTTACTGCTCCAGTCAAAGTTTTCTGTTCTTAGCTTCAAACAGTGTCCCCGGGATTCCACACAAAGTGGCTACTCATGGTGTGTCTCTTCTCCAGGAACAATCCTTTCTCGGATCTCACTACTCAAGCTCTGGCCATCAACAACTCACGCAGGGGTTTGACTTTATAACTCCACCCTATTGTTTTTCCCTCCAGATTGTAACTTTTGAGATTGTAGGGTTAAACTCCTTCTTAGCTTTGGTTGACTTTCTGCAGTGTGGAGGGAAAAGTTTAAAGAAGGTATGAGAGGCAGGTTTTTTACACAGAAGTTGGCAAATGCCTGGAATGTACTGCCAGACGAGGTGGTAGAAGTAAATACAATATCAGCATTTATGAGGCATTCTGACAGACATATGACTCAGCAGGGAACAGAGGAATTTGGACTGCATAGAGGCAAAAGATTTTTGTTTAGATTAGAAAGGTGTCATGTGTCAGTGCAGACTTGATGGGCCAAAGGGCTTGTTCCTGTGCTATGCTGTTCTTTTTTCTATCAAGACAGGTGAACAAAGTGGTTAAGAAACCTTTGTTAGTCGAAGCATAGAGTTTAAGAGTAGGGATGTTATGCTGGAACTGTATAAAACGTTGGTTAGGCTACAGCTAGAGTATTGCGTGCATTTGTGGAATCCACATTATAGGAAGAATGTGATAGCACTGGAGAGAGTGCAGAGGAGATTTGAAGAGCAATTGGACAGATTAGAATTGTTTTCCTTATAGCAGAGGAAATTGAAAGGGACGTGATTAAGATGTAAAATTATGAGGGACATTGACAGAGTAGACAGGAAGAATCTTTTCCCCTTGTTGGAGGGGTTAATGACCAAGAGGCCTGAATTTAAGGTAAGGGGATGGTGGGGATCTGGAGCTCACAACCTGTACAATGGTAGAGGCAGAAACTTTCATAACATGGAAGAAGTATTTTCATGTGCTCTTGCAATACCAAGGCATACAAATCTATGGACTAAGTGTGGGAAAATGCAATTAGACTAGTCAGGTTGTTGTTTTTGTTTGATACGGATGTAATGGGCTGAAGGGCCTTTTTCTGTGCTGTGGATCCCTATGACTCTGAATTAACTGCAGAGAGGCTGATATCTCGTCAGCAAGTCATCATCCTTTATTTACGTGTGCACACTACACTGGCTGTGGCCAGCCAGCTCAGAGTCAGTCATCTGGGCTGAGGAGATTCTCATCTCGTTGTTATATTAGTCAGCCAGGGCTTTCCTGATTGGGTCAGGTCAACAACCGCAACCAATGACCTCGTAGTTGATGTGATCAACCTGGTTCCAATCAATATAGACTCTAAGTTTCTCTTGCCAGGGATTCAGAACAAAGAGTCACAGATTCAGGATACGGACTAGGTCATTTCAATCTGGAATGAGGAGAAACTTCTTCACTCAGAAGGTGATGAACCTGTGGAATTCTTGAGACTAAAACTTTCCTGGTGTTTATTTTAAAATTGGAGCATTTGAAAACTAAAAGGG
Source organism: Rhincodon typus (assembly GCF_021869965.1). Classification (NCBI taxonomy): domain Eukaryota; kingdom Metazoa; phylum Chordata; class Chondrichthyes; order Orectolobiformes; family Rhincodontidae; genus Rhincodon; species Rhincodon typus. The sequence continues at coordinate 70,788,740 of NC_063336.1, read as the reverse complement.
GTGTTGTCAAATGAGCTACATAAATTTGCAGTTCATGTACCACTCTGAGGAAATGGTCATGACTGTAACTTCACTGGATAGATGATGTAGATAAATAATAGATGACGGCAGATGATTCTTCACATTTTATTTCAAGCATAAAAAGATAAGATAAAGTTACAAATGCTTTACAAGGGTAAACAAATAAAAAGCTCAAAATTTCTGAGACTCATCTTTAAACCACTAGCAACAGAAATACAGTGCTGGATCCTCATGGGTTTAAACCAGAAATCCCTCTAACATGAAGGACAAAATTCCATTTGCCTTCTTAATTACGTGTTGCATCTGCAAACCAACCTTCTGAGATTCATGCACAAAGACACCCAGATCCCTCTGCACAGCAGCATACTGCAATTTTTACTATTCAAATAAAAGTCCTTTTTAACTGTTATTCCTACCAAAATGGATGACTTCACATTTATCAACATTGTACTCCACTAGCCAGACCTTTGCCCACTCACTTAAACTATCTATATCCTTCTGCAAACTTTCAGAGTCCTCTGCACAGTTTGTTCTACCACTCAACTTGATGTCATCCACAAACTTTGACACACTACACATGGTCCCCAACTCTAAATCATCTATGTAAATTGTAAACAATTGTGGTCCCAATACTAATCTGTGAGGCACACCACAAGTCACTGATCAGCAACCAGAAAAGCATTCATTTATCTCCACTCTTTGCTTCCTCTATCCATGTTAATCAATCCTCTATCCATGCTAATACATTGCCCATAACACTGGGCACCTTTATCTTATGCAACAGCCTCTTGTGCAGCACTTGTTGAATAACTTTTGGAAACCTAGATACACCACATCTACAAGGTCCCCGTTGTCCACCGGGCTCATAATATCTTCATAGAATTCCAGTAAATTATTTAAACATGACCTGCCCTTAATGAACGCATGCTGCGTCTGCCCAATGAGAGAATTTCTATCTAGATGTCTTGCTATTTCTTCCTTGATGATAGATTCAAGCGTATTCCCCACTATAGAAGTCAAACTAACTGGCCTATAATTCCCCATCTTTTGTCTACCTCCTTTTTTAAACAGTGGCATCACATTTGTTGTTTTCCAATCTGCTGGAACTGCCTCAGAGGCCAGCAAATTTTGGAAAATTACCACGAGCGCATTTACTATTTCTCCCGCCATCTCTTTTAGTACCCTGGGATGCATTCCATCAGGACTAGGAGATTTGCCTACCTTTAGCTCCACTAGCTTCCCCAACCTCTTTCATGAAAATGATTGTTTCTAGGTCATCACCTACCTTGTCTCTTTGTCATCAATTACTGGCATGTTATTCATGTTCTCCACTGTGAAGACCGACACAAAATACCTGTTCAATGCCTCAGCCAACTCCCCATTTCCCATTATTAAATTCCCCCTCTCATCCTCTAAAGGGCCAATGTTTACCTCAGCCACTCTTTTTGTTTTATATATTTGTAGAATATCTGTTTTTATATTCTGAGCTAGTGTACACTCATAATCCATCATACTTTTTTTTATAGCTTTTTTTGTGGCTTTCTGTTGATCTTTAAAGTTTTCCCAATCTTCTAGCTTCCCAGTGGTCTTTGCCATGTTGTATGTCTTATCTTTCAATTTGGTAGCATCCTTTATCTCCTTAGACATCCATGGTTGATTACTCTTTTTATTCTACAGTCCTTACTTTTCATTGGTATATAATTTTGCTGAGCACTTTGAAAAATTGTTTTGAAAGTCGTCCACTGTTCCTCAACTGTCCTACCTTAAAGTCTTTGCTTCCAGTCTCCTTTAGCCAATCCTTGCTTCATCCTTTGTTTAAGCATGGGACCCTGGTATTGGACTTTATCTTCTCACTTTTCATCCATATTCTAAATTCAACCATACCGTGACCACTCCTTCCAAGAGGATCCCTAACCATGAGATCATTAATTATTCCTGTCTCAACACACAGGACCAGATCTAGGATAGCTTCCTCCCTCATCAGTTCCATTACATACTGTTCAAGAATACTATCAGATATATTCAATGAACTCCTCCTCAAGTCTGCCTTGACTGACCTGGTTCAACCAATCGGCATTTAGGATTAAAATACCCCAAGATAATTTAGGATCAATGTCAACAGTGGACAAAAGAAATTTTCTGTAATGGTACCAGGGATGAGGGACATCAGTTATGGAGCGAGACTAGAAAATCTAGTATTGTTATCCTTACAACAGAGAAGGATAAAGGGAAATTAAATAGATGTGTTCAAAGTGATGAATGGTTTTAATAGAGTAAACAAGGTGAGACTTTGTCCAATGACAGATGAAACCTTTTTCACACAATAAATTATTTTGATATGGAATGCACTGCCTATAAGGTTGGTAGAAGCAGATTCCATAGCCTTAATAAATAAAAAAGTTAGAGAAATACTTTAAGGGAGAACATTTTGCAGAGTTAGGAGGAAAACATAAAGGGAGTGATATTGGATAGTTCTAGCAATATTTTAGCTCGGGCACTATGAGACAAATAATATCCTTCATCAGTATTATTTTATTTAATATTTAATATGATTCTACAATTAAAGCTAATACTCAATGAGACTACCTCCATTTCTGAGAAAAAGGTATATTTTTAGGAATTTTCTGTACCCTTCTCATGTCTTACTAAGAATTGTAGTATTTCATATAAACGAGACTCTCTGTAGAAGACAGTTTTAAGGGTTTCTGAAATATACTTTGCAGAGACAGTCATTTCACAGGTAGAGAGGAACAATCAATCAGAGCAAAGAAAATTGATTGTTTATGACTGGAGTGAAAAAACAATATAGTAGTTGTCAGCACAAAGATTTCCAGTCAGTTGGAAATAACAATACTGTGTACCTATTATCATATATGTTTGTGTAAAAGTTGAGGTTTTTGGGTTTAAACTTTAGTCAGAAAGTAAAGGGTTGACATTTACATAAGTAATATTCTTGGAGATGTTAAAATCTACCCCTTCCCATCAGCACCTTATTACAGTTACCGGGTCAGAGACTGTTCCTATCAGCCCCACACCCAAAAGTTGTGCAAACACAGTTAAAAACGCGTTTATTACTAACGGTTTTATTTAAAAGAAATAAAGCCTCCTTACAGACAGACTTAATTCCTATACTCTAAATGTATTAAATTTATCAAATTCGTTTGAAACTTTGTTACACCATCTTATTCAATTTTAGCGCAGTACAGAAAAGATAGTTTACAAAGCATGTACTGAATGAATATTAAGATCTACGAAAGTCACCTTCCTTCTCACCTTCAGAACAAAATAACTCATCCCAATTTGCTTCTTGAATGGCATCATGTGAATTATCTTCATAATTATTCATGTCTTCATTGGACATGACTTTCCACAAATAATCATCTTCTGTGCCATCATATACATTAGACATGCTGTTTTGCTTGAAGGACTTGATGGCAAGGTGGGTTAGCCATGGGAAATGCAGAGGTGGGTCTGCATGGGATGCTCTTCAGAGGGTCAGTGTGGACTCGATGGGCTGAATGGCCTGCTTCCACACTGTAGGGATTTTATGATTCTATGACAAGGAATTGAAGATGTACAGCCCAGTCCAAACTTAAAAGTTATTCAGATTGAAATGCAAAATATTCTGAAACAGTTAGCAGAATTCAAAATATCAGAGAAGACTGTTTACGCAGCTTAGGCAGGCTCTTAAGAATAAATATACAGAGGAACGACTAGCATGTGACCTCTGTTGGAAAGAAGGCAAAGTAGCAAAATACGTCAAGGAAAATGTATGGACTTTAGTTTTTGAGGAAGAGTCACTGGTCCCGAAATGTTAACTCTGTTTTCTTCCTTCACAGATGCTGCCAGACCTGCTGAGCTTTTCCAGCAACTTTGTTTTTGTTTCTGATTTACAGCATCCGCAGTTCTGTTCGTTTTTATTGGTGATATTTACTCCAAGGAGTGGTAGACTTGACATCAAGTGTTGACATGTGAAGACAAGAAGAATTCAGTGATGTGCTATTCCATGATTTGATCAAGTTGGATTGCACCAGGGCCTGCCTGACTTCAATGATGAATGACTGGCAAGTATGGAGTAAGTAGTTACCTACAGTTATATTCTCGGAAAATTTACTAAACATGTGGACAAGAAGCTAAGTCACAGTGATTTGGGTCACATGGAAGTGGAGGTGAGTCTACAGGTATCCAGAAGAAGTTCTCTCTTACCATTCTTTGGATACAGTTATTTTTAATAAAGTTTGTGAACGTTCGCTTGCAAGTGTGTTGAACTTATGGTGATAATGGTAACTCGTGGAACCAGAAGCAAGCAGCAGTGAGAGCCTGAAATGAAGCTCAGAGATAGCACAAAGTTATGGGTGAATGAGCTTGTAGCAAGATTGAAATTGGCAGGTACGATGTTGTGAGTACAATAAAGATGTGGCTGTGAGGAGATCAGGACTGGGAACTAAATATCCAAGGATACATGTTGTATCAAAAGCACTGGCAGGTGGGCAGAGGGGGCATAGTTGCCTTGTTAGTAAGTAATGAAATTAAATCGATAACAAAAAGTGATGTAGAGTTAGAAGGTGCTGAATCTGTGTTGGTCAAGTTCAGGAACCACAAAGGAAAAAATATCTTGATGGGAGTTGTGTACAGGCCTACTAGCAGTAATCAGGATGTGGAGAAGAAAGTAAATCAGGAGGTAGAAAATGCATTTAAGAAAGCAGTATTACAGTAATAATGAGGACTTAAATATACAGGTGGCCTGGGGAAATCAGAATGGTAGCAGATCACAAGAAAAAGAACTGTGGACTATGTACGTGATTTTTTAGGAGCAGCTTGTGATAGATCCAGCTAAGGAATGGGCAACATGGATTTCGTGATGTATAATGAAGCAGGTTGATTAAGACCTCAAGGTGAATGAACCCCTAAGAGGCAGTGTCCATAATATGATAGAATTCACCCTACAGTTTCAAGGGGAGAAGTTGGAAGGAAAGCCTAACAAGGAAGACAGTGGAGTAGCAATGGCAGAAATTTCTGGGGGTAATTTGGGAGACACAACAGAAATTCATCCTAAGAAAGAAGAAATATATTAAGGGAGAGATGAAAAGAAAAAGAGAAATTATACAACGTGGTGAAGATTAGTGGAAAACCAAAGGATTGGGAAGCATTTAAAATCCAGCACAGGATAACTATAAAAGCAATAAGGGGGAGAAGATGAAATATGAGTGAGCTAGCTCATAATAAAAAATATTTGCAAGCCCTTTTTTTAGATATCTGAAAGGTAAGAGAGAGCATGAGTGGACATTGGACTGCTGGAAAATGAGGCTGCAGAACAAAGAAATGGCAGAAGACCTGAATAAATACTTGGCATCAGTTTTCACAGTGGAAGGCTCCAGCAGCATACTAGATCTTCAAAAGAGTCAGGGGTAGAAGTGAATGTAGTGGCCATCAGAAAGGGGAAGGTACTGGGTAGACCAGATGGACTACAGCCCAGAGTTGTGAATTATAAGGCTGAAGAAATTGTAGATGCATTGGTGGTGATCTTTTAGGAATCACTGGAGTCAGGGATGATTGTAAAATGGCTAACGTGACACTTGTGTTTAAGAAGGGAGCATGGCAGAGGATAGGAAACTATAGGCTGGTTAGCCTGATGTTGGTTATTGGTGAGATTTTCAAGTCCACTTGTAGGGATGAAATTGCAGAGTACCTGGAAGTACATGGTAAAATAGTACTAAGTCATGAAGGCTTCGTCAAGGGGAGGTCATGGCTGTCAAATCTGTTAGAATTCTGTTAGGGAACAAGCTGGTTATGTGAAGGAGAACAAGTGGATGTAATGTATTTGGATTTGCAGAAGGTCTTTGACAAGTTGCTGCACAGGAGTCTGCTAAATAAGATTGATGGGGCAGAGTGCTGGCCTGAATAGAGGATCGGTTGACAGGCAGAAGGCAAAGAGTAGGGATAAGTGGGTCCTTTTCAGTGTGATGATACTATGGCTGTTGTCCTGATTTTTTTTATGAAGAGAGGTTGAAACAGAGGTGATGAGTAGTCTGTTCCAACGTAATAAAATAAACAGCTAATGAAGCCTTGTGTTTTTTTTCCAAGTTGGAACAGTAGAAGCAGCATGAATGGGTGGAATCAGGCTCCTACAGAACCAGGGTTTTAGTTTAGCTTTCAATAGTTGTTGAAGTTTTGGATGTTGGCTGTGGACGCTGTCTCTATCTCTTCCTATTACAGTTAAAAATCATGGGTTCTCTATCTCTGTCACAATTGCATGTGAGACAATCTATTTTACTGACTTTGCCATTGCCAAGAGTGTATTTATGAGATGTTTCAATATTGGAACAGTTTCTATTTAGAGGTTAAATAATTTATTATTCTATTAAATTTTCCAATAGAGTTAAAGTTACACCAATTCCTCTTTCTTTTGTTTATATTTTAACTGTATAGGGTAAGAATAAAGTGTGTTTTGCTTGAAGTGTAACCAATTGAATTACGTTTGCAACATAGCACCTTTTTTGAGGGAAAAGAGAATTTATTTGCAACTAGCTCACTTACTCTGACTCAGTCAATTTTGTTAACTAAATGCTAAAAATGTATAGAGAGGACAGCAAGCACAAGACAAAGAGCCCACCACTCCTTCCACTGTGATATGTTCATGTTTTGGTGTAAAGCTTCCACATCAGGCAGCAACCTTGCCCATTCAGCAACATTGAATGCCACACATGCTTTAGAGTGGGCCATTTTCAGGTTGTTTTCCAAAGCAGCAATAGGAAATTACAATTTTCAGTAAGGAAGTTTCACATCAGATCACCTAAGTCAGCAATTATTCAAAAAAAGATGTTGCTGAGAACCTAGAGACATTCTTCTTGATGGAAGTGGTAGTTCAACAATGGCATGCAGCTCATAAAAAGCTAAACATGGTACAGTTGAATATTACCAATACTAAACTTTCAAAATGTGGAATCTTTTTTAATAACAAACACTGTATGTCGGTATAATTGAATCTTGAACCTGCAGGAAACCAATGATGGCAGCAAAGCCTAATGCTCTTGCTGCTTAATTCTCCATATTAAGATGATCACAGTGAATTGTTAGACTCTTGGCATCAGTGTCATCTCAGATGCAATTATGTATTGACACCTGTGAAATGCTTCTGAGGTCTCCTAATGCTCCCTGAAATTATTGGCTGGCAAAAAAAATTTAAGGACATTTCTTACCATTGGGTTACCAGATGGGATTGCCACCCAGTCCATGGAGCCACAAGTCCGGCTGGTACAGGAATGAGATAATGGTTCAGGACATTGTGAGGTATCTTTTGCACTGTTTGTCACCAACTGATGATTGCTGCATCAAAGTCTGTAGATTTTATGTCATGCAAGATTTCCTTTCAGATGTGGTGGCTCATCTGCTGCTTCACGCTCTGCAAGCTGCTGTCCCTGCGATTTTTCCTCTCATAGCACTCTGTAGCTGGTGCTACCTTGCTTTCTGCACTAAGCTGGCCCAGTCATGTTCAGATTCATCTCAGATTTCTGAGGAAGAATAAACAGGAAGCATTAAAGGCAATATTCACCATTTTAAAAACTCCAGTTTGAATATAGAAATTATGTTAAAGAAGAATGACAAAAGTCATTCTTTATTCAAGAAAGTGGACAGAAATATGCTAGACAATTATAGATAAATTAATTGGCCAGGATTCTGAAATTTCCTGCTCCTGTTTACCAATCATATGATAGAAAATGGATATCCAAGAATTAAAATGCTTTACTCTAATAGAATGATGCCCACGTTTTAGCCAATTGATTTTTTTTAAATCTCGTTGTCAGTTAGCCAAAGAACCATCTACTTTTTGAGTGATGTTTCCTTAAATTCTTTCACAGGATATGGTTAGGCCAGCATTATTTTCCCATTACAAATTGCCCTTGAGAAGGTCTCGGTGAGCTCCTTGAACTGGTGCAATCTATGTGGTGTAGGGTTGCTCACATCGCAGTTATGTAGGGGGTTCCAGGATTTTGACCTAGAAACAGTGAACAAATGGTGATATACAGAAGCAGGTGTAGACAGAATGGGATGGATGGCCTCCTTCGACATATTCCCAAGTCAGGATGGTGCATGGCTTGCAGTATGGTGTTGTTCCCATTAATCTGCTGCGATATAGTTTTGGAAGGTACTGTTGAACAAACTTGATGAGTTGATGCAGTGCATCTTATTTCCATCCATTTCCACCTTATTTACTGCCCATGATCTTTCACATATTAACCAGTTGTCCAATACTGCCAATCACTACTAAAACGGCACATTTAAAGAGCTCAGTAAAAATTTTGCAATTTCACAGAATCTTTATATTTCAACAGTGCTCATGTTTTCTTTTGTTGTTGCCAACCACTTTATCAGCTACCTTTGTACCATTTAGTGTGGCCACTGTCATTGGTAGAGGTGCTTGATGTTGTTCATGTTTCGGACACCTCAACCAGTTTAGTTATTAAAAGCACTTTATCCAAGTGCTCTAGTCAGTGAGGCAGACAAAGGAGCACAGAATTCGGCTTGCAGTTCAACTCGATTTTATTAACAAGATATTCCTTATTAAAAACACCATATGAGCATTTCCCAAATTCCCACAATATTTACCCTCTATCTAGCTCTATCCATCTGAGATAGGATATTATCCACAATGATCTACATGTTTGAGCTGGGCTGTTGGAATCTCCATTCTCTCTGATGTAGGTGTGGCTCTCTTTCTGTAGGTGGACTTTGCGGGTCAGGGCAGATCTCTCCTGCTTCTTCTTGGGTTGGTACACAGTCCCCTAAACGTCAGCTTTCCTGTTCCTCTGATCTGCCTGGCCTGCTGTGTTCCTCCAGCTCTACACCTTGTTATCTTCTACCACGAGTCTTGCTGCAAGTCTTCCCTGTGAGTCTTCACTCAGGGAACTGTTTCCAGGTGTGTGTTTTTATTCCATCTCTCTCCCTGGACCTTTCAGTATTTCTCTAACCTTTGGCCAATGGATTCAGGAGCTAGGAACAAATAATCTAATGATGCCATGCCGACACCCTTCACTTTTGCCATGCCAGGGATGTTTAAAGTGGTCGTCCTCAGGAACTGGTTGGAAGTCAACATGCCACAAAGTCTAACTGATACTTCTCCGATATACAGCCCTCAGGCTGCTTGTAACTGGTTCCCCTTGAACCTTTGGCACATTTTTGACTTTAGTTTCCATTGGTCTCTGTAGCTGAGTTACATTTAAAAGACATTTGGTTACGTACCTTAAGAAGAACGGTTTGGCGGTTTATGGACCAAATGCAGGCAAGTGGAACTAGTTTAGTTTAGGAATATGGCCAGCATGGACTAGTTGGACTGAAGGGTCTATTTCTATGCTGTATGACTCTGTGGCTCTATGATAGCTGCTGGCTGCTGTTTAATTTAGTTTGGTCAATTTTTTTGTCAGGCCTGATTGCTTCAGCAGTGGGTCTATTTAGAATGTCCAATTTTGGACCCATGGTCACTTAATCATTGTCCCTCCTGTTGATTCCTTGAAGCATCTAGTGAAAATGGGATCACAGGCTCAGACCACGCTCTCGTGCAGGCATGTATCAAGTCTCAGATGGATAGCCTTACTCCCTTTGAGTATCTGGGTTCCCCATTGTACATGGACAACAATACCCTATACACTAATTATCGTCCTTATGCACATCTGTAAGCTTCATAGTACTATTTACAAATAACTTAATACTTAAATTAAGAATTAGCCGCAATTTACATGCTCGCTCTCAAGCCTCTTTGGGATTGGCAGCACTCAATAGAATAAAATTCATACCATGCAAACCCACATAGTCCCTTCATAAGGCAATCCGGGTTCATTATTTTCTTGGCTCTTGCTTTAGGAGCGTAGTCCATAGTTAGTTTTCTGGATGTGTTCTTCTTCCAGCAGACAAATTCAACCGTGACGGCAGTGAGGTAGATCTAACTAAACAGTACAAACAATACTGCCAGGTGTGATAGCGGATGTACCCAATTTTGAGCCCCAATTCCAGACATCATTAATTCCAATGCCGGTTCGTACTTCTCCCAATAGTCCCCTAAAATTTGTCTGAGTTTGTCATTGACATTGACAAAGATCTCACTCCTGTCTGAGTATATGTCTGCTGGTGGCTAAATTTCTCAGGCTGGCTGAGCACATAGATTACAGCTGCTAGCTGAACACTCTGAGCGCTCATTTTGTTGGGGAGCTTCAGCACTAACTCTATCTGGGGATCGTCTCTCTGGTCCTCCATATACACCCACCACATCCTATCTTTGATCCTATCCCCATTTTGTTTGGCACAAATGGTCCTTTGGGCACATTTGGTGCCACTACCTGGCACTCATGCGATTCTCCTCCGTAGCTCAAGTTGGCAGCTAGGAAAGTGGGCACTTTGGTACAGTTGACCACAATAATCGCGACCCTGTGGATCCAGCATGCTATGCAGTTTTGGCTGACCGTACCATCTTTAATTCAGTCATCTGGGAAAAATTGAATGGGGGTGTGATTCATCAGAATGGCTAGGGGGTTCGGGCCGATAATGTCGGCAGAATGTTGTACCACCAAGAACACAGCTATCAAGTGCCTCTCACACATAGACAATTCCTATTCTAGTGGTGAAAAAGTTCGGGAGACATAGGCTACTGGTCAGAGTTTATTGTATCATTCTTGGAGATTCTGTGGCATCCGTGGCTGCACTTCCAAGTTAAAGGGAAATTCTGGGTCAGGTACCTCACCAGTGCATCATGTGTTGTCAAAATCTCGGGATGTGTTAATTATCGTTCTGGACTCCACTTTGTTCCATTAAAAACTCAATGAGCAGCCTTCCACCTCGCCCTCTACCAGGGACCGTCCCACACTAATGGAGTTTAACATTTTGACATTGCACACTTACTGAGGAGTGACGTGACTCGGTTACACTTTGGGGAGTATATCCAACCAGGGACAGGAGTTAATGCGATTCCCTCCTCTATTTTTGACTGTGTGATCTCCACCTGCCCCGCCCCCCAACCAAATTAACTACTGTCTGTCTCTCCAGTCCTTCCATCGGCATGGACCGGGGTCTTGAGCCTGGCTCCTCTGGTGGTACTAACTACTTGCAGTGCCTTGTAAAGTAACCTGTGCACCCACAATTGTAGCATTTCCCTTGCTCTTCCAACTGCTCCCTCAGACCTCCTTGCTGCTGATCTGTATCTCTCACTGCAAGGATGGGTGTATGGAGGTGGATAGCTCCGATAATAGCACCCCTTCGTTCCTCCACACAGGACAGTGTTTAGGGCTTTTGCTGGGTGCATTTTTCCCTGACTTGCTCTAATCCATGAATCTCTTCCTCCCAAGTCCGCGCCACCCTCCTTATCAGCCATTTTTCTGTACGAACATTGTCTGAGGGATCAAAATTTTCACAGGCTTTCCCCACCATGTCAGTGGCATGCGAGTCAAGTGTTCAGGTTCTGTTTGCCCTGTTTTGCGGTGTCAGTGAGGTCCGATCTAGGTTAACGAAGACTCCTGTGAACTGTGTCCACTGCCGCCTGCCAAATACGTTTGGGTGCTGTCCCTTTAGTTTATTTAATACCTCCACAGGATCTCCTCTATTGTATCCTACAGCCGCCAGGATTACTGCTTTCACGGCCTGCAGTTCCCATCCTCCTACATTCTGAGGATTGAATAAGGCAGAATGGATCACGGTGCTCAGGCACATTAACATTAATTTTACCTCCTTGACATCGTCGAGTCTGTGGAGAACCCTTTGGTGGGTGCTGTTGTAAAAGACATGATGGTCAGCAGTGGGGTCAGAAATGGGTATCTGCTTTGCTATCTCCGCCAATTGTGCCACAGTTAAATGGGGTTGTATAAGTAATTGGATTATAGTTCTGGCCATCCTGATGGTTTGTGGTCAGTGGGTTCATTAGGGCAGGGGAAGATCCTGACGGTGACAAAGGATCTACTCCCTTGGACAGGAAGGTGGAGGTCCCCAATCTTGACCATTCTTGGAACATCTACAGGTTTGTTCTTCCATTTCTTCCCAGTCTATCCCATAATCACCACCCCATCTAATTCTATTTTCCCAAATGCGCATATCATTCCCTTTTGCATGGAAAGTTGGACATTAATTTTTGAATTCATACTGGTGTTTTGAATGGTCTACAGCACAGGCTCTGTTTTCTTTGCCTGCCGTTTGCAGGAATCTGAGCTCAACCTGTAGATTTTTGCATTTCTTGGTCAGCTCGTCCACAGCTTTTTGGTCTGCATCCTAATCACTGACTGCGTACTGTATCTCCTGGTACATTCTATCACACTGGGTCTGAAGTACATCATGTCCACCTGGTTCCTCTGCTCCCGCTCTGTTACTTTGACTCTTACTTTCTCTAGTTCTTGCTTTACTTCCTCCATTTCCTTACTTAGCTTCAGCTTCTCCTATTCTTTCCCTCTCAGCTGGTCCATGCAGTTGACGATGGCTACAGACTTACTGAGTTTTAAAGCACACTTCCCCTCAGCTTTCAGAGCCACCTCCCAGCATTTCTGCCCTGTGAGACCTAGACCCAATAGTTGCTCACTGCAGTGATCAATCTACCTGGGCCACATTTTATTTCGGCACTTTTCTTGTATGTCCTCCCACTCTAGGCACTGTGCTATTTTTGCTTTTGTTTCCTTCTAATTTCTTTCTCTCTCTTGTGGGTCCTTGATCCTACCATAGCTTCTCTGTATCCTCCTGAGTCCCCGACCTGGTACCAGCCTATGCTAGGTTTCCTTTTCCATACATCCCCGAACCTACACTAACTCTGGCTGCTTGTCCTCCTCATGTTACAAGCACTTGGTTTATGGCCCAATCACTGGTCGGAAACCTTCACCCTTTTTCACCTACTTGAATCCTGGCTGTCACATGGGGCAGCTGCCCACTTAATCAGGCTCAAGATGGATGTCTGAAACCAAAATAGAAGTTGCTGGAAAAGCTCAGCAGGTCTGGCAACATTTGTGAAGAGAAATCAGAGTTAACGTTTCAGTCAGGTGACCCTTCCTCAGAATCTCTTTCAGTTTTTATTCTGGATGTCTGAGAGTTTGAGTTTGATGGGATTTGTCTTCTGAGGTTATACAAACTAGTCGATGATCAACCAGGGATGCCAATGATGTCCATGCTTTGGACAGTTCAACCAGTTTATATATTAAAAACACTTTGCCCAAGCATTCTTTGATGTTGACAAAGGAACACAGAATTTGGTTTGTGGTTCAACTTGATTTTATTAACAAAACATTCCTCATTAAAAATACTATATGTGCATTTCCCAAACTCCAACAATATTTACTCTCCATCTAGCTCAATCCGACTGAGAAAGGATGTTACTCGCAATGATCAACATGTTTGAGCCAGGTCTTTGGAATCTCCTTTGTCTCTGATTAAGGCTGGCTTCCTTCCACTACGGTGGGTCTTGCAGGTCAAGGCAGATCTTCTCCTGGATTGGTGCATGGTCTTCTGCACAGATCTTCCCTGTCAGTCTTTGTTGAGGGGGTGACTTCCAGCTGTATGTTTATAAGCCCCCACCCCAGACCTTCCTGAATGTTCTGTGGCCTTTGGCCAATGAGGTCATGAGTACGGTTCAAATCGTCTGATGGGGTCCTGCCAACACCCTTCAATTGTCATGCCAGGGAGGTGTAAGGTGCACGTCCTCAGACACTGTCTGGAAAGTCAAGGTGCCAGAAAGCTTATTTGATACTTCTCCAATTCACAACCCTCGGGTTAGTTGTGACTGGTTCCCCTGAACCTTTGTAATTTCTTTGACCTTGGTCTATAGTCAATAGCTGCTGGCTGCTGTTTAATTTACTTTGACCAATTTTCTATCAGGCCTGATATCTCCAGCTGTGTGTCAATTTAGACTGTCCAACTTTGGGTCTATGGTTGTTAGATTACATTGAGTTGTTCCTTTTTAACAGTATCATTAAACTGTGTTGCCATTGATTTGTATATTTGTACACTCAGAACATGTTAGATTTTTATTTTCCAAGTATTATGTAATGTCCTAAGTTTTCTTGTTGAAATTTGATATCTCTTACCTGTTTGTATTTACTCACGGATTTAGGTGTAAGTGGCTAGGCCATTTCTAATTGCCACTATGAATCCATATCCATAGAATCCCTACAGTGTGTAAACAGACTCTTCGGCCCAACAAGTAACCACTGACCCTCAGAGCATCCCACCCAGACCCATCCCCCTATAACCCACCTAATCTACACATCCCTGAACACTATGGGCAATTTAGCATGGCCAATCCACCTAGCATGCACAGCTTTGGACTGTGGGAGGAAACCGGAGCACCCGGAGGAAACCCATACAGACATGGGGAGAATGTGCAAGGTGGCCCGAGGGTGGAATCGAACCCAGGTCCCTGGCGATGTGAGACAGCAGTGCTAATCACTGAGCCACTGAGCCACCATGCCAGCCTGTGGGATGTGCTCATAAAGATGAGTCACCTTTTGAACTGCTACAGCTCTTGTGGTGTAGGTATACCAACGTGCTGCCCTGAAAGGAATTCCAGGATTTTAACTCTGTGACAGTGAAGCAATGCTGATATAGTTCCAAATCAGGATAGTGTGTGATTTGGAGGGGAACCAACTTGGCTTGTGTATTGACCAATTATATGCCCATTATTAGAAAATTAGGGACAAGAGTAGATTATTTAGCCCCTCCAGCCTGTTCCAACATTACTATTAATGTCTTCTTGACAAATACAAAGAAAGATTTGAAAAAAACTGGGGCAAATTCATTGAAACTGAAGAGTTTATGGGATGATGTGGTTTGGATGTTTAAAATTATATGGGGATTGGACAGAATAGATAGAAAGAAACAGTTTCCAGTTGTTGAGGCTCTAGACAGAGAAGTAGGGACAAATTTAGGACAGAGCACTAGACAGACTTATTTAACACACAGGTTTTTGAAGCTGTGGGATATCTGACAAAAATTAATAGAGTTTAAATTTTGTTTGCACAGGTACCTTGTTTTATGTTCCACCTGATGTTCCTTTTCTTGGTTTAGTGCCTTGTTTTGAAGTTTGAGTTTCATAGTAATGAACGATAATTACAAGAAAAAAAACACTGGCTATAGTCTGACACTGATTGACCCATATGTCCCAATAATCCATATTCCTTGATCTGTGTACAATAAAGTCTGCTTTGATGAAC
This sequence comes from Rhincodon typus, assembly GCF_021869965.1. Lineage (NCBI taxonomy): Eukaryota > Metazoa > Chordata > Chondrichthyes > Orectolobiformes > Rhincodontidae > Rhincodon > Rhincodon typus. The sequence continues at coordinate 70,773,552 of NC_063336.1, read as the reverse complement.
AAATTTAGGTTTTGTGGTGTTGTGCTTTGCAGTTTGCACTGAAAGTGAGACAATGCCATTCACTTGAATGTGGAATTCCTAATATCAGTTAAATTAGCCCGTGTTGAGCATATCACATTACATGCTGGCCGGAAGTAATTGTCACAACAAACCGTAGCAGGATATTATTTTGCACTGATACACTTCCGTCATCTAAACTTTATTTGAAACTTGCATATAGCATTTATACTATTTATTAGCAATTTGTTCACAATATTATTCTCAATTATGCATGAAGAATTTCCCCATTTGCGCACATTGTTCAATCTCTACATCTAAACAGAACATTTTTTGATGGTTATTGTGAAACAGCTTGATAGAACTAACACTTTCAAATGTTATTAGGTAGTGATGAGTTTTTCTGAATCCAATTTGATCCATAATTTTTATTTAATTACCAGTGTTCCCAGGATCATCCCAATTTCCAATGGTAAGTATGGCTGGGGAACAGAATAAACTATCAACTTCTCACCTGAGATCCTTTATAGAAATTACAGTTACAGGTGCCATCCTACCCAATTGGAAAAAAAAGTTTGTTTCCACTTGTGAAAAATCCAAAATGTATTTCAAATACTTAGGTTACACAAGGCCTTCCAGGTGTTAAGGATCCAGAGTGGTTACATGAATTGGTCATAGAGTGCAAAGAATTGAGAATTCTGTGAGAGCAGGAACTCTTTGATAAACATCGGCGAGTATGCATTAAATGTATCCTTAGGGAAAGAGATCCTCCTGCCAGAGCGAAAGCAGGTCTCAAATCCATTTGACCAGTAAGTGGACTGGAAGCTGATCTAACTTGATAGTGCCACACATAGAGATCATTGTTTAAAGTTTTAGCAAAGATCTGTAGCTCGGATTGTGAATGGGGTTGTTGAGTTGCTCGCCAAGCTGGCTTGTTTTTGTTCAGATGTTTCGTTACCATGCTAGGTGACATTATCAGTGGAACCTCTGATGAAGGTCATTGTAGATGAAAAGGGTTAGAAGGAGAGGGTGTCTCCATGTTGACTCAACCTTGAAAGATGGGTAAGGAATTTTATCAACATGCAATGTAAAAGGTATATAAACAAGATTTGATGGTGCACAGGATGGTCATTGTAAATAGAGTGCAAAATGTATGAGTTTGGTGAGAGTGGAAATTTGGTGCAGAGAGAGAAGGCAGTATTGCTTTTTACCTCTGATTTTTGTAAAATGATGTAAGCCTAAAAAATAAAAGGTTGAAGTTTTTGTCTAGTACTTTTAATGTTTTAGTGAAATGTTGTGCATAAAAAAGAACAAATGTACAAACTTAACAGTAGGTATAACCAATTTAGTCTAAGGTATGGCAGAACAGGTTGTGGTTCGAGACTGCAGAATGATGTTGAGGCTATTACAAAGACTTGGTTGAGAGAAGGACTAAATTGGCAGTTTAACGTTCCAAGATTTACATGTTTCAGACATGATAGAGTGGGATGTAAAAGAGGTGTGGAATTGTGTTGCTGATTAGGGTGAATATCACAGCTGTACTGAGGGAGGACATCTTGGAGGGCTCATCCAGCAAGGCCATATGGGTACAGCTCAGGAATAGGAAGGGTGCAATCACTTTGTACTACAAGCCTCCCAACAGACAGCAGGTGACAGAGGAACAGATATGTGGACAGACTATGGAAAAATGTGAAACCAGCTCGGTTGTTGCATTGGGTGATTTTTAACTTCGCCTATATTGACTGGGATTCACTTAGTGCCAAGGGCTTGGATGGGGGAGAATTTGTTAGGTCTGTTCAGGATGTTTATTTGAAGCAATATATAAATGGCCCAACTAGAGAAGAGGCCATACTAGACCTGCTATTGAGTGATGAGCCTGTCCAGGTGATTGAAGTTTCAGTGGGGGAACATTTCAGGAACAATGACCATAACTCTGTAAATTTTAAGTAATTTATGAATAGGGATAAGAGTGAAAGTACTAAATTGGGGAAAGGCTAACTACCACATATTAGGAAGGAACTAGAGAATGGAGACTGGTGCAGCTGTTTGACAGTAAATCTACATCAGGTGTGTGAGAATCTTTGAAAGACCATTTGATTAGAGTTCAGGATCAGCATGTATCTTGAAAATGAGGGATAAGGATGAAAAGATTCGTGAACCTTGAATGAGAAGCAAAATTGAGAGCTTAGTCAAAAAGAAAAAGGAGGCATGCATAAGGTTTAGGAAACTGAAGACTGAAAGAACCCTCAAAGAATACAAAAATAGCAGGAAAGCACTCAAACAATGAATTAGGAGTGCTAAAAGAGGTCTTGAAATGTCTTTGGTTAAACAAGATTAAGGAAAATCCCATGGCATTTTATACACTTATAAGGAGTAAGAGGGTAATTGGGAAAGGGTAGGTCCACTCAAGGACAAAGGAAGGAAATTATGTGTGGATCTTGAGGAAGCATGTGAGGTCCTTAATGAATACTTTGCACCAGTGTTCACAAAGGTGAAGGATATGGTAGATGGTGAATGGTGGTGGGGATATGTTAATATTCTGGGGCATGTCAATATAAAAAATGAAGAGGTGTGTTTTAAAAAGCATCAAGGTAGACAAGTCTCCAGGACATGATGGGGTCCTATCAAGAATGCTAAGGGAGGCAGGTGAAGAAATTGCAGCGGCCTTGTATGGAATCTTTGTATCCTCTTTAGTCACAGGAGACATCCCAGAGAACTGGAGAATAGCCAACTTTGTTCCTTTGTTTACAATGGGCAACAGGGATAATCTGGGAAATTGCAGGCCAGTGAGCCTTAGAGCAGTGCTTGGGAAACTATTGGAAAAGATTCTTAGGGATAAGATTTACTCACATTTGGAAAAGTATGGACTTATTTGTGATAGGCAGCATGGCTTTGTATGGAGAAGGTCATGTCTCACAAATTTGATTGAGATTTTGAGGAACTAATAAAGAAGATTGATGAGGATGTTATCTGTATGGATTTTAGTAAGGCCTTTGACAAAGTCCCTCGTGGCAGGCTGATACAAAAGGTGAAGTCAAATGGGATCCACAGTGAGCTGGTAAGATGAATGCAAAACTGGCTTAGTCATAGAAGACAGAGAATAGCGGTGTGAGGATGTTTTTCTGATCGGGCGTCTGGGACCAGTGGTGTTTCATAGGGCTCAGTGCTGGGACCCATTTTGTCTCTATTATATATGAGTGATTTGGAGGACAATATAGGCGGCTTGAATAGTAAGTTTGCAGCAGACACAAAGTCTGGGGGAGCTGTGGGTAGTGTCGAGGATTGCCAGAGAATACAGTAGGATATAGAAAGGCTTGAGACTTCAGCAGAGCAATGGCAGATGGAGTTTAATCTGGGCAAATGTGAGGTGATGCATTTTGGAGGATTTAATGCAAGGGGAATAAGGTGGTCAATCAGGCATATAGAATACTTGCCTTCATCAGTTGGGGCATCGAGTATCAAAATTGGCTTGACATCTTGCAGCTGTATAGAACTTTCGGCAGGCCACATTTGGAATATTGCGTTCAGTTCTGTTCGTCACACTACAGGAAAGATGTAGAGGCTTTGGAAAGGGCACAGAACGTGTTTACCAAGATGTTGCCTAGTTTGAAGGGTATTAGCTGTGAGGAGAAATTGGACAAACTTGGTTTGTTTTCAGTTGAACGTCGAAGGATGAGGAAAAGCCAGACAGAAGTTTACAAAATTTTGAGAAACATGAATAGAATAAATAGCCTGAGTCTTTTTCTCAGAGTAGTAATGTCAATAACTAGGTGACATACGTTTAAGATAAAAAGTGGTAAATTTAAAGGAGATGTAAGTGGAAAGTTTTTTTTTCCTTGCAGATGAGACGGCCACAATAGGACAAAATAGCACAGATACAGAGAAAGCTAAGCATCTGCACTTTCTGACCTTATGAGAGATTAAAAATCTATCTGTCCCAACCCAGGTCAACCCACCAGTGTCCCTATCCCTAGCTGCAATGGTGGCATCACAGTAATGTAAGTGAAATACTGACACTCGGGGCCAGAGTTCAAATTTCAACACAGCACATAGTGACATTCAAATTCATTAATTAGCCAATTCAATTGTAGGAAACTAAGCCTACTGCCTTTACCTAGTTAGCTCTATAAGTAAGTCCAGACCTCAGCAATATGTTTGACTTTCAAATACCCACAGAAGCAGCCTAGAAAACAACTCAATTTGGTGCTTTCTGGTGTTTCTTTTTGCAACAAATGCTGATCTTATCAAGAATGTCCATGTCCTGTGAAAAGAATATTTTTAAAAATACATAACCCCTGGGGTACAGAATTCCAAAGGCCTATGCACCTTTTGCTGGAGAATCTTCTCCTTATCTATTGTACTTGATCAGCTGTTTGTCCTGCAACTTGACGTTGTATTCTAGATTCCTAGTAAGGGGAGATTGGAGGCCTCCGACCAATGATGCTCCACAGAGATGAGTGGTGGGACATCTATTGTTTGTCATTTATATAAATGATTTGGATGAAAATTTAGGATGAATAGTTAGTAAGTTTGCAGATGACATCAAAGTTTGTGGTATAGTAGACAGTGAAGAAGATTATCTAAGATTACGAAGTGATCATGATCAATTGGGCCAATGGGCTGAGGAGTGACAAATGGAGTTTCATATGGATAAATCTGATGTATAGCATTTTGTAAAGCAAACAAGGGCAGGACTTATACAATTAATGGTAGGGCCCGGGTAGTGTTATCAAACAGAGAGACCTGGGCATTCAGGTACATAGTTCTTTGAAAGTTGCATCACAAGTAGGCAGGTTGGTTAAGAAGGTGTTTAGCACATTTGCCTTTATTGCTCAGACCACTAAATATTAGAATTAGCTTTATTGTCACGTCTACTCACACGAGTATGGTGAAACGTTTACAAATCACCACTTATGGTGCCATCTTAACTGCAAAGGTACCTCGGTACAGATTCTTAAGTACATTCTGAGCAAAAAAATTAGAAAAGTAAAGAAATTAAAAATCCAACATGGCAAACATTCACACACCATCTTTGGTACAAAAGTACAAAATCATAGGAATAAATTAGAAAAAGTAAGGAAATTACAAGTTCAGAATAACAGTCCTTCCAACCCAGTCCGCATCAGCACCTAGCCTCCAGACCATGCTGGGCCTCACCTCCAGTCCACAGTGGACCTCACCTCCAGGCTCCAGACTGCGCCAGACTTCACCTCAAGGATCTCGAGGCCAGGACATATCGGAATTGGGACGTAATGTTTTGGTTGTGCAGGATGTTGATGAGGCCTCTTTTGGAGTATATTCCCATTTTTTGCTAATTCCCTTTTACTGTTTGGCCTCCCTCAATGTATTACTTCAGATTATCAGAGTTGAACTCCATCTGCCACTTTCCTGCCCACTCCACCAACACATCTATGTAATTTTGGAATTTATAGCTATCCTCCACACAGCTAATTTTTGTGCTAACACTGCGTGGAGCTGGAGGAACACAGCCGGCCAGGCAGCATCAGAGGAGGAGGAAAGTTGACATTTTGGGTTGGGATTTCTGAAGAAGGGTCCTGATCCGAAACATCAACTTTCCTGTTCCTCTGATGCTGCCTGGCCTGCTGTGTTCCTCCAGCTCCACACTGTGTTATCTCTGACTCAAGCATCTGCAGTTCTTACTATCTCTCAGCTAATTTTTGTGTTGTCTGCAAATTTCCCAATTTTTCCCCTA
>NC_063336.1:70723563-70767832 GCF_021869965.1 Rhincodon typus | reverse complement strand
CACTTGAAACAGCTTTCCATTAGCAAGGACAACCAGTACCCTTTGCTTCTTGTTATGAAGCCAACTTTGGATCCAATTTGACACATTACACTGTGTCCTATGGGCTTTTGTTTTTTAAGCCAGTCTGCCAAGTGGGACTTGTCAACTACCTTACTAAAATCCATGCAGACAACATGCACTGCACTACCTTCATCAATGTTCTTCTCACTTCCTCAAAGATTTCAATCTACATCATCCCTCTCGTTTATGAATACGGAGACAAAAAAATTATTTAAAATTCTTCTCATTTGCTCTGCATCTTCACACAAGTTCTTTCTTCATCTCTGATAAGTGCCAATTTTTCCTTAACAATCCTTTTGCTCTTCGTATACTGGTAAAACATCTTTGGGTTTTATTTTGCTGGCTAAAATTTTTCATGCCCTCTCTCTCATTTCTTTAGTTCTATTTTAACTTGATCCCTGTCTTTTTTATACTCTGCTTGGTTATCTGCAGTGTTGAGGTTTAGTGACAATCATAAGCTTTCTTTTTCTGTTTAGTCTACCCTTGTATTTTTCTGCACAACCATAGAAATCTATATTTGGCAATATCGATCTTATTTATTTATGGAGGATACATATCTGTTTTGTGCCTCCCACTGATTTATCCCTGAGCAGTCCTGTCAAGTCCACCTCAGCAAGTTTTGTAAAACTTGCTTTCCCCCTGTTTAAACTTTTACTCCTGATTTATCTCTGTCCTTTTCCATAATAATTCTAAATTTAACCAAATTGTGGTCACAATCCTTGAAATGGTCACTTACTGTCACTTTACCCCATTGCCCATACAAGGAATAATACAGCACAGGAACAGGCCCTTCAGGCCTCCAAGCCTGTGCTGACACATTTTGTTCTTCCATATTTAAACTGTCTTCACTTACAGGATCTATATCCCTCTATCCCTTCCTATTCACGTAGTCGTCCAGGTGTTTCTTGAATGCTGCCATTGTGTCTGATTCCACCACCTCCTCTGGTAGTGCGTTCCACACACTCACCACCCTTACTGTGAAAAATGTGCCCCGCACACCTCTTTTAAAATTTCCCCCTTGCACCTTGAACCTGGTCCCCTAGTAATTGAACTCTCCACTCTGTGAAAAAGCCTCATACTTTCCACTCTATCCATGCCATTCACAATCTTATAAATTTCTGTTAGGTCACTCCTCAATCTCCTCCATTCCAGTGAAAACAAACCCAGTCTATCCAAGCTTTCTTCATAGCTAAAATCCCCCATACCAGACAACATCCTGGTAAACCTTTCTGTACCCTCTCCAAAACATCCACATCCTTCTGGTAGTGTGATGACCAGAACTGTATGCAACATTTCAAGTATGGCCTAACTAAAGTTCTATAAAGCTGCAGCATAACTTGCCTATCCTTATACGCAATACCTCTTCCAATGAAGGTAAGCATGCCATTGGCCTTTTTTACTACCTTATTTACCTGCACTGCCACCTTCAGTGATCTGTGGGCCTGCACACCCAGATCTCTCTGTATATCAATACTCCTAAGGGTGCTGCCATTTACTGTATAATTTCCACCTGTACTTGACCTTCTAAAATGCATTACCTCACATTTGTCCGGATTAAACTCCAGCTGCCATTTTTCTGCTCATGCCCCCAACTGATTTATGTTCTGCTGCATCTTCTGACAATCCTCCTCACTATCTGCAACTCCACCAATCTTTGTATCGTCCACAAACTTACTAATTAGACCAGCTACGTTTTCCTCCAAATCATTTATGTAGACCATGAACTGCATAGGTCCCAGCACTGATCCTTGTGGAACACCACTAGTCACAGCCCTCCATTCCAAAAAGCATTCTTCCACTGCTACCCTCTGTCTCCTATGACTAAACCAGTTCTGTATCCATCTTGCCAGCTCACCCCAATATCATGTGACATCACCTTCTGTACCAGTCTGACATGAGGGACTTTGTCAACGGCTTTACTGAGGCCCATGTAGACAACATCAACCACTTTTCCCTCATCAATCATTTTTGTCATCTCCTCAAAAAACTCAATCAAGTTAGTGCGGTACAACATCCCCCATACAAAACCATGCTGCTTATCACTAATCAGTCCAATTGCTTCTAAATGCTTATAGATCTTGTCCCAGGGAATCTTTTCCAATAATTTCCCTATTACTGACATGAAGCTCACCGACCTGTAATTTCCTACATTATCCCTGTTACCCTTTTCAAACAATGGGACAACATTGGCTATTGGCCAGTCCTCTGGAACCTCACCTGTGGCCAAAAGGATACAAAGATATCTCTCAATGACCCAGAAATTTGTTCTCTTGCCTCCCTCAATATCCTGGGCTAGATCCCATCTGGACCGTAACTTATCTATCTTAAAATTTTTTTTAAGACACATAACACCTCTTCCTTTTTAATAGCAACTTGGCTTAGAATTTCAACAATCCCTTTCCTGAGACCATCCTCCACCAACTCCTTCTCTTTGGTGAATACCAATACAAAGCTTTCGTTTAAGACTTCACCTACCTCTTCTGGCTCCACAAATACAATCCTTCCTTTGGCCTTGAGTGCGTCAACCTTTTCCCTGGCTACCTTCTTGCTTTATATATATGGATAAAAAGCATGAGATTCTCCTTAATCCTGTTTGCTAACAACTTTTCATGACCACTTTTAGCCTTCTAATTTCTTGCTTAAGTTCTTTCCTACTTTCCTTATATACTTCAAGGGCTTTGTCAGTTCCCATCCTCCTAGACCTTACATATGCTTCCTTTTTCTTTTTGACAAAGGTCATAACATCCCTGGTCATCCAAGGTTCACGTAACTTGCCACACTTATTCTTCATTCTCGCTGGAACATGCCACTCCCGAGGTCTTATCAACTGCTGTTTGAAATATTCCCACATGTCCAATGTGGATTTACCCTCAATTAGCCACCTCCAATCACCACTCTCCAGTTCCTGCCTAATATTGTTATAGTTCCCCTTCCCCCAATTTAACACCTTCAACCGAGGACTACTACTATCCCTATCCATGAGTATCATAAAACTCATGGTTTTATGGTCACTACTCCCGAAATGCTCTCCCACTGAAACTTCACTCACCTGGCTGGGCTCATTTCCCAAAACGAGGTCCAGCATAACCCCTTCCCTGGTTGGACTGATTACATATTGTGTCAAGAAATCCTCCTGAATGGTTCTTACAAATTCTCCTCCATCCAAGCCCCTAGCACAAAGTGAGTCCCAGTCAATACAGGGGAAGTTAAAATCATCCAAAACAACAACCCTGCTGTTTTTACATCTTTCTGAGGAAGGGTCACTTGACTTGAGATGTTAACTCTGATTTCTCTCCGCAGATGCTGCCAGACCTGCTGAGGTTTTCCAGCAATTTCTAATTTTATCTCTGATTTACAGCATCCACTTTTCTTTCGGTTTTTATCCAGAATTACATCTCTTCTAGTTGGGCTTGTCATGTATTGTTTTTTTAAAAAAAATTCCTGGACACAGCACATGATGTTTTCACCTTCAATGCCCCTTATATTGTTTGAAACCCAGTTGATATTGGAAAAGTTAAAGTCTCCTACTATTATTGCCCTCTTATTCCTACAGGTAGAAATTGATCTATGTGTATGTTCTTCTATCTCTCTATCATTATTCAGTGGTCTGTGGTATACACCTAATGGTGTGACTGTTCCTTTTTTATTTGTAAGCTTGACACATAAATCCTCATTTGTTAACCCATTTAGTACATCATCCTTTCTCATAACTATAATTGATTTTTTAATCAATACTGGTAAGCCCTCTTTTTTTTTTGTCAGCCACTCTATCCTGCCTGAAAACTCTATATCCAGGGATACTGAGCTGCCAATTCTGCTCCTCCTTTAGCCAAGTTTCCGTTATAACAATAATATCGTGCTGCCCTGTCTTTCTGTGCCCTGAATTCATCTGCTATGTTTGTAATATTCCTTGCATTGAACATGGTCAGAAAATCTTACGGGATACATTTTCCTTTGTGTCTGAATCCCAACGTCTGCTGCTATGAGAATGCAAATACTTGGATATACACGGCCACACAAAATAATTAAGTGTGGTTATTATGGTACTGATGAGTAACACAAAAGCATAATGTTAACAGTTTAAACCTGTGTTGAAAACATGAAATAATGTCCCTTACCTTACTAGATTCTTACCATCACTTAACATTGTTAAGAAACAAAATTTGTCCCAAGTCCTTTCCCACTGGGATCATTGGTCCCAGATGATATTAACCAGTGAGCACTTTTCCCCAGATTCGTTCATTCCTCAGTCTGATGAATGTAGTAAAATAACTACAAACATCCTGATGGAGAGGCAATGCAGAGTAGAAGCAGTGTTATCAGGCAGGAAACAGAGCTTTGTTCACATCCGCCAACTTCAGAATCAAATTCCCAAATTCAGGAAAACAGTCAGCGGCCACCGTTAGTCAACTGCATTCCTTTTTATTCTAAATTAGTTAAACAGATTTCAGTGCAACCTAGTTCAGTGATCAGGCTTTAAATTGCAATAGAAGTTTCATTTCACAAATCTATATGAATTAAGAAGAAATCATTTTCTGAATTTATATTATTATTAGTAGCTTCATCACCAATTACAACCCAATTGTGAACCTGCCAAAAACATCAGTTTAGAAGTATTATTTTATAATTTTAAGTGTCAGTATTTCTTGAAATACAGATTTAAACTTTTGTATTAAGCTGAACAGTTGTATCATAAATTAGGACATTACAGATTTTTGAATATTTAAGATGTTTCTGCTTTAAAGACGTTTTCACATTTTGTTTCCTTTGGATGAGAGCAGAGCAATGGAAACACACCAAGGTTATTTAGGCACACCTTCCAACCCATAACCACTATCATCTAGAAAGACAACAGCAGAAGATACATGGGAACACCACCATCTGCAAGTTACCCTCCAAGCCTGTCCTCATCCTGACTTGGAAATATATCACCATTCCTTGACTATTGCTAGGTGTAAATTCTGGAATTCCCTCCCTAACTGAATTGTGGGTATAGTGACACAAAATGAAATGCAGTAGTTGAAGAAGGCAGCTCCCAGCATCTCCTCAAGGTCAATTTGACATGGGCAATAAATACAGGGCCAGCCAGCCACCCTCAAGTCTCATAAATGAGCGAAAACAATAGGCACAATGTATCGAAGCACCAATGTACTAATATTGAGGTTTCAGTTTTTTTTCGGGGGGTGGCTTGTCAGTCTTTGTTATATAAGGGTATGAAGGGGATAACATTGATGTTCCAATGGCTGCACACATTCAGCTGACATCATATGCAATCTGTGCATGGAGACAAAGAGTTCTTTAGCTTTTGGAAGGAGGAGATGTAAATATACCAGCGTCCTAAGGTCACAGTACCTAGACTTGACCAAACGTAGTTATGCTTATTGCTATCAAGCAATATACTCTCTTGTTATCTAGGAGAAGTGTGTCTTTTGTAGATCTTGTACAATGGAATATCTTGTACCACTAATCAATACAGTCATAGAGTAATACAGCTTGGAAACAGACCCTTTGGCCCAACTTATCCTTGCCACCCAGGTTTCCTAAATTGAACTAGTCCCATTTGCCCACATTTGGCCCATATCCCTCTAAACATCTCCTACCTATGTACCTATCTAAATGTCTTTTAAATGTTGTCATTTTACCTGCTTCTACCATCTATATACTACCCTCTGTAGGAAAAAGTTGCTCCTCAGGTCCCTTTTAAATCTTTCCTCTCTTACCTAAACATATGCCCTCTAGTTTTGGACTCCCCTACTGTGGGGAAAAGACCTTGGCTATTCAACTTATCTATGCCCTTCATGATTTTATAAAGTTCTCCGCAGCCTTCTACGCTCCAGTGAAAAATGTACCCAGTCTCTCCTTATAACTCAAACTCTCTAGTCTCGACAAATCTTTTTTGCACCCTTTCCAGTTTAATAACATCCTTCCTACAGCAGGGCGACCGGAATTATATGCAGTACTCCAACTGTAGCCTTATCAATGTCTTGTATAGCCATAGCATGACGTCCCATCTCCTGTACTCAATGCTCTGACTGGTGAAAGCAAGTCTATCAAGTGCCTTCTTCACAACCCTGTCTAACTATGACACCACTTTCAAGGAACTATGTACCTGCACCCTGAGGTCTCTCTGTTTGACAACACTCCCCAGGGTCCTACCATTAACTGTGTAAGTGGTGCCCTGGTTTGACTTAGCAAAATGCAACACCTCACATTTATCTGCATCGAACTCCATCTGCAGTTCCTCGGCCCACTGATCCAGTTGATCAAGATCCCGTTGTACCTTCTTCACTGTCCACTATGCCACTAATTTTGGTGTAATCTGTAAACTTACTAACCATGCCTTCCTATATTCCCATCCAAATCTTTTATATAAATGACAAACAACAGTGGATCCGGCACCGACTTTTGTGGCACACCGCCGGTAACAGGCCTCCAGTCTGGTTAAAAAAACACACTCTACCATCACTCTCTGTCTCTTGCCATCAAGTCAATTTTGTATCCAATTGGCTAGCTGTCCCTGGGTCCTATGTGATCCAGCCTTGCGAACCAGTCTACCATGCGGAGCCTTGCCGAAGGCCTTGTTAAAGTCCATGTAGGTAATATCTATTCTGCCATCATCTACATTCTTGGTCACCTCTTCAAAAAACTCAATCAAGCTTGTGAGACACAATTACCTATGCACAAAGCTATGCTGACTAGCCCTAATCAGTTCCTAATCTACTTGCCTTTCCAAATGCATGTAGATCCTATCTCTCAAAGTCCCCTCCAACAATTCACCCACAACTGATGTCAGGGTCAACGGTCTGCAGTTCCCTGGATTTCCCTTCCAGCCTTTCTTAAATAATGGCACAACATTAGCCATCCTCCAGTCTTCCAGCACCTCACCCATGGCTGTCAATGATACAAATATCTCTGCTAGGGGTCCCGCAATTTCTTCCCTAGATTCTCACAATGTCCTGGAATACACTTGATCAGGTCTTGAGGATTTATCTACCTTTATGTGTTTTATGACATCCAGCACCTCCTCTTGTATAATGTGGACACTTTTCAAGGCATCATTATTTATCTCCCAAAGTTCCCTAGCTTCCATGTCTTTCTCCACAGTAAATACTGACACAAAATATTTGTTTAGGATTGGATCAGAACAAGGCAGGGACAAAAGGACTGCCTCAAACAACACTTAGCCAATATCGTATACTGAGAGAGGGGCCAGCAGTGGTCACCTGGGAAAACACATATGATTGCAGTGGTTGGATCTGACCCACACCACAAGGGGAATAAATCCAGAAGACCCAGGAGAAAAGAAAAAAATGATGCAAGTGAATTTACCACTTTAAGAGCATTGTCATTTAAGAATACACAGTCAGTCAGTCAGCCATTGATACTGAAAATCACTAACTGAGAGAGACAACAGCAGTTGTGCAAGCAACAACAAGGCAAGCTTCACATTGCAAGTGCTTTATTCAGAAACTATAAGAAGCAGTAAATGGGGTAAATCACTGGGGTAAATGCATGAGCTAGGAAGACAGAACAGTCAGTGACACTTAGACATTACAGAAGTTTCAGTGAAGAAGGCTCTGCAAAGAGTAATTAACTCCAGGAGCAAAAGTTAGAAATCCTTAAGGGAAAGGAGAACTTAATGAAAGGTGACACAAAGACCAGGAAGGGAAGGCAGGGAGTGTAAAAGAGAGTTCTCATTTTTCACAATGAATGTAGCTGCCATCAACATTTGTCAAAACAGCTGCATGGAAGAGTGAAAGAGTAAGAATAAGATTGAACAGTTCATTTTGAAGAAATAGAGAAAGATTTAATATTTCCTAGCAGATTCAAAATTGGAGATATACTAGATAGCACACAAGATTGGACTTCAAGGAGGCCACAGTTCTTAACATACAGCATTGTCTCAAAATAAAACACTAAGCATAAATGTAGCATGCAGCTACAGAGGCGCAGATAAGAAGGAGGTTACACACAGAAAGACCTTAATATGGTAGGGCAATCTCTTTTAGGAAAGATAATCAAGGCACTTATAGAGCAAATTGGTGATTCCCAACAATCCAGGAATCACAGAACTTGTCTTTGTCAGTGGACGTCCTATTAAATTTAAGCTTGATATCAATGCAAAAGCCATTAGCCTATCAGACCATTTCCCACGGCTGAATAAACAGAAGCTGCAGTCTACAGAGATGAGACTATGTGGTGCATGTGGAATAACTGTCAACAGTAGAGAAATAATATAAGTCCCACCATTACACAGGCAATATAAGACAACCAAAAATGGTTAAGTAATGTGTAATCTACACTCCTCATGTAGATGGGTGGTTTAGTAAGTTTGCAGACGACACAAAGATCGGTAGACTTCTGGATAGTGCAGCAGGTTGTCAAAGGATACAGCAGGATAAAAATCAGTTGCAGATATGGGTGAAGAAATGGCAGACAGGGTTTAGTCCAGGTGAGTGTGAGATGCTACACTTTGGGAGATCAAATTTTAAGGAAAAGTATACAGTTATTGGCAGGACCCCAAACAGCATTGATGTAAAGTATGATCTTGAGGTTCAAGTCCATAACTCCCTAAAAGTGCCATTCAAGTAGATAGGGTGGTAAAGAAGTCTTATGGCATACTTTCCTTTATTAGTCAGGGATTTGAGTACAAGAGTCAGGATGTCATGTTATGGCTTTATAAGACTTTGGTTAGGACACACTTAGAGTATTGCATTCAGTTCTGGTCACCACAATACAGGAAGCATGTGGAGGCTTTGGAGAGAGTGCAGAAGAAGTTTACCAGGCCTGGATTAGAGGGTACGAGCTATAAGGCTAGAAAAAAATCAGGTTGTTTTCTCTGGAGTGGCGGAGACTGAGGGGAGACTTTATAGAAGTCTATAAAATTATGAGATGCATAGATAGAGTTGACGGTCAGAAATTTTCCCAGAGATGAAATGCCTAATAGCAGGGAGCATGCGTTGGGGGGGGGGGGGGGGGGGGGGGGGGGGGGGAAGGAAGCTCAAAGGAGATGTGAAGGGCACATTTTTAATGCAGAGAATGGGAGGAGTCTGGAACACACTGCCAGGGGTGGTCGTGGAGGCAGATACGATAGGAGTGTTTAGAGAACTTTTAGATGAGCACATAAGTATGCAGGGAATGAAGGGATATGGACCAAGGGCAGGCAGAAGGGATTATTTTAATTTGGCGTCATGTTTGGTACAACATCATGGACTGAAGGGCCCATTCCTGTGCTGTACAGTTCTATATTCTGTGTTCCCTACCTCTGAGCCAAGAGACCTGGGTTCAAATCCCACCTGCTCTAGACATGTTCATAACATGTATGAACAGGTTTATCAAAAAAAATTCAACACCTCTTTTTTGAAAAAGCATGCATGTTTGGTCCTCAGCTTCCTTAAGATGTCAGAAGGAGTCCCACAATTCCAAGAGAAAAATTGGTCCAGAAACCATAATTTGCTAGAACATAAACAAATCACCATCAACTAATCAAAGGGAAATGAGTAGAAGTTTTCATTGGATTTCCTAGACTCATGGTGGAACACAAAAAGAAGAAAGGAATCAATTGAGATTACCTGCAATAACATAAAAGAAATGTTTCAAATGGCCAAGTAGAAACAGTGGCTAGCAGGTCAAGAAAGGCTTAATCAAACTGAATAAGAACAAAGAGTGACAAAGACTGCCCTGCCACTACCAGTATTGTGTTGAAGGAAGGCAAGAACAGAATGACAAGATGCAACCCTATATCTGTGACTCTATATGCTGATAGATCAAAAGATAAAAGTCATCAACATTTTCCAGAAGAAACAAGTACCGGTAACAAGAATGTACATAGATCATAGAACATAGAACATAGAACATTACAGTACAGGCCCTTCGGCCCTCAATGTTGCGCCGACCTGTGAAACCCATCTGAAGCCCATCTAACCTAAACTATTCCATTATCATCCATATGTTTATGCAATGACCATTTAAATGCCCTTAAAGTTGGCGAGTCTACTACCTTTGCAGGCAGGGCATTCCACGCCCTTACTACTCTCTGAGTAAAGAACCTACCTCTGACATCTGTCCTATACCTATCACTCCTCAATTTAAAGCTATGTCCCCTCGTGCTAGCCACCACCATCCGAGGAAAAAGACTCCCACTGTCCACCCTATCTAATCCTCTGATCATCTTGAATGTCTCTATTAAGTCACATCTTAACCTTCTTCTGTCTAACGAAAACAGCCTCAAGTCCCTCAGCCTTTCCTCATAAAGACTTTCGCTCCATACCAGGCAACATTCTGGTAAATCTCCTCTGCACCCTTTCCAATGCTTCCACATCCTTGCTATAATGCGGTGACCAGAACTGTACGCAATACTCCAAGTGCAGCCGCACCAGAGTTTTGTACAGCTGCAACATGACTTTATGGCTCCGAAACTCAATCCCTCTACCAATAAAACCTAACACACCGTACGCCTTCTTAACAACCCTATCAACCTGGGTGGCAACTTTCAGGGATACAACCTGGGTGGCAACTTTCAGGGATGAGCTCAGAACCAAGTCTTTAAATGAAGGTACCTAGACAGCACAAAAGCTTGCTGAACAAATGAACCTAGCAGAACAGTCAATGCCGGTGACAAGGTTGAGTGAGCAGCAATCTATCAGTAACATGATTGAGAATCTGAGAAGCCTAATTTTACCCATAAAACATCCACAGACAGTGTCTGAAATTATCCATTTGATCAACTTGTTGGGGGAGATAAGCTGCATACAGTTCCATGTGACCTAGGCCAATGTCTACAGATTCAGCACATGGTCAGAAAGAAGAAATTGCCTGGTCTAACCATCCAAGATACTGAAAAATATGGACTGCCTCTTCTATTTAGAAATAAATTGCCTGATCCAGAAATCCAGAGTCCTACAAGGAAGACAGTACTGTCTTCCATAAATGACATTTATGAGATTAAAGACCCCAGAGGATGCTATGGGGTACCTACCTGAGCCAGCTCTGTTAAGCAAATTCAGGGGATTAAGGGTCCTCCAGAAAAGGTAATGGACCAACAATGAGGTCTGCAAAGAACCATGTCCTCTGTGAAGACTATCCATGAGATAAAAGATTGTACAGGGAGAACTGTTCCACAGATCAGTACAAGAGTCAACAGTTCTTAAGCAGGAGATCTATCATTCTTCCAGGTCTGAAGAGACGGCATTCTGAGAAAGGTCTTAGATATCCAGAAAAAGTGCTTTGTAAATTTAGGGACTCAGTGGAGTTGGTGGGGGGTGGCGGAGTTGGAGGCTAGATGATAGGATTGTAACAAAAATGTATTAGCTATATCCATGATTGCATAATGACTTGACTATGGAGAAAAATCTTTGACACAGATGTTGTAGAAGACAATGATGTTGAGGGGGCTAATATTTATTTTATACTGGATCCACACACTTTACTAATATCTCACAAAATCTGATGGGCTAGTACGCTCTATGGTGGGACTTACATCTGAGAAAGGGTGGAAGTCTTGCTTTAAAACAATTAACCTTATTTCATCAGTAAGTTGTGGGCAGCCATCAGAATTGTGGGCAGGATTCCCATGACCTATTAGTTGGAATAGTGGCATGATGAAACCCCATAAACTCAGTCTATCTGTGACTCTACATGCTGCTTTGATGAAGTTCCCTGCTAATAATACATACTCAGTAAAATAACCAAGTTTTGGGGTCTCAGTTTGAATTGTTCCAGTTGGAAGGGTTGAAATTATCAAAACCGAACAGGAATGTTCCTCTAGCCTAGTTCTTCAAAAATGTACCGTATTCTGTGGATTTTAATGCTAAAGATTTCCATTTTCGATTTGGAAGTAAACATTTTAAAAACCTGAATCGATTCTGAAGAAGAAGCAGGAACCAAAGGTAACCTTTTGTTTTTTACTCACTCACTTATTTATAGGAGGAGCAGAACATCAGTGAGTCACAGTCCACACAAGGGTAACTCACCTGATACTACCCAACTTTATGTGACAGGCAGAAAATGTTTTTATCTTGTTGAAGATCAATGTTTTTGATAGTTCAACCTTACCAACATAGTGATATGGCAGTTTGTGGGAGGATGACATTACATTTCAATTATCAACAACAATGCCTCCCTGTATGTAAAACTATCAATGTGTTTAACTTCTGTGTACTAAGTGATACATTGAATCAATGCTGGAGTAACACATGACAGGTGCCCCGTTTGCTCCAGCCAACATTTACATCTTGGTATGAGGTCAGGCGATCCAACTGCCCTAAGCACTCTTGCAATGCCTGGAAGATTAAGGTGCAAAGCCATGTTTACAGGCAATAAATGAAGCTTTTAAAACCAGAGACAGCACACTGCCCTACTGAAGATTGAGGGTGCTTATTGCCGCAAAGAAACAGAATCTCACCTGGGCAAGAGCTGTGCTTACTCTACAATGCAAAGAACCAACACTGCGACTCCTGGTGGTAAACCAAACAAGACTTGTGTCAGTTGTGGTAAAGTGACCTATGCCCATGGAAAGAGTGGCATGGTTCGTGCAAAATTCATCAGCTACCCACCTGATAAAGCTATTGGACACAGGATTGATGTGATGCTGCACCCATCAAGGATCAAAAGCCTCTGAACAGAATTCCTGGCTCTATAAGTAAGGAAACCTGAGGAAAGGAGATTTCTGTACACCTTTTCCAGTTTAAACTGCTCCTGCTCACTGGTGCTTAATGTATCATTCATAGATGTATACATAAATTAACAATAAATAGTAAAATGATTTAAAAAGAAACACTTACACTAAGCTTTCTATGAAAACCGGAGATGGTCTGTGGAGAATTTTTGGATTCTGCTGGGATTTTACAGAATGCATGATTTACTGATTGGGCCCCATTGGAATTCTAATGAATCCAGTGAAGTCACGGCAGAGTGAAGAAGAATTCAGTGCAGGTGATTTAGGAGTTGCAAATCTCATCTTGTTAATCCCTGTTTAGAAGCTTCCATGTTATATACATTGTGGCCCATATGGGAGTAGACCCCTGTGACTTTGCTGAAGTCTTGCATTCTCTCTGTCCAGCCAAACATCAGCCTAAGCATTAAGGAGTGCTGCAGAGTTTGGCAAAACGGTGTCTATTGGCCACACATGCAGCAGATAGACTGCTATATTCCATCTGCAATGTGCCAGAAGCTGCAAAGTACATTGTACAACTTCAATATTGTGTTTTGCTCAGCAAGCATTTTTCTGTTGGGCCTCGGATCAGAAGTCCTGGCCTTTGTGGGTAAGGAAATCTGAGGAAAAGGGATTTTTGTTACACATTTTCCAGTTTTCATTGGTCCTGCTCACTGGTCCCTAACACCCTATGAAGTACCCTCAAACTGATATTTAATATCCCCACAAGTGATGCTTCTGTGTTGTGAGGGTATGATGCAGTAATGCATTGTCAGGTAAAGGGATTCTGTGAACTGCTCCGATGAAGGAGTCAGAAATTCTTCATGTGTTCTACCTGAGAATACATAAAGAGGCAATGGTCAAAAGAGGAGCTCACATGGCTGTCCAGAACAGGCAGCTGATAGACTATAGCAAGTGGTTCTTAGATTGTGTGGAATTATATCTACTCAGGACATGAGCTACTATCATCTGTTTTATACAGGGATATGTTCTCTAGTTTTACTATCTCAAACCTCCTAAGAACATAAATATTCCGTGCCCATTTCGTTGAACTAGTAAAATCAAGTATTTCCAAAGAGTCTCCTCCAGTTATAATTCTCTGCCTCTGATAATGTTCATCCTTCTCCTAATCTTGCTGCGGTTGCAATATTGTGCAAGTTAACTAATGCTGCCATACAATGTCGACTTCTACAGGACAGTGAAAGACCTCTAAAGAACATTATTTGTTTGCAATGAAGGAGAAATGTGTGGTGAAAGTATGGATATGGTGCACAGTTTAGATGATCTAAGTTAGAAAAGGGGCAGGAACCTAGTGAGG
Source organism: Rhincodon typus (assembly GCF_021869965.1). Classification (NCBI taxonomy): domain Eukaryota; kingdom Metazoa; phylum Chordata; class Chondrichthyes; order Orectolobiformes; family Rhincodontidae; genus Rhincodon; species Rhincodon typus. The sequence continues at coordinate 70,753,802 of NC_063336.1, read as the reverse complement.
ACAAGGTTCTCTAACATGGCTCAGCAGGTGAGATTTTCAAGGTGGTGAGATATCTGGGCACTCAATGCAAATGCTGTGCACTGTGCTACTCATGTTAAAGCTTGTGTCAGGCACTGCCATATATTTGCAGTTGCTCTCTGCAACAACTGGGGTTCTTATCAATCAAGATTCTGTACCATCAATGTCCAGCTGGTCTGCAAATACCATAACATGCAAATCTGTGCAAGATTCTCGTAGAGACAGCCTGATGATTTTACTTTCCACTAGTCATGTCTTCCAGAGATATTCACACCTCAAACCTGAATTGTTTTTGGGGACAAATGAGGTGGAAACAAGGGATGCCCTCTTAAGATGTGGCTCATGATACTGTATGGAGAGCTAACAGTAATTCTCAGAAACCAGAATGGTCAGAGTCTTCTGGAACCTATACATATTACATTGTACAGCAGTGGGGGCTGGAATTCTAGAAGGAAGTGCTGAATGCTCTGCCTCCTTGGAGGAAGACATTTAACAGGTGGAATGCAACTACAGTCATTGCTGCCAGGGAAAGCCAGGATAGTCTGGTTGAGTCAAACCACTTAAATTGGTACAGTGCAGCCCTTGACACACAAATTCCAAATTTTCTGAGCATTCCCAGCCCACAGCAAAGAGGTCTCACTGCTAACAATTCATCTATTTCACAGACACTCGATGCCTGTCTCTAGGTCTCATCCCTAGACTTTCAGAGTCAGGTTGCTCATTTTTCTGATGTGACTGCTTTTGACCATTGTCTTGTGGTGTTGAAGCCAGGAGGGCCCTGCCAAAGTTTGCCCACCTGTACTTCTGTAAGGGCAGAATCAGCCGTCAAGACAAGTCACAAAGTAAATATTTTGACTGGGTAGGAGGGAGTGTGGAAAACATGGCATCAGAAGTGTATTTGAGCAGATTCAAATTTCAGTGCACCCTTTCTCTATCTGGCCCCACATGACCTACATAATACCAACTTAGATGTGAAAAATGTTTTCTTGCAGCTCAGTGAGGTGCTGAACAGCTATGTTGAAGTTTTCCTCAACTTTGCTCAAGGTGGCATTTTAGTTTTCCAGTGCAAGTCGTCCATGACAGAGTGTTACAAATCAGCATATTCCAAGGTCCAGAATTACATTCTGAGGGACTCATTAAGGCATAGGCAGAGGTGCAATGGGGAAAAGTCATTGCCTGGGACCTTTCAGCCATACAATACACTAAAGGGCTGGAAAATGTAACACCCTTCTGGCAGTGCACTTCACAAATCATATACATTGTAAATCAATGCACAGACTATAAGTGACAGCTAGGGTTCACTTAGAGTAAAGACCTGAGACTTCATGCAAGAGATAGTTTCCTTTAATTTCTCTAATTGAGTATGTTGCAGCTGGAAATAGATACAGAATTGTTCTCTCTGTTGACAGCCACCAAAGCTTAACATTTGCATGCAGCAAAGCAGAGCTTGAAAGGTCATATGCTCTACAAGGACTCTCCACTGCTGTATCTGTCCCAATGCCCGCTTCTGTTTACATATGATGTATGCTCCATCATAGGACAACATATCTACTGTCTGGCACTTCCACCGGCAGTTGGAGGATTTGCACTCTGACTGTTTTCCTTTATGAAGTTTTTTTAATATCCTTCTCTAGCACCACCTTCTGAGGAATGCTTGAAAAACATAAACAAGTTGAAAGCTGTGGATAAGAACTAAACCTAAATCATTGTTGTGCATACTATCAGTTTTCATCACCTGGTGACATCAAGTTAACAGACATCAGTGATATATTCCATGTGACTGTTGCTGTTTTATTCTGTCACCATGTAGCTGAGAATCCCGTTTCTTCATCACCAATGGCCATACATGCTAGGACCCAGCTCATCCCAGCATTTTCTCCTCTGCAGTAGTAAAAGTGGAGATGGCTGGAGGACCATTTTTATTTTTCTGCTTTTTCTTGGTGTCCTGATGTCTCTTGGAGAAGGAAGAGGCCCGAGTGTGAAAAATACAATGTTTGAGAGGATGGAAAGACAGCACTTTGGGGGGAATCACTGTGAAGGATGTGCATGCTATTGCATTAAGATAAGGGTGAACATCAGTGCTAACGATTAAGATGGAGAAGTGAGGAGGTACCTCGAGAGAGAAAGAGAGAGAGATGAATGGGTGAAGCTGCCACATCTATGAGGAATGAGGTGCAGATGAAGGTTAGAGAAGAAAGAGTGAGGATGGTTAGAGTTAGAAGGACATTAAGGTAGAGTTCAACAAGTCAGGCCATTCATCATTTTCCTGCCCTGACTAGATCATTTCTTTTCATTCATTAAAGAGATGTGGACATTGTTGATAAGTAATTGAGAATGATTGACTATTTATTGTCAATTGCTAATTGCTCTTGAGAAGTTAAATCTCTTCCATCACCATATCAAAGAGTTTGGAACAACACTTCTACTGTTCACCCCTTCAGCCACTTTCAAGCTGCTGGTTTTCAGAGGCAGGCCTCTTCCTCCAATTCACAAGGAACAGAATCTGAAAGCCCAAAGCATCATGTCAGAAACTGTATTGCTGAAACATGGTGCTGCTGCGACAGTTCGTGTCTCTATTCCTGTAGCTTTGGGCTCTGTCCGAAGATTTTCACTATGCTTCAACTCTAATTTTTACATGGTTCCATAAAGTGCTCAGCTGGAATGGACTACAGATCATCATCAGACCCACATGCTTTGATTGCTGGGAAAACTTGGAAGTCTGGCACAAATGTAATGACTGGATTGAAAAGATAATGACAAACACACTGCTCAAACACCGTTTCTCTGATACACTGCCCCACTGTGATCCTACTCTTACACACTGATCCCACTGTGAGCAGGTCAGAACATTAAAATTCAGCTCATAATTTCACTATTCATATCTATAGACAGTAAGCATATTTATTTTGACCCGTTTGTGTTTGTTGGTAAAATATTACAACAATCAGCAGAATGTGTTCTTTGATCATTATGTTTCCCTTACATCCTTACTTTCCAAGTTCATGAGGGAAATGTGACATATTTTGTCAAGGTTCATCTGGAGCAGCTTTGCAATGGAGGAATCTGTGCTCTACAGGACATTCCCAGAGACAAATATGCCTGGAAATATCCTGAAGAGCACAGATTTCTCCATCGCAAAGCGTCAATGAAAGAAGTTCTTTGCTCTGTCTGAAATTTGCTGGTTTTCCAATGCAAGGAGTTGTCCTTGACAGCTTGTGGCAGATCAGCACATTCCACAGTGCAGAATTACATTCTGAGGAACATATTAAAGCATGGACAGAGGCATTATAGGGAAAGGTAATTGCCTGGTGCTTTTCAGCCATTCAATATACTGAGGGGCTGGAAAATGTAATACTCCTCTGATAGCATGCTTTACGTATCATGTACAATGTAAATCAAGGGTATTGAAAATGTAATGAAGCACCTCCAGGTGAAACACGTTGCATAGAGAAATTTGTACACATTGCACTTTCTGCAATTTTCAATTTGAAGTGCTTTTGCTTTCGGGCTGTATACCTGATTTGTATACCTGCAAAAAAAAGGGTGTTACAATCATATTGCATAGAGTGTATTTTATGGATGCAAGTTGAATGTTCCTGAAAACTTTTTTAATTCATTCATGGGATGAGGGCATCATTAGCTAGCTCAGCATTTATTGCCTATCCCTAATTGCCCAGAAGCCAGTTAAGAGTCAACCATGTAGGCCATAGCAGACAAGGAGGTCAGTTGCCTTCCCAACAGTTGGCATTGGATTCATGGTCATCATTAGACTCCTGACTTCAGATTTCAAATTGAATTCAAATTCTACCATTTGCCACAGCATGATTCATACCCAGATCCCCAGAGCATTATATGGATCTCTAGATTAACAGTCCAGCAATAATGCCACTAAGCAATTGCCTCCCTTGAATATTGTAATACTCAAGCTGAAATGCTTTGTGTATGTTTACAAAGTTTATGAATAATGTACATTTGGGAAAAACAACTTATTGGTTATCTATTAAAATGGTGCGTACACACGTAAATGACAAACTTTAGCATAATGGCAACACAGCAATGGTTTAGGGAGAGTGTACTGTTGTTGCGCAATGTTTTTAAACATTCCAAGCCAGCGAAAAAAAAAAACTTGTAAATGAATGCTCCAAAATTGCAATAAAGAGAAAGCAGCAACCAACTGCTGGATGGAAAGCAGGGATGTGTCTGGTACATCTCACTGTTTGAGTTAACCTTCTTAAGAATCACTTATAAAGCTATAATGCCTGTCACAGCCACTGGCCGAAACAAAAAGAGTATTTACACTACAGTATGTTGTTCACTCTAGTCCTCATATTCTGCACTGTTTCAATGATGCCAGGTTCGTTGGATTTAATTATCTCCTTGCCTCTTCAGGGTGGCCTCCAGGATCTCTGCTTCCTTCCCAAACATTCCTCATCCACTATTCACCTCTATCTGGCTGAACTTGTTCTCATCCCGATTAGCTGGACTTTGAACTCTGTATACTTTCTCTATATAAACATATTTTTATCAACTTTAATGAAAACAGAAAATGCTAGTGAAATTCAGCAGATCTGGCAGCATCTGTGGAGAGAGAAACAGAGTTAATGTTTTAGGTCCAATGACTGTACTTTGAAACTCTTCAGTTCCCATTCATCCCTCATTTTGTTTGATTCAGTTCCAATTGTATTTCAGATTTTCATCATTTGTGACTTGTTTACCATTTTAACCAAATTATCTTAAGTGATAGCAAAGTGTGAAGCAGCAGCATGTGCGCTGGAAGGAAGCTTGCTTTGAGAACAGCTGGTGCTCACAAACCTAATACTCTTGTCATCTGTATAAAAGAGAGTTTCTGCATTGGCACACACCCAAAAACTTCAAAAAAGACATGATTCTTACCTTTTAGTATTGCCTACTTCATTTTTGACACTTTCTGGATATCCATAAGCTCATAAGACATAAGCCCAGATTCAAAACAACCTAAAATATGCTAAATAAAAATATTTTTCTGTTCATTCCACATACTAAATGGTGCCCTACTTCTTCCTCTCTCCTCTTTCCTTATTCTTCATGAGGAAGGGCATGCAAGTAACTGTTAACTGGCCTTCTGTCTTCACATTTTAATGATCTTATTATGAACTTGCAGCAATTCCTGTTTCTATTAGAGAACAGAAAGCTGTAGAATAGGTTTGGAGAAATTTAAACCAAATATTTAAAAGTAAAAATGGGATAACTTTTGAGAAATTCAGAGATGTACTATACTACAGATGTACCATACTCCACACTGTAAAGAATTTAGTTTTGCATTTTGATTGTTAGGTTATCCTCATTGCCCCACACAATTCACTACATGCCCCTGACATCATGCCTTCATACTCCTGCCAATGGAAGCAGTGCTGGAGGATTTAAATTCTTACTTGAACTTTCTCTCTTTTTGTGGCAGAACGTCACTTCTCAACAAATTGGATTAAGTGAATAACTTGCCACATGGGGGAACTGTAGAACTTACTTGTTAAAATGTGCCCGCTATTGCAAGCTTTCATTATGCAGAATTGTTCAGCTGAATCATAATTGATGCTTTCTTCACAGATCCCAAATGGGCAAATGCCATTTCTAAAATGGCAGCAATGCTCTGATAGCTATGATTAATAATTAAATCTGGCCAAATATGGTAACATTTTCATTGGATGTGGATATTTATGAATGTTCAGAAAATTAAAAATAAAACTGCAATCAGTATCTCATGATATGTTTATTAGATTTAAAACATAATAATTCATTCAGTATTGGATCAGTCAGTTCAGATCAGTTAAATTTTCTCAATTCAATAGAAGATGATGCAGACATTTGAAATGAGAAGGCATATAACAACCAAACAGAAAAAAAAGCGAAGCAATCACTGGGATTTAGATATATCTCTTGCAAACTCTTAACAAGCACAAACATTTCAGCCTAATGTTTGGAAAACAAGCAGTCCAAATAGCAAGCAACTTTATATCTTATTTTACAAGTGTTGCAACAATTACTTCAAGCCAATATAAATATGCTGGTCATCATTTATGAAAAAGCATGACGACTGTATTTTACTACCCTGAGGATATTTTCATGCCCAGAGATATTTGTAAATAATACTGTTGTTATTTTTAAAAAAGTACACGTCTATTTGTTTGCTCTAGGAGCTACTGTAGCTATTGTAATAGGCTGCAGTAGCATCCGCTAATACAGATATAAGGCTCCTCTCTGAATTTGTGCCTCCTGGTGAACAGATGTCAGGTAGATGTGAATTAATTCCTGCTTGATTTAGATGACTAGAGGTGTTCAAATACTGATCAAACTCATTTCGGTCCACTTCTCCTAAAAGCTCAGCTTGGGTGATATGTTCCAGATTATCTAGGTGATGGTGGTCATGGGGAGGAGAAAGATGAACTGATGTGCTCAAGTTCATGGACTGGGGAGCAGACTGCTGGATCTGGTTATAATAAGAAGGCGGTGGAGGTTGGCTGGCTGCAGAGTGCATCATGGTAGATCTATTCTGTGGAACTGAAATCTGACTGAGGTGTCCACATTGGATAGGGCTTTGTCTGTAGTCTGAATGATACATTACTCCATTCATCTGAGGAGGAGAATCTTCTGTACACTGAGGTGGAAAGAAACTGTGATCAGCATCAATCACATCTAAAGGGGACATCTCAGGAGTGGGTAGCCCATAGTTGTCCAAGTTGTTGTTTGTTGTCTGTGTTTCCCTGAATCTGCTGATTGCAGGAAGTCTTGAGGCTGGTGGATAGCCTTTATCCTCTTCCTTCTCCAGAGGTCCCCTGCACATTCTTCCACCACGGACAGGAGGCTGATCGTGTGGAATGTTAGTAAGCAGGAAGTTCGGATCTACACGTTTGCAGAGACGTTTGATCTGTTTTTTCCTCCGAGGCCTGTATTTGTAATTGGGATGATCTTGCATATGCTGGACTCGTAATCTTTCAGCTTCCTCTACAAAAGGCCTCTTCTGTGAAGGAGTGAGAGCTTTCCATGATTTGCCTAAAATATATCCCATGAATTCAGTCAGAAGTAAAAGTGATAAAAAAAATCTCATCTCCAACTCATAGTTAGACATCATTCTTTCTACACTCGCCACTTTATCCATAAGTAAAATTATTCTATAATTGAGTATTTTACAGTAAAAAACAAACTGACAGTTTGTACTGTGAACAATAAACACCAATACTTTAGTTAGTATGAATATCTTGTCACATGAGATTGTAATGAAGATTAACTGCTTTCAGTGTTAAAATTATGAAAGAAAAGCCATATTGTTTAAAGTAAAGGCACCATTTATTGGTTTTTGTTTACCCAAGTGATTTGAATTAAATATATGGTGAGGGAGAGGAAAATCTTTATTTCTGAAGTTTCAAATATCAATAGAATGAGTTAGACAATTAATCATATGTTCCTAAAGGAATTGGATGTCAAACAAAAAATATCATTGTCTTAGGCCTAATTCTTCATTTCCCATTCTTTTCGAAATGACCAAAGCCTCCATGTTTAAAGCCCACAGGTTTCATGCAACAAGTCTTTAGAACAGCTAATTGTCATAATTGTACAAAATATTTGCCACAACTTCTCCCCCTTTTCAAATTTGTCCACCCCATTTCCTAATGTACCAACTCATGCAAAGTGCAGTTCCCTTGGCATCAGGAGCCATTTTGCCTCTGGCACAATAGGATCTTGGACGGTCAGCATAGGCAAACTGCTTAAGTATATATAACAACCTAGCCAAGTCCACTCCTGATGCACACAGATGCACTTTCCAACAGGCATCTTTGGAGTGTGAACTCTGGCTGAGATCAATCAGCCCAGCAGGCACGAGAAAACTTTGCCTTTAAAGAGAGCAAGGCTTTCTTTTTAAGAGAACAGGTAATATCTTCTTGAGGAGATTCTGAGTTCATAAAGGACTCCAAATAAATATATTCAAGAAAAAAAATGAACTTAGTTATCATTACTTTCCAAATTCAATTTCCTCATTTTATAAGAATAGAAGTGCTTTTTGTTATAAAGAAAATTATTCCTATAGTATTGACTATTGATCTGCTGTATATTGGTGCGAAAAATTCTTGTTTCTAAATTAAGTATATTTTATCATGTTTTTTATAGCTGATATATTTGCCCAGTGTTTTGTGTCATGGAACACTTATCCACTGATGGTGAATGCTTCTTACAGACACTGGAAACATACTTGTTGCAAGTACTTGCATATATATTGGAAACTCCTTCTACTTTTCTGCATTTAAACAGGAAGAGGAATAATACTCTGCTATAAATAGTCATTATTTGCCTACAAAAAGAACACAAAGCAAAATAGAGATTTAGAAGGGAAACACTCTCAAGCTTACAAAGTAGCATCTATCAGGGTGTTCAAGTCAAAACCTTTTTCAGTGCCATCGTTTAAACTTTGTTATTGAATTATTGAAACATTAAATGAGGTTTGCTCTTGGGTATATTTAGAATACAATCAATTCTGTGTTGTAATCTTTTTCAGAAATCTATCATGTCCCACAGGTTGAGCGCCAATCGTGATAAATTACTCAACTATTTTGCAGTCTGTAACATTTATTCCTTAAGAGGGTGTTTTAAGAAAAGCTGATTTGAAAGATTTAAGTTTAATATAATTTCCCTCCCACTTAAATGAAGGAAAATTTGCAGTCTATTTAGACATATATTTTAGATAGCAAATTAAATGACTTAAAATTTCAGATGACTCCACCAGATTCAATAACAGTGGCAAGAAGTGGTTGGCCAGAACTAAAAATAATATGTACAGAGGAACATCCTGTGCTTATATGGGTTTCCAGCAAACCCTTTGATATCTTTGTAAACATATTGCTTCAGCTGTGGCTCCTATTCAAAAGGCAACAAAGCAATGATAAAGTCCATAAAGGACATATTTTTCTATGCACTGAGAACTGAATATTAATTATTACTGACTTTGATTGTCTGCTATAGATTGTAGAAGTCTATCTGATCAATAAAATTCTGTAACAACTTACTGCTGGTCCTGCAATTGATATAAGACAACTGCTTGAGAATGGAGGCTGCATGCTAAATATGCAAGAACTGGAATTATTATAAAGTTCAAGTGAATAGGAAATAACTAAAAGGTCCCAGGTGATTGCAATTTGGGTCAGATTCTGTAATCTACATTGAAAAACTAGTTTGTTCTATAACTTGCATTCAGAAATTTGTATTGCCTTTTCATATTTCATTCTGTAACATTTTTAGAGGAAGAATTCAGCTCCTTTCAAATAACAGAAATGGCCCTAAGCAATCTTAGTTAGTCAATTTAGCCAATTTAGCCTTGACAATTGTTTCATGCCATAATGCGTCAAGGCAAGATAACTTCAGTTTTCCAAGCATGTGCTCTTGTGCTTTCCCCAATATTATTCCTTGACTAATGCCAGGGAAAAGGATATTTCATGATATACATACTTCCATAAAAATAGCAAATACAATGTTAATCACTGCTTAAATTTTGCAAAAACACTAATACCACTAATAATGGTTTGGGGTTGTTGCAATTTGGAATTTTTTAAACTGGAATAGTTAGCTATGCAGTCCATAATATAGGTTTTAACCTGGACAAATCTGTTTCACCACTACGTCTAATACTTACTAATTGACAAATACAGGTGATAAGTACAGAAATTGAAGATCACCTTTCTAGAACAACCTACAGTGCAGATAACGTTCTATTGTTTCTCATGTACTTCCAAAGTTGGTGTATCTATGCCACTACCTGACCTCAAATCTAGGTATTGATGCTTCACATCAATTCATTTTTCTCTATTGCCTTTCTAAATGTATGACCCTTGACATGACTTAATATGAGTTAGTACTTTAGATTTACTTTATCTGTATTATTTAATACATCCTGCATTTTTAAAAATATTGCTTTCTTTCAAGATACATGCTTCTCAACTCTTTTCCCCTAAATAATCACTAATAATCATAACTGCTCCCTACACCACTTCTTCTGCCTCTTGTTCACCAAAACTGCATTCAGGGCACGGGGGGACCACAGGGTAATATGGTCTTATCACAACATCCTCAAACAGGTACTCTGTTAATTTGGTAATTCATTTTAAGTGATAGCTTTTGATTGCAGCTTCATAAGGGCTGGGTACGTGATCCTAAATGTTCCAATCACCATTATTTTTGTACTGGAATTAACCTGTTTAATATAAGTGGGTCAAGTGGCGAAAATACCACCCATAGAAAATCTAGGCTGTTAAATGTCAAGTGCTATATTTTTTTCAATTTCACCAGTAGAAAGATTAATGCACTTCTTGAAATATGTAGCCACAATTAATTTTTCTTCCAATGTACATTATGTTACAATTATTTTGTATGAGCTTTCATTTGCCACAGTCTGTCTACATTTTGTTGTGCTATTTACCTTTTGGGGCCTCTGTTGTCCTCTTATTAGATGAAAACTTTTTCAGCACTCCATTCTCCAATTTAGTATATTGTACAAGTTTTACTAATTTACATTGGAGTTGAGTCCCGGTTGTAAGTTACAAATGGATTCATATATCCTCGGGGGGCTCCATGCCAGTAATTGAAGAAAATGGATTATCTGTACTTGGCCTTGCACTTTTGTTTTCACTTGCTTCATTAATTTCCCTAGTTATCTTTTCTAACCCAAGATTATACAGGTGTAACTCCTTAGATAAGCTTTAGACATCCTACTCGATTCAAACTACTCATTATATTTTCCTTTACATGGAATGTAAACATCTCCTTGTGGGAGATGTTTAGATGCCACCTAGTGGATCTTTTTTAATTCATTCAAATGAATCACTCAAAACAAAATCATGTTTTGAATTAAAAATCTATGACATGTTGCATACCGAATTAAAGATTATTTGATACACACGGATTATTTACACAAGAACACTTCTCATGCCAAACTGTATTCTGTTAAAATGTACTTTTACTTGCTTTTGGAATTTAGATACAGTAATCACATTTCAATGATTGTGTTGTTACGTAGGAAGGCCTGTATAAACTAACATGTCAGACCCATTTCAAATCAAATCCAGGCACAAACACAAAACCTGACAGCATAATGTTAAAATTATTTTAAAATTAATTAAGGATCGGCAAAAATTGGAGACATGACATATTTTTCTTCATTTAAAGACCATCTCTACTTTTTTGTTTAAGAAATGAACACCGGCAATCTGGTCCTTTTTCAGTTTATGAGATTAACATCTTACTGAAGGAAAATTTATTTAATTCTTAGCTGCATTCAAATTTTCTTGGATTATATTTTTCCTTTATCACACCATCAGATGGATTTGGTTGAAAGTAAAACAGAAAGGAGGCTACAACAAATCACCAGCAAAACTATTCCAGCCATTCCAAAGCAATGGTATATACCTCAGCTACCAACTTAGCCATTGTTAATTTTTTAAAAGTCTGCACAAACTGCTTTTTTGTTTGAATGCAGAAGGTGGGCAATTCAGTGCTGTGTTAGATGGAATCACATCAGCGTCTATGTACATGCAGTATTTAGGGCTCAAACAAGATTAAATATAATCCCGAACAGGATAAATTGGCTGATAATCATGTCGCAAAAGACAGTTCATTTAATAATAAAAATGGCAGGATTATGTTATACTCAATCTGCTTTAAAATTATTCATGTAGTTTAATGTGTCATTATGTTTCAGAGTTTTAGAAATTCATTAAAAATTTAATTCAACCCAATAGAGCTGTTGTAAAAAGAAAGAATCATTAGTCAGTAGTGAAACTTTACACAAAAAATTCTGGTAATATTTTAGCATCTATTATATGGTTGAGAAATTAGTAAAGTTTAGCAGACAAGACAATATACATGCTTTAGTGAAGGGCCGCATCTTAGTTCTGAAAAGAATAAATATAATTTTATACACTAATTACATATTTTCTTAATTTATAAAATCATGTATAGTGAAAAATGTTACTTTACATATTTACTTAAAATGTAAACATCAAAAATCAAATCATTACAGTTGACCATTCACATATTACTTAAACCAATATAATTTAGAAAGAGGCAGTAATAAATGTGTGTGTAACTAATGATATTTCAGATTTGTTGTATTCAATTTTCTTTTTATTTGCAAGCAGTCTTCAATCAAGCTGACTAATAATAGTAATCTGTATTTCTATATTCTAAATTGAGTCATTTCCAGAAATTAACAAATAAATCTGAGTTCATCTGTAAAGTAATTTCAAGTATTTAAAAATGTGACCTTTTACTTATGGTGAATCCGTTTTCTGCCTTGTCTTGGCACAACCTTAGATACAAACTTAAGTCTACCTATATATAACTTGTGACTAATATGTTAAAATTATATTTGATTGATTTTGTTCAAACTTTTTGTGTATACTTACCCAGCATTTTGCTGAGCTCTGCATTGTGAAGGTCAGGGTTTTGGATTGCTAGTTTTTTCCTCTCGTCCTTAGCCCAGACCATAAAGGCATTCATGGGTCTCCGGATTCGTGGTTCAGCTTTGTTCCTGCCTGAAGATTCGTGAGCTGTAAGCCCTGCCCTAGGCTTTCCTTCCCCAGCAGGAGAGTCCAAACCCTCTGTCCATGAGTATGGGCTCATTATTGTAGCCATTACTGTGGATCAGATCGCTTCAATTAAAGATAATCTGTCTAACTTTTGGAAATATATGTAAGATTGAGTAAGATTAAATCGCAGTGGTGCTGATGCTTAAAGCTGGTGAGATCAACTCCCAGATCAGGAAGAGAGTCCCACATTCATTTATTCCCTTAGTGTCAGTTAGTGGCAACTTTAACCAATGACCATCAGGCTGTTTTAATAAAAGCTCCTCCCTTGACTTGTTCTGTGATCAAACAGCTCTGACTTATAGGAACAAACTTAAAACTACAGAGCAGAAAAAGGGAGTGTTGCATTTGAACCTCTCAACATCTAAACAAATCAAGTTATTTTAGCTACGAGAGACTGCTTAGTTTGTGTTGGATTGTGAATTATTGTGGGATATTGTATTTGTATTTTCTAATAACTGCATTGCTTATGTTACTTCGAACACACAAGAAAGAAACAATGGTCAAACAAAACTGCTGGACGCTCAATTTGAAAGCATCACATCCCACCATTTCCCAAAACATGTGAGGGGATTTTGAGGTGTGATTAATCCATATCCATTGACTGTACAATAGGCAGCGTATGCTGCTCTTTGTTTTAAACAATTTCTGTATCCAACCTGTACAAACTCTTCAGTTGATTGGCTGCTGGTTTAAGCAGACGGCCTATTCTATGGATGGCTAACAGCAGTTAAAGTTAACTGCTCTGTTTAGAGCTTGCCTGCAATTCTTAAAGGGAAGGTGCACTGTAGCTGGAACAGGTCCTGACAGTCATGCAGCAAGTGAATTTGACCTGGAATACATTGAATAATGGCAAAACATGGGAGGGTCTGGGCTCTAAGGTTTCAGATGTGCACTGGAAGCCTTGGATGAAGAAGTGGAAAAGAAGAGAGGCATCCTATACTGACAGGAGATTCTCCAGATGCAAACTCAGAATAGGAGCAAATAGCTGTAGAGTCAATGATAGGAGTTAAATCCTAAAGGCTTGAATATAGTGCTAGAAAAAGTTCAATGACCTCACAAGAGTGGCCAAGGTCAGTGAATGCATCTTCAACTGCCATTTCCTAGCAACTGCACCATGAGCTTAATTCACCACACCCTGATTACTCACCTACCAACAACTTCTATCAATCAGAATTTCACCACACCCTCACATAAGTAGGGCTGCTGCAAACCGCACTAAACAGTGCTGCAATCCATACTCCCACTTTGCACAGCTTCTACAGATTATCAGCCATTCAATCATGACAGGCATATCACCTAAAGAGATTGTGTAATACTGACTGACAATATTTCCCTCTCTCTTATAAGCCAAGATGGCAGACAGCTGAGGCATCGGAAACTAACCAGAAGGGCAAAGGCCACATGTATGCCATGACTCCAATGGGGGACATGATGCTAACTATTATTGGGATATATATATATTGATATAGACAGTGGAGATGGTGACATCAATGGTAATTATATCCTCATATGTAATCTCACTCACATCCCAGTTCTGCTTATGTCGCACACACTGCTGATTTAGAAGGTGCCAAGTATTGTGAGCAAACACCTTTTCCTTCCTCCAACCACCATCTGTGCAATCACCCTACCCTTTTGTCTTTCTTCTTTCAGATAACCGAGAACTGCAGCATGACCAGGCATTGGAGAAATACTAACAAGACACACAGTCATTCAATATTATGCTTGCAGCCACCAGTTCAGGTACTGATGAAAAACATATTTTAGAGGAGAATGAGATCTGGACCAAACAGGAGTCCTGCAGCCAAAGTAAGGGCAAAGTGTAGCACAAGTGGCAGCATGCCAGATTCTGGTTGCTCTGCTATAGGAAGGATATTGTTAAACTGGAGAGGGTTCAGAAAAGATTTACCAGAATGTTGCTGGGAGTAGAGGATTTGAGACATAAAAATAAACTAGAAAGACTGGGACTTTATTTCACTGGAGTGTAGGAGGTTTATAAAATCATGAGGGTCATGAATAAGGTGAATGACAAGAATCTTTTCCCGAAGGTGGAGGAGTTCAAAACTAGAGGGAATTTATTTAAGGTGAGAGGAGAAAGATTTAAAAAGGGCAACATTTTTCACACAGAGAGTAGCTTATGTGTGGAATGAACTGACGGAGAAAGTGGTGGGTGCAGGTACAGTTACAACATTTAAAAGGTATTTGGTTAGGTTCATGAATAGGAAAGGTTCGGAGACATATGGGCTAAACGCAGGCAGGTGGAACTAGTTTAGTTTAGGAACATAGTTGGCATGGACTAGTTGGACTGAAAGGTCTGTTTCATTCTGTATGTCTCTATGACTCCATAACACTGAATGGGTATGTGCATCTAAGTGCTTTGTGCATTGGGAAGCTTGCCAGAATGCCTGTGGTCAATATCAATGAGAATGAAACAGTCCAACACCAAAATAATATAGGGCTTTGTGCAGAGGTGGAAGCTCATCCTCTCCAGCATGAAAGTGAGTGCCAACATCAGAAGACTTGCAGATTCAACAAAGATGCAGCATCTTATGTCTAATGCCTCAGGGTCCATTGCTGCACAGCACAAGTCTGAATGCTGCATTGGAAACTAAGACAGCAATCATCCAACACTGCCTTACTTACATGGAAGCTCAGATTGCAGCAATCATGGCTCTGGAATACAGTCTGCAATGGTACTTGCAGCATTTTGCAGCAATGCATACAAGGATTGCTGGGGGCCTGCTTTGGGAATTGGCATACAGGAGGGTATTCAGAAATATAGCATTCAAAGTATTCATGTTCCTACCCTGCTGTTCCATTGTCTCTGTTGGCTGATATTGAACAAATTCAGACTGTCATTTCCCATGCTGATATATTATAGTCTACAGCAAGGCTTTCTAGATCCAGAGCTGTTCCAGGTTGTCCTCCTAGGACATCTGCAGTCTTATACGGAAAGTCAACAGCCTTCCATTAGCCATACTGTGGGCATGGGTCAGCATAGAGTAGACAGGCATTAAGGGAATAAACAAGCACGATTAGTTGACTTTTGCATTTGCAATTATTTTATAAATAAATGTGGTTTGGAATGTATATTTTATGGTGGCTTTTATTTTTGCATGCGACCAAGTAAAAGACAGGATGGTTAGTAACAAAGGCAAGATGAGGTATGTTGCTGAAAGGGGAATGAGCATTGCAACTACTTGTGTCAAGCTCATAGGTTTCTTGCAGACAGCTCATCCTGAAGAGGACTGGATAGACTGTCTGCTCTCTTCTTCCTCCACCTTCTTGCAGCAATTCACTGTATAACTGGATGCTAAAGCTTTTGGTTCATGATGGAAAGAAATGCGGAGCTGCTCTAGAAAGCTCCAGAAAGCAAAAACATTACCTTTCTTGTTGATGTGCAGTTTATGTTATGTGCATGCTGCATGTAAATGCATGGGTTACACTTTAGAGGCATCACATATTTGGCAAATGGATAGTCCTTAATGCCTCGCAGCTCTTTACTTTGTTGTGGTCGCTTAAATACAGTACAACAGCGAACTGCTACAGAATGAAGGCACCGTGAACATGGCAGGATAGCAAGCACTGAAGTGAATGATCCACTGCCAATGATCACACACCAGTTGGTCACTGAAGTGGGATCTCTTTTAGCTCTGGTGTGGAACAGAACTCATGTACAGCAGTAACCAATCACGTACAATTGTCAATGAAACCCTGCACGAGAGGAAAGCATATAGATCTATCAAAGCTACATGCTTATTCCACCTGCCTCTCTCCGGTAAACAAGGAAGAAAAATGTTAGTAAGCAATGAATAGAGTGTCAGTGAACTCTGCCACACAACAGTGATGGCAAACGTGAGATGCTGTAAATTTCTCCAGCTGCAATCTGGAAGGAGTTAGACGTGCAAGAGTTCAGGACTATGTTCACCTACACAGCCAGTGGTAATGTTGTTATTGCCCTGCTCTATCATGTCATTGTGGCTTTAGGAGGCGACATATTTCAGTGAAGATATCCTTAATGAAAAACACATGGCGTAAAAAACTGTACTGGCTGAAGGGCTGAGAAAGGGGAATAGCTCTTTTAATGATTTAGATCTAGTTTTAGATTTAGATTTTAGATTTTATTGTCACGTGTACTCAAGTACAGAAGTACAGGAGTGTAATATAATGTTTCCACACATTGTGTCATCTTGGGTACCAAGATACCTCGGTACAAAAAGTAGTAAGAGAAACAGAAGTTAAAAAGTTAAGCATTACCTCATAGACTAGTAGAAAAATAAAGAAATAGGTAATAATTTACATTAAAGTCTTTTATAATTTAAACTAGGAAAATAAAGTAGTAAGTTAAAGGTTCAACAGTTTTTGATTGAGTCATCCACTTATCTCACTCTGCTGTCTGTTATCGACACTGCAGCTGCAGATACCGTCACTACTGCTGAAACTGCCACTTCTCTGATCTCCCTAGTGCCTTGGGAACGTGAAGAGCAGGATCCACTCACACACCGAGCTGAGACACTGCCACAAGCGGCCAAGAGACCAGGCCAAAACCTGCCACAAGCTGCTGAGAAACCAGGCCTGGTCCCACCATGAGCCACCAAGAGACCAGGCGGGAACCTGCCATGAGCTGCTGAGAGACCTGGCTGGGTCCCGTCACGTGGCATCGAGAGACCAGGCTGGGACCCACCATGTGCCACCAAGAGACCAAGCTGGGACCCACCACAAGCTGCTGAGGGACCAGGCCGGGACCCATCATGTGGCACCGAGAGACCAGGCCAGGACCCTCCAAGAGACCAGGCCGGGACCTGCTATGAGCTGCCGAGAGACGAGGCCGGGACCCATCGTGACCTACCAGGAGATCAGGCTAAGAGGCACAGCCTAACAAGTTCTGTAAACTTTGACTGCAGAGAGGCATTTCAAATAATGAAATGTCCTAGAAAACAATCCAAAACCCGTCATGTGAAAAAATTGCATTCTTCTGAACACAGCATTCTGTCTCCAGTTCCCAGTCTAGCACATGGTCTGCATGAACTTGTAGGGGTGCTGTGGGCTAACGTTTCATATGATTATGACCCAAATGAACTGAACCATTTGTGAGCTATTTACATAAATAAAATGAATACTTGTAATAAATGTCTCTTTTAAGTGAAGACATAACAACTCATCAATAACCTGCTCACTGATGTTCAGATTTAGTTCCACCAGGACCACTCAGTTCCTGATCTCATTACATCTTTGGTCTATATATTGGACAAACAGCTGAACTTCAGACTAAGGTGAGGGTGACTGCCCTCACCGCCAACACAGTATTTGAATATGCGTAAAACCAAGGAGCTTTAACAAATTGGAGTCAACGGGAATCAGAGGAAAAGGAAATCATAGCACAAATAATTGATTAGTAGAACAGAATTTATACTTGTTAAAAGAAAACAAGATGCCTTGTACTCATGCAGATTATGACATGAAAGGAACTTGAAAAAAGAGACACAACTTTGTACAGCATGAGAAAAGGGTACTGACTGGTTGGGCCATCATTGGCATGACAGTGTAGCAAGAACGGTCAATCTTAATACTCAGGCAGGCAGACTCTGATTGGTCAGGGTGTTGCCAAGGTATGCAGTAGAGATTGGCAATTTTATTCAAGAAAAAGATGAAATGCATGTAAAAGTTCCTTTTACCTGAATAAACTAGGGTTCTGTCTGTGAACACAAGTAGCTTTAGCATACCCAAATACAACACCCTGTAAGCCCAACTGATTATCTTAAGATATTTTCTGGTGTACCCTTAGCCAGCATTTGCCTATACCCCCCTACACCCTTCCTATTCATACATCCATACAGATGCCTTTTAAATGTTGTAATTGTACCAGTCTCCACCACTTCCTCTGGCAGCTTACTCATACATGCAGCACTGTCTGTGTGGAAAATGTTGCCCCTTAGGTCCCTTTTAAATTTTTCCCCTCTCACCTTTAACCTATGCCATCTAGGTTGGACTCCCCCACCCCGAAGATCTTGTCTATTTACCTTATCCATGCCCCTCACGATTTTATAAACCTCTATAAGGTCACCCTTCAGGCTCTGACACTCCAGGGAAAATAACCCCAGGCTATTCAGCCTCTCCCCATAGCTCAAACCCTTCAACCCTGTCAACATCCTTGTAAATCTTTTCTGAATCCTTTCAAGTTTCACAACATCCTTCCTACAGCAGGGAGACCACAGTTGCACACAGTATTCCAACAGTGGCCAAACCAATGTCCTGTACAGCCACAACATGAGCTCTCAACTCCTATACTCAATTCACTGACCAATAAAGACAAACATACCAAACGCCTTCTTCACTATCCTACCCACCTGCAACTCCACTTTCAAGGAAATATGAACCTGCACTCCAAGGTCTCTTTGTTAAGCAACACTCCCCAACTTACTATTACGTGTAGAAGTCCTGCCCTGATTTGCCTTTCCAAAATGCAGCATGTCACATTTATCTAAATTAAAATCCATCTGCCACTCCTCAGCCATTGGCCGATTGGATCAAGATCCCGTTGTACTCGGAGGTAACTTTCTTCGCTGTCCACTACACCTCCAAGTTTGGTGTCTTCTTACTAACCATACTTTCTCCGTTCACATCCAAATTATTTACATAAATGATGAAAAACAGTGGACCCAGCACCAAACCTTGTGGCACACCACTGGTCACAGACGCCCTTTCTGAAAAGCAACCTTTCACCACCACCCTCTGTCTTCTACCTTCAAGCTAGTTCTACATCCAAATAGCTAGTTCTCCCTCTATTCCGGGTGATCTAACCTTGCCAACCAGTCTACCATGAGGAACCTTGTTGAACGCCTTACTGAAGTCCATATAGATCACGCCCACTGCTCTACCTTCATCAATCCTCTTCATTACTTCTTCAAAAAAACTCAATCAAGTTCATGAGACACAATTTCCCATGCACAAAGCCGTGTTGATTATCCCTGATCAGTCCTTGCCTTTTCAAATATGAGTAAATCCGGTCCCTCAGGATTCCCTCCAACAACTTGCCCACCATTGATGTCAGGCTCACTGATCTATTGTTCCCTGACATTACCTTACCATCTTTCTTAAACAGTAGCACCAGGTTAGCCAACCTTAGTCTTCTGGCATCTTGCCTATGGTTATCAATGATACAAATATTGCAGCAAGGGCCCAGCAATCACTTTCCTAACTTCCCACAAAGTTCTAGGACACACCTGATCAGGTCCCAGGGATTTATCCACTTTCATGCATTTAAGACATCCAGCACCTCTCCCTCTCTAATATGTCTACAGTAATCACTGATGCAAAATACTCGTTTAGTATCTCCCGCATTTCCTGCGGTCCCAAACATAGGTGGCCTTGCTGATCGTTAAGGGACCCTATTCTTTCCCCAGTTACTCTTTTGTCCTTAATGTATTTAGAGAATCCATTTGGATTCACCTTACCCCTATTTGCCAAAGCTATCTCATGTCCCCTTTTTGCCGTTCTGATTTCCCTCTTAAGTATCCTCCTATTGTCTTTATACTTTTCTAGGGAGTCACTCAATTTCTACTGTATATACCTGACATAGGCTTCCTTCTTATTCTTGACCAAAACCTTAATTTCTCTCATCGTCCAGCATTCCCTACACCTACCAGCCTTCCCCTTCACCCTAACAGAAACACACTGTCTCTGGACACTCATCTCATTTTTGAAGGCTTCTCATTTTCTAGCTATCCCTTTAATTGGGAACATCCACCTCAAATCAACTTTTAAAAGTTCTTGCCTAATACCATCAAAATTGGCCTTCCTGCAATTTAGAACTTTAACTTTTAGATCCAGTCTATCTTTTTTCCATCACTATTTTAAAACTAAGAGAATTATGGTCACTGGCCCCAAAGTACTCCCCCAATGATACCTCAGTCACCAGTCCTGCCTTATTTCCCAAGAGTAGGTCAAGTTTTGGATCTTCTCTCATGGCTACATCAAGATACTGAATCTGAACATTTTTTTGTACACACTTAAATTCCTCTCCATCCAAACCTTTAACACTATGGCAGTCCAAGTCAATGTTTGGCAAGTTAAAATCCCCTACTCATTCACCCTATTATTCTTATGGATAACAGATTTCCTTACAAATTTGTTCCTCAGTTTCCCGCTGACTATTGGGGGTTCTATAGTACAATCCCATTAAGGTGGTCATCCCTTTCTTATTTCTCAGTTCCACCTAAATAACTTTCCTGGACGTATTCCCAGGAATATCCTCCCTAAATACAGCTATAACATTATCCCTAACCAAAAACACCACTCCCCCTACTCTTTTGCTTTTTTTTATCCTTCTAATAACATCCTATAACATCTATACCTGGAACATTAAGCTACTAGTCCTGTCCATCCTTGAGCCACGTCTCTGTAATTGCCATGATATCGCTGTCCCACATTCCTAACCACACCTTAAGTTCATCTGCCTCATCTGTTAGGCCTCTCACATTGAAATAAATGCAGTTTAATTCATCAGTTTTACCTCGTTCTCTACTTTGTTCCTGCCTGCCCTGTCTGTTTGACTTACTCCTTTTTCCAAATGTACCCGTCTCAGACTGATCTCAGTATCTCCCTGGGTCCCATCACCATCTCTTTACACAACTTAACAAACTTCATCCTATGCTCAAATTTATGATTGAAATGCAGCTCAATTATCATTGACCAGAAACTGAACTGGATAGGATAGCACAGTGGCTCAGTGATTAGCATCGCTGCCTCACAGTTCCAGGGAGCCAAGTTTGATCCCGTCCTCAGGTAGCTGCCTGTGTGGAGTTTGCACATTCTCTTTGTGTCTGTGTGCATTTCCTCTGGTTGCTCTGGTTTCCTCCCACAGTCTAAAAATGTGCAGGTTAGATTAGCCATGGGAAATGCAGGGTTACAGGGATAGGTGTGGATGAGGTGCTCATTAGAGGGTTGGTGTGAATTTGATGGGCTGAATGGCCTACTTCCACACTGCAGGGACTCTATCAGAGCAGGTTGCAGGCCAGGAATTTTGTAGTAAGTAACTCACCTCCCAGTACCTGTATCTACAAGGCACAAGTCAGGAGTATGTTGGAACATTCTCCATTTGACAGGATGGGTGCAACTCCAACAACATTGAAGAAGCTTCATATCATCCAGGACAAAGCAGCAATGTAAACAATCCACAAAATATATTGGAGTAATCCACCCAGGCTCTTTGACAGCATTTTCCAAACCCATAACCTCTACCATCTAGAAGGGCAAGGGCAGCAAACACATGGGAACACCAGCATCTACAAGCTTCCCTCCAATCCACAAAAATCCTGACTTTGAACCATATCAATTCTTTACTGTCACTGAGTCAAACTCATAGAATTCCCTTCTTCATATCACCATAGGTGGTCCTACACCCCGAAGATGCAGTGGTTGAAAAAGTCAGTTCACCATGAGATCCTTGAGGGCAATTAGTGATGGGCAACTAGAGTCATACAGCATGGAAACAGACCTTTCAGTCCAACTTGTCCATGCTGATCAAGTTTCCCAAACTAAGCTAGTCCCATTTGCCTGTGTTTGGCCTATATCCCTATAAATCTTTCCTATTCATGGAGCTGTCCAAATGTATTTTAAATGTTGTAACTATACCTACATCTACTACTTCCTCCGGCAGTTCATTCCACATACGACTCATCCTGTGTGAAAAAGTTTCCCCTCAGATCCCTTTTAAATCTTTCTCCTCTCACCTTAAAATTACGCCCTCTAGTTTTGAAATTCTCTACCATAGGGAAAGAATATTTACGATTCACATTGTCTATGTCCGTCATGATTTTATAAACCTCTATAAGGTCATCCCTTAGCCTCCCATGCTCCAGTGGAAAATGTCCCAGCTTACCCAGCCTCTCCTTATAACTCACACCCTCCAGCCCCAGCCACATCCTGGTAAATCTCTTCTGAACACTTTCCAATTTAATGGTATCCTTCCTACAGCAGGGCAACCAGGGCTGTACTCCGAAGTGGCCTAAACAACGTCCTGTATAACTGCAACATGATATCCCAATTCCTATACTTAATGGCCTGAGCCATGAAGACAAGCATGCTAAACGCCTTCTTAACCACCATGTCTATCTGTGATGCAACTTTTCAGGAACTATGAACCTGAACCCTTAGGTCTCTCTGTTCAATAACACTCTTAAGGGTCTTACCATTAACTGTGTAAGTCCTGCCCTTGTTCATCTTACCAAAATGCAATGCCTGCATTTATCCAAATTAAACTCCATCTGCCATTCCTCTGTCCATCAGCCCAATTGATCTTTTGTACTCTTAGATAACCTTCTTCACCATCTACAATTTTGGTGTCATCCATAAATTTACTAACCATGCTTCCTAAATTTTCATTCAAATCATTTAAATAAGTGATGAACAGCAGTGGACCCAGCACTGATCCCTGAGAAACACTGCTGGTCACAAGCCTCCCGTCTGAAAAGACAATCCTTCCTCTCTGTCTCCTACCATTAAGCCAATTTTGCATCCAATTGGCAAGCTCTTGGAAAGCTGTTGTTTGACAGGAGGTCAGTAATGGGTCAGTGGGCTCAGTGGTAATGTGAAGTATAAATGAAGTCCATGGATGGAGGTTGGCTTCTCTGATGGACTGGGCTGTGCACACAACTTTCTGTAGTTTCTTACAGTCCTGGGCAAAGCAGTTGACATACCAGATTGTTTTGCACCTAGATAGAATGCTTTCTATGGTGCATCTGTAAAAGTTGGTGAGGGTCCTTAGGGACATGCCAAATTTTCTAAGCCACCTGAGGAATAAGAAGCGTTGTTGTGCCTTCTTGACCATTGTATCTACGTGTGAGGTCCAGGATAGATTGTAGGTTATTGTTCCTCCTTGGAACTTGACATTCTTAAACCTCTCCACCTCAGCTCCATTGATGTAGATAGGGGCAAGTCTGCCTCCTTTCTTCCTGAAGTCAATGATTGCATGTTCTCCCCCTTCTGTGTGGGTTTCCTCCCACAGTCCAAAGATGTGCAGGTTAGGTGATTGGCCATAGTAAATTACACACAGGGTTACAGGGAAAGGATGGGAGGGTGTCTGGGTGGGATGCTCTTTAGAGGGTCAGTATAGACTAAATGGGCTGAATGGCCTGCTTCCATACTGTAGGTTTCTATGACGATGAAGCAGCTGGGACTGCCCTGGGAGAGTAGAGTCTGGTGATAACAATAGTCAGGATGAGGGTTTTAATGGTCTATGCACTCGGTCTGGGGAGGCGTGGCAGTGGGGTGATGTGACAGAGCTGGGAACAGGAGGGCACACCCTGGGACTGTGCAAAATTGGCTTCATCTCCCACTGTCAGGAGGAAGAGGGGTGGTGTCCTTTGTTCGAGAATGTTATACTCTCTGTGTCTCTGTGTCTCTCTCTCTCTCTCTCCCCCTCTCCCTCCCTGACCCTCTTATGATCCTATCTTCCCCTATCCTCCCACTTTGGGTTGCCTCCATCTTTGAGGTTGCTGCTCACAGGAGACAGAATTGAAACTGAAAGCACGAGTCTATTGGCTTATTGGAGAGGAATTGGTATGGGGTGTTCTCATGCTGGCCTAACGAACAATTCCCAAATCCCATGAATAAATTTGTCAGAAGTTACTGAGCAGGATAAGACCTTTCATTAAAGACAAAGCCATACAATCACTACTAAATTATTATTGTTATTATTGTTACTATTATCGTCATAATAGGACATGCACAGAACTAACTCTGGGATGTCTGACTGGTGTCTTCCATTTTTCAGTGGATGTCATCAAATTTCTTTTTTGCTTATAACACCACTTTCTAATGTGGCCACTATTCCACCAGAAAGAGCTGTTAATTTACAGTACAAAAAACATGTGGCCGATAATGTCTGTACCGACTCCTTATTTGAGCAATCCAAAACTAATTCCATAGCCCCACCAGAGATAGCAAGAATTGCAGATGCTGGAGTCAGAGATAACAGTGTGAAGCTGGAGGAATACAGGTCAGGCAGCATCGGAGGAGCAGGAAAGTTGATGTTTTGGGTCAGAAATTTCTGAAGAAGGGTCCTGACCCGAAACGTCAACTTTCCTGCTCCTCTGATGCTGCCTGGCCTGCTGTGTTCCTCCAGTTCCATACTGTGTTGTCTCTATAGCCCCATCTATAGTTTTATTCTTTATTTCTACAGTCCAAAATCCCTCCAAAATATATTCCACCCATCGAGTCTGCACCAACCCTCCAAACAGCCCCCACCAAGACGCAGCACAATACACCCACACCGTTAGACTACTTTTAACATGGCCAATCCACTTAACCTGCACATCCTAGGACTGTGGGAGCACCTGGCAAAAACATCCATGCAGAAATGGGGAGAACGTGCAAACTCCATACTATCACCAAGGACCAGAAATGAATGCAGGTCCCTGGCACTCTGAGGCAGCTAAATAATGAGCCACCATGTCACCCCAAAATGCACATTGAACAATAATGCACAATGTTAGTGTATGCATAGTAATACACTTTAAGGTCTGGAGCATGTGTTACATGATTGCAGCCAATGGTTGCTGGTGGTGGTATGGTGAGATGTCAGGCTGCAGGTCTGATGCAAGGGAGGAAATTTCAGACGATTTGATATTAATTTTCCAATCATTGGACACAGGAGAGGTTGCCAGAGAATCGAAGGGCAGCTATTATTCAAGAAGGTGGTAAGGACAAACCAGGAAACTACAGGCCAGTGAACCTAACATTAGTGATAGGGAAATAATTGAAAAAAATTTTGAAGGACAGAATTAATCTCCATTTAGAGAGGCAAGGATTAAGATTAATCAAAGATAGTCAGCATGACTTTGTGAGTGGGAGATCATGTGCAACAAATTTGATTTAATTCATCAAGGAAGTAACTAGGTATATAGATCAGGGTAGCACAGTAGATGTAGTCTACTTGGGTTTAATAAGGTTTTTGACAAGACATTGCATGCAAAACTGATCAAGAAAAACCCAGTGAAATGTGGCACATTGGATCCAAAATTGACTTGGTGACAGAAGGTGATAGTTGTGGGCTGTTTCTGTGCCTGGAAAACTATGTCCAGTGGTAAACTGTGGCGTTCAGTGCTGGCTCCCTTTCTATTTGTTGTATACATTAATTAACTAAACATGTATGTAGGAATGATCAGTGAGTTTACAGATGACATGAAAATTGGTGGTGTGGTAAGTAATGAGATGGAAAGATTTAGACTATAGGACAATATTGATGGACTGGTCAAATATGGGCACGACAATAGCAAATGGAATTTAATCCTGAAAAGTTCAGAACATGCATCTTGAGCAATTACAAGACAAGGGAATATACAATAAATAGTTGGTCCCTCAGAAGTACAAATGATCAAAGAGACCTTGATGTGCATGTCCATAGATCTTTTTAGGCAGCAGGATGGGTAAGACATTTAAGAAACAGTAGGTGAACACCTAAAATACCATAGCACACAATGCCATGGGCCAAATGGAAGAATGTGGAATTGGAATAAGTAGGTGCTTGATGACCATCTGAAAGATCTTTATTTTGTGCTGTAAAGACCTATGACTTCAGGTTAGGACAACAAAGCAGCAGAAGGTAAGGGGAGTGCAACAACAAAGTGACTCCAGCTAGTAGGATTTAGGACTGGATGACAACACAATACGATGGAGTGGAAGTGGGGTGGGTGCATTACGATCTGGGAAAAGGCCTGGAGACAGCATGAGGATAGGGGTGGTGCGAGGAGTCGGTTAAAGCATGGAAATGGGGATGGAGCAGCATCGGAAAGAGGTAACTGAATAGAGATTGGGTAATAGCATGGAACAACAACATGATATGGTTTAGCATTAGGAGGTAACAGTACAAGCAGGATGGGTGGGATAGGAAGAGGAATTAAGCATGGGAAGGGTGAAAATGGCATAGTAAGGAGAGCATTATATATTGTTGGTTTGTATATTGTAGTTTGTGGGCTCCAGCCCCCTCTTTATCATGGATATGCAATCCTCTAAGGTTTTGGAGTAGATTTGTAAGGGATGTGCAATCCCTTTACACATCCATCACCCACCAGGATGGTCTCAGGACTTTTTATGGAAAAAGGCCTGAACCGTACACATCCACCACCATCCTCCTCAGCCTGGCCAAGCTTGTCCTCACTCCAAACAACTTCTCTTTTAAGTCCTCTAACATATTTTCAGGTCAGAGGGGTGGCCACGTGTACCATCAGTGCTACTTCCCTCTCTCGTCCAGAACTGGAAAAGTTTATCAATTTTGCTTCCAGTTTCCACCCCGCCCCCAACTTCACCTGGTTCATCTCTGACTCCTCTCTCCCCTTCCTCGACATCTGTTTCCATTTATTGGGATAGGCTGGCCACCAATATCCACTACTAATCAACCAACTCCCACAGTTACCTTGAGTCTACATCCTTCCTGTAAAGACTCTATTCCATTTTCCCAGTTCCTCCGACTCCATTACATCTGTTCTAATGATGCTAACTTTGAGAAGGGGGCCTTCTTCCTCAACCAAGGATTCCCCAGCACTGAAATCGATAGTGCCTTCAGCCAGGTCTGACCCATTTCTCGCACTTCAGCCCTCACCTCTTCTATTCTCTCCCACAATAATGCTAGGGTCCCCCTTGTCCTCACTTACCATCCCACCAGCATCCACATTCAGAGGACCATTAGCTGCCGTTTCTGCCACTTGCAGTGGGATGCCACCATCAGACATATATTTCATTCCCCTCCCCTCCACTGTCAGCCGTCTGCAAGGACCGTTCCCTCCGGTATACCCTGATCCATTCCTCCTTCACTCCCACCATCCCCCACAGCCTCATGACACCTTACCTTGCAGAAGGTGTAGCACCTGCCCATTTACTTCGTCCTTCCTCAGTATCCAAGGGCCCAAACACACCTTCCAGGTGGTGCGGCACTTTTCCTGAATATCATCAATCTAGTTTACCACATTCGTTTCTCACACGTGGTCTCTTCTGTGTTGGGGAAACAAAACGTAGAGCCGATCATCCCTTCGCGGAATGCCTACGCACTGCTGGCAAAAATGAGCCTGAGCTTCCAGCTGCCTGCCACTTCAACACACCACCTTGTTCCCTGACCAACATCTCTGTCTCAGGCTTGCTGCAGTGCAGGTCAGCACAAGCCTGAATAACTGCACGTCATATTCTGCTTGGAAATTTTACAGCCTTTTGGAATCAATATTGAGTCCAACAATTTTAGGGTTTGAGGCAACTTCTCCCAAACCACACACACCAGGCCTTGTTATTATATGGTCTGCTATTACACACAATCCATTGTTAGCCACTAATTGTCCCCATTAGTAGTCATTCATTCTCCTAGGCTGATCATTACCCACTCCCTTGTCTGTTCAAAAACAGAAGATGCTGGAAAAGCTCAGCAGGTCTGGCAGCATCTGTGAAGAAAAGATCAGAATTAATGTTTCCGGTCCGGTGACCCTTCTTCAGAACCCCTTGTCTGTTCAATTGTTTTTCTCTGTTTTTGGGCTCTATCTCTGCCTTTCATTTACTCTGTACCACTCCCCCATATTCTGCATAAAAATCAACTTTTTCCTAGCTACCAGCAGTTCTGAGGAAGGGTCTAGTTCCGAAACTTTAACTTTGGTTTCTCTCTACAGATGGTGTCAGACTTGCTGAGCTTTTCCAACAATTTCTGTTTTTGTTTCTGATTTGAAGCATTCACAGTTCTTTCAGTTTTTATGTGGTATGTTGGATTGGATGGAGATCATGAGGATGGAAGAGAAATGCATGGCAGATGTAGCATAATTTGAATAAATGTGAGGTTGTCTACTTTGGTAGCAAAAATGGGAAGGCAGATTATTATTTGAATGGCTACAAATTGACAGGAAAGTTTAACAAGACCTGGGTATCCTCGTGTGCTTACTTTCAGTGAATGGTGCAAAAGTGCAGCAAGCAGCAAAGAAAGATAACTGTACATTGGCTTTCATTGAGCCAGGATTCGAGTACAGGATCAAGTATTAGAGACAGAAAAAACTGCAGATGCTGGAATCCAAAGTAGACAAACAGGAGGCTGGAAGAATACAGCAAGCCAGGCAGCGTCTGGAGGAAAGGAGCAGTCAATGTTTCTGGTTATTACCCTTCTTCCGGACTGGTTCCGGGTTAGGGAGTGCTGCAGATAAAGTTAGGGGTGGAGGCGGAATGGTGGCGATAGGTGGACGCCGATAGTAGGTACGATCTGGTTGGTCAATGCGAGGGATGAA
Organism: Rhincodon typus; assembly: GCF_021869965.1. NCBI lineage: Eukaryota > Metazoa > Chordata > Chondrichthyes > Orectolobiformes > Rhincodontidae > Rhincodon > Rhincodon typus. The sequence goes on along the minus strand of NC_063336.1, from coordinate 70,724,929 downwards.
TCCAGTTGGTGGCTGGAAGGGAGGGTGCAGAAGGTGGAATGGAAGAGAGGAGGTGGGCTGGAAGGGGAGCTGGAAATTGGGTGGGAAGGTTATTTGAAATTGGAGAGCTCAATGTTGAGTCCCCCGGGCTGTAGGGTGGCCAGACAGAAGATAAGGTGTTGTTTTTCAAATTTGCGTTGCGAGTCACTGTGACACTGGAGGAGGCTATGGATGGACATGTCGGAGGGGGAGTGGGATGGGGAATTGAAATGGGCAGTGACTGGGAGGTTAGATTGGCCATTACGGGCCAGGTGAAGATGCTTGGTGAAACGGTCACCTAGTCTACGTTTGGTCTCACCAACAGAGAAAAGACCACATAGCAGCACCAGATGCAATCGGCTAAGTTGGAGGAGATGCAGGTGAAGCTCTGTCTCACTTGGAAGGACTGTTTAAGGCCCTGAATAGAGGTGAGGGAGGTGGTGTGTGCAGTTCTTGCATCTTTTACAGATACAGGGGAAGGTACCAGGTGGATTGGAGTGGTTGGTGGGGAGTGTGGCGTGAACCACTACCAGTGTCCACCTATCACTACCATTCTGCCTCCACCCCTTCCCCCATCTCTTTATCTGCAGCTCCCTCTAACCCCACATTAAGTCCTGAAGAAGGGTTATACCCAAAACATTGACTACTCCTTTCCTACAGGAACAAGGATGCCTTGCTGCAGTTATACTGGGCATGGGTAGTTTTGGTCTCTTTGTCTGAAGAAGTATGTTCTTGCTGGAGGAAGTGCAGCAAAGGTTTACCAGACTGAATCTTGGGGTGTTAGATTTGATGCATGATGATGGGTTGAATCAGGTAAGACTATATTTGCTGGCGTTCAAACAAATGAAGAACAATCTCATAGAAACATATAAAATTATAATAGGACCAAACAGGGTAGATGCAGGAAGGCTGTTCCCAATGGAGGGGAGTCAAGAACTAGGGGTTACGATCCAAGAGTATGGGTAAAACATTTAGGAATGAGATGAGGAGAAATTGCTTCATCCAGAGAGTGGTGAGCCTGTGGAATTCACTACCAAAGTAAGCAGTCTAGGCCAAAATATTGCATGATTTCAAGAAAGTGAATAAAGCACTTTGGGCTGCAAGCATCAAAGGATTTTCGGGGATTGGGGGGGGGGGTGGGGGAGGGTAGCAGGATCAAGGTTTTAAGTTGGATGATCAGCTACAATCATAATGAATGGTAGAGTAGGCTCAAAAAGGCCAAAAGAGCCTGGCATTGTAGGTTTGGTGTTGTGGACAGTCAAGCTAAGAAAATAAGGATCCTAAACATCAGCAACTGTTGAAATGTGGTGCCACCTTAGGGTGTCATATGGCATCATCCTTTTTGGGC
>NC_063336.1:70710830-70723553 GCF_021869965.1 Rhincodon typus | reverse complement strand
CAGCCATGTCTCAGCAGTGAATACAGAAACAGACATTAATATAAATATCCAAAACACAAGGTGCTTTCTTTTCCACAATAAAGAAATGTCCCTAATTCTCCTGTTATCATCAACGTGTGTCAACCATGATTCATGCCAGTATATTTAACTCTTTAAGCTAAACTCAACAAATAATGATGATGCATGTGAATAATGTAAAACTAACAAAGTGAAATTTAAAATTGAAAAGACACCATCCCAGCTTTGTATTCTCGATAAGTTATATGTTAATAGCAATGAGATTGGGCAGGAAGGTTACGGCCATGATGCACAGTCTCTGTTTGATTAGGTGTGTCTTTTGTCATCTATGTGTACCTGCAGCAGGAATGACGTGTTACTGTTCCATCATAGGTTTTAAAACCACAATCAAATCTTCTGCCCTGGTTCATGAAACTATTTTATGAATTAATTTACCTGTATTCACTTAATTGCAAAAGAAACCCTTCAACATTCAAGTGCATAAACCAATTTAGGCTTTTTTTTCTCCAAAACTGTATTGTTAACATTAATCAGTACTTTCATTTCTGCTTATTCTACTGTTATTGTCTTTAAATTCCTAGTTTGCTAAATATGTTTCTGCCATCAGGAAATATTAGCATAAGAATAATTCCTCTAAATTCTTGGAGGTGACAAAGATGATTTGCAAAAGCAGTGAAGAAATGACATTAAATGCTCGATTTTCACTGTAGCATGTTATTGCCTACCCACTGGTACATTTTGATTTTTAGTTTGTAATATTTGTAACTAACTCAGGAAATGAACAATGGGTCAGATTTTCCAAGGAGTGTAATATCAAACAGATTCCTACTCATCTTTCATTTTTAGAAAAGAAAGGAACAGATTTCTGAGAGGAGATTCAGAGGAAGGGAAAAATGCACCTCTTTTCACAACGGTCATATAGTGAAATGTTAAGCTCTCACCACCACTTTGATAGATGCAGGCAAATCCATGAGGTAGATGTGACATTAGGGCTTGTTGGATAGGTAGGGGATAGGGTGTCAGGGGCAAGTGGGGCAGCAGACAAATTGAGGTTGCTAATGTCAAGTCAGCAGTTTTCAAATGAAGAGATTGAGAGCAGGTAAGAGGCCAGAGGAAGGTGTCCAAATGGAGGGTGAATACTGGAGGCGAATGAAGGAATCAGCAGAAGGGAGGGGTGAATCCTGCCCAAAGAAGTGAGCGCGGAGATGGAGGCGGCAGAAAAACAGTTCAACGTCATGGCAAACGTGAAATTCATTAGGGAAGGGTCGTAAGGGTATGAAGCTAAATTCTTTGCCGAAGAATTCTTCAGCCTTAGAGAGGGGAAGGTCAGGAATTACAGTAAAAGCACGGCAAGGGCTGGGTTGGGGGGAGTGGCTTCAGGGGGACAGAAAATGATGGCATCTGGGGGCTGGAAAGGGGTGGTTGCTAAGGGATGGTCTGCAGGACAGATGTTGGAGTCCATACGTTGCTGGAGCTTGCACACCTTGATGTCCATAAGAGACAGAAAAAGTCTTTTGTTGAGGTGACGGATGAGGCAAAGAATGAAGTGAAACTGGGGACCAGCACAGCTTTGAGAGAGGGTGAGTCAATTACACCCTAGTCCATTCCATGACCACCAACACTACCTTCCCATGTAACGACAGAAGATGCAACTCTTGCCCCTTTCACCTCCTCCCTGCACACTATCCAAGGGCCTAAACAGCCTTTCCAGGTGAAGCAGCATTTCATCTGTACCTCCTCCAATCTTGTGCATTGTATTTACTGCACCCAATGTGGCCGATTCTACATTGGACCTCCAGTCCGTGCACAAGCATGACACCGACCTTACCATAGCTGGTCATTTTAATGCAGTGACCTTCTCATTTGCCCACGTTTGTCTTCAGTATGTTCCAGCGAATCACAGCGCAGCTGGAGGAACAATATCTCATCTTTAGACTAGACACTTTACAGCCTTCTGGACTTGATATTGAATTCACACCTTGAAATTGTGCACTAACTCCCATTTCTTTCCTTTCTTTTAGCTTTACTTGTTACATTCTCTGTCACCAGATCCTCTCTCCCCTCCCCCCAAACTAGTGGGACTTTCTGCTCTGTCACCTCTGGCAGTTAAACACATCATTGTTCTGCCATTCTCACATTCCAATCACTTAATCTGAACTATCATCTTTTCTCCACCAGTACTTTACACCTCACCACCCCCACACAACCCCACCTCAACTATAGCATAAATGCTGGACCCTCCACACCACTTCAGCTCTGATGAACAGTCATCTAGACTCAAAATATTAGCTTAGTGTCTTTCCATGCAGAGTCTGGCCCACTGTGATCTCCAGCATTTGGTCTTTTCAGTAAAGGTTCCTCAGGATCCTCATCTGCTGGAATAACAACTGTCTGGCCAGTGGAGATTGTATCCAAGGTATAATATTTATTTTTGGAAATTTCTATGTTAAATTTTGGTAAGTAGCACCCTGATTGTTGAGGTTAGTTGGCTCGCCGAGCTGGTTTTGTTGTTCCGCAGACGTTTCGTTACCATGCTTGGTAACATCCTCAGTGCAGTCTCTGATGAAGCGTACGACAAGTGCTCACCCGAACTAAAGACCCACTCCCCGCCATGGACAGGACCAATGTCATCTAGAAGATCCCCTGCAGAGATGCGAGAAACACTACATCGGACAAACAGGAAGGAAACTAACAACAAGAGTACATGAACACCAACTGGCTACAAAAAGGCATGACCAATACTCACTCATCTCAATCCACATGGACAAGGAAAACCACGACTTCGACTGGGAAAACACCAAGATCCTGGGACAGGCTAGGCAGAGACAAGCACGAGAATTCCTGGAAGCATGGCACTCCACGAAGCAGGCTATTAATAAACACATTGAACTCGACCCCATATACATTCCACTATGGAGGAAACCCGGAAGTGAGGCAATCCATCACAACAGACCCCAGAGTTTAAAAGCCAGGCGGGAAAACACATGGACACTTCATCAGAGGCTGCACTGAGGATGTTACCAAGCACGGTAACAAAACGTCTGCGGAACAGCAAACTAGCTCGGTGAGCCAACCAACCTCTACACCCACAACCTGAGCTACAAATCTACTCCAAAACCTTAGCACCCTGATTGGCTAGCAAATAAATATACCTCTGAACAAGACAGAAAGCTTGTCCTCAATGTCATCATCAAACACAAGTAACAATACAAAATCTGGAAGACTTATACAAGACTGAGGTTAGAATATTTCTTTCTTCAAAGTAGTTCATGTTATATCAGTGAAATCTCTTGAGAAAACAATTGGAGAAACACAACTGAGGAAGACAAAGGTCAGTGTGAAGGTTGTTTCATGTCATTTTGGTGTATCTGTGTTCTTGAATATAACTTCTGAAATGAGAACAGCTACCTGCGCAGATTCCATGGATTGAATCTAAGTGCTCCTGATCTGCATTGGATTAATGTCAGATGGGATTTCCAATTGATCATCAAGTTGACAGAGGGTGCAAACCACCAACCCAGAAACTTGCAAGCTCTTTCAAAGATTTTGACAATGGTTATTCATTTACCACTTTGCATAAATTAGGAGCAAGCAAAGCAACACATGATCCATTATGAGGGGCTGCCTCATTTTTCATAAACACATCTACTTTGGCCTGGAATTTGTGACAGTAACAACAAGTCAGCATTCACTACCATCATTGCACAAATCTGACAGAAAATTTCAACATCTGTACATATACAGTGAAATGCAGAAATGGCTGTCAGCGATTGTGTTATTCTGCAGAGTGTGCTATTGCAGTTTTCACAGATACAAGCAACATACTCAGTGATTCAACATGAACGTTTAACTTTTTACTCTTTGTTCTCACTGAAAAAGTATCGTTGAGGGAGACGTAATTTAAATAGCGCCCTACATCATCAGTAATAAAGAACCTCTGTGGCCTTGAAAAATCTAATTTTAGAAGTTTGGAGTTTCAGTGACTCTAATCATTGGTAATTCTATAGATTTTTAAAATAATACAAAATACTTGTTTAAAACTTTGCTTTCAATTTCAGCTTCTGTCTTAATCCCATGCATTTATTTATTTTGAGAGGACTTGAATATAAAAGCAGGAATGTACTTCTGAGGCTCTATAAGGCTCTGGACAGGCCACATTTGGAGTATTGTGCGCAGTTTTAGGCCCCATATCCCAGGAAAGATGTACTGGCCCAGGAGCAGGTTCAGAGGAGATTCATGAGAATGGTCCCAGGAATGAAAAACTTAACATATGAGAAACGTTTGAGGACTCTGGGTCTATACTTGATGGAGTTTAGAAGACTGAGGGGGGATCCAAATGAAACTTAGAGAATACTGAATGGCCTGAAGAGAGTGGATGTTGGGAAGATGTTTCCATTGGTAGGAGAAACTAGGACCCGAGGGCACAGCCTTAGAGTAAAGGGAAGACCTTTTAGAACAAAGATAAGGAGAAACGTCTTTAGCCAGAGAATGGTGAAACTATGGAATTCACTGCCACAGAATGCTGTGGAGGCCAGGTCATGGAGTATATTTAAAGACATAGATAGTTAGGTTCTTGATTGTCAAGGAGATCAAGGGTTACGAGGAGAAAGCAGGACAATGGGGTTGAGAAACTTATCAGCCATTATTGAATGGTGGAGCAGACTCGATGGACTGAATGGCCTAATTTCTGCTGCTATGTCTTATGGTCATTTGGAGAACAATTTAAAAGTATATGATAACCAGAACTTCCAACCTGAAAAGTTTACATTCATTTCCCTGGCTGCAGCCAGCAGAGTATTTCTAGAATTTTTGTTTTTATTTCTGATTTCCAGTATCCACACCATATTGTTTGTCTTTTTTCCTTGCTGGTTTGCTGTGAGAAATCCTCCAACTTTTTTTTATTCTCTCGTGGGCGTTGCTGGCTGGCCAGCATTTACTGCCTATCACTAGTTGCCCTTGAGAAGGTGGTGGTGGTGAGCTGCCTTTTTGAATGGCTGCAGTCCATGTGCTGTGGGTAGACCCACAATGCCTTTGGGAAGGGAATTCCAGGATTTTGACCCTGTGACAGTGATATATTTCCAAGTCAAACTGGAAACTGATTAATTCATCAGTCTGCTTCACTGTCACTGGACGTCAAAGACTTCCCTCTAGATGAAGTAGTTTAGGGAAATGAACACAACAGATACAATATAACTTTATGGATAACTTTTTCAGAATTAGGCATTATTATCAGCCCTTTAAAGGTGACTATAAAATGTGGACAATCAAAACTTTTCCATTTGCACACATTGCCTGCCCACAATACCACATCGCCAGTTATGTTATTTCACATACTGGTGCCATCTTTTTACCGTTAAAAATTTCCATGTGCACATTTATATATCCTTCCTGTGCACAACTGATATGTTGCAATTAGGCCTTCCAACCATTGTGGGTCTTTTATGTTGTTGTATTGTGAATTCTGTCAGGTCAGGGCTTTGCAAAGTGATGGTCAGGGCCCCAAGTCAGGACTCAAACAGAAAGTTTGGGTTTGAATGCCCTGAGGCAGCAATGGATGACTCCTCCAACCCTCTAATATCATAGGTCTTCTCCTTCCCAACTTTTGCCACTGCTCAACGATGGATCACAATGTTGTTCAAGCCTAAAAATGGGTTCACAGTCAGAGATCTTCAGCCTGTACCCCAGAGAAAATCTAATTCTCCGACCAACTTTACTTATCCGTCAACTTAGGAATCACTGAAATATCCTCATGTAAAAATTAAACAGGGCATTATTAAAAATATTTTTGTACTGCTGCCATCACTATAAGTTTGGTTTCACTTCTTCAAATACAGACATTATATTAACTTCAATATTATTTGGGCATAAACAGATGAACAAAACATTTTTGAAAAGGAAGAAGGAGTAAAATATTTAAAATAAATAGTATAACTAGATTAAGTTACTGGAGAGATCGCTGAAATTAATAAATATAATGGATCATTTACTAACTTTGTGGTCTCATCTAGGAGCTTCATATGTTGGAATACAATTTGGAAATTTAAATGTCATTTAAAGCAATGGGTCAGAAAATAGTGGCAGCAGAGTTTCTGCTTTGTATTTCAGGCAGAAAAGATTCTGAGAGAATGCCTGACAATATGTTTATTATTTAAAAGGCAAATGCGCGTTTGTGAAAAGAAGAAATTACACTTATATAGTATTATGCCTAAATGCAGCAAAACCTAGACAATACCCAGGTTTGGGCTGACAAGTGGTAAGTGACATTCGCAACAAGTGCCAGTCAGTGACTATTTCCAACATGAGAGAATCTAAATCACCCATGATATTCAGTGGCATTACCATCACTAAATTCCCTCATTATCAATATTCTAGGGGTTACCATTGTCCAATGCTGAAATGGAATAGCATATAAATACTGTGGCTACAAGAGCAGGTCAAAGGTTAGGAAATCTGCAGTGAGTAACTCTCCTCCTGACACCCAAAGCTGGTTCAAAAAGCACAAGTTAGAAGTAGATGGAATAATCCCCACTCACCTGGCTCCAACACTCAAGAAAATTGACATCATCCAGAAAAAAAGAAGTGTGCTTGATTGGCACCATATTCACAAACATTCACTCCCTCCACCACTGATTTTCATTGTGTACCATTTACAAGAGGCACTGCAGAAACTCACCAATGCTCCTTAGGTCAGCACCTTCCAAAACCTATGGGAACACCACCACCTGCAGGATCCCCTCCAAGCCATTCACCATCCTGGTTATATCACTGTTCCTTCAGCATGGCTGAGTTAAAGCCCTGGAATACCTCCGTAATGACACTGTGGGTACACCTACACTGCTGCAGTTCAAGTAGGCAGCTGACCATCACTTTCGCAAGGGCAGCTGGGGAATGGGCAATAAATGCTCGGCCAGCCAGCACAGCCTGCATACCACGAATGAATTAAAAAAAAATGAAACAGTGAATTTTAAGCCAAATTTAGGAACAAAAACAGAAATTGCTGGAAAAGCTCAGCAGGTCTAGCAGCATCTGAGAAGAAAAAAATCAGTTAACGTTTTGGGTCTGGTGACCCTTCCTCAGAACTTTTCCAGCAACTTCTGTTTTGGTTCCCGCTTTACAGCATTCGCAGTTCATTTGGTTTTTATTAAACCAAATTTAGCTGGGAGGGGCTTGTTCGGCCCAAAGGTCTCCTCCTGTTTCAAAAGCATATGCACTTAATTCAGGGCTAAAAATGTAGAACAATAGTCAGAAAAGGTAGCTGATCCTGAAATTGCAAACTGTGAATGAATGAATGGATGGTCAGTTCTTCATATCCAAAATATGTTTACAAATTTTATTTTATGCATTTAAAAGAAGATGTTGTAACTTGATTTTAAACACTTTGCTTTAACCATTCCATTTGCCACTATCAAACTTGCTGCCTAAGCTTAGCTAAGAACAGCAGTTGCATTAAGACCATTTTATCTTGTTGCATAATTCATTTGGATGGTTTTCAATACGAAATATGCATAACAGTTTCTGCAAGCCTCAATGCTTCTGTTTCTTTTTTTTCTTCTTCCTTCTTTCTGTTGATTCATGACAGGATTGAGAAATCTCATCATGACTTGCATATGGCAGCTTTTTAATCTTCTTCTGTTTGTTCTTATCCTCTCTCCATACCTGCTCATTTTGCTTCTCTGACGACTCACTGACTGTTCGGTGCTGTTCAACTGGAATCTCCTCTGATTCAACTTCTCCTAAAGGACACATTTTCTGATCGAATAACACCAAATATTTTGCACTATTTTTTTTAGACTTTTTAGTTTGGCAATTTTCCTTAACTGGACTATGTTCTATCAGATCATTGTTTATTTCCACACACTCTTCATTTTTGGCTTGCTTTGTCAGTATGGGCTGTTTGTCAAAGTTGCAAGCCCCGCTGGCATCTCTTCTGCCACATTTTTTCCTCTTCTTTTTTGCTTCTTTAATTGAACTCATATCATCTCCCGTAAGGTCCTGAGTAGCACAAGCTTGATGGATTTCATGCCCTGCTTTAAGTTGTGCCATCCTTTTGGCAAAGTACTCCTGCACGGAGAGAGAACTGGTCACAGTATTTATTTTAACTTTGGGCTCTGAGTCACCAGGAGCTTCTGGGTCATCGATAGGCACCAAACAGGTGTTACCCTGAAAAACACAAACATACATCATTAAACATTCTTCTATGAAGACCAGTGAACAGATTATAAATATGAACAATAATTTCCATGAGATTTAATATGCTTAAAGCAGTCTTTAGGATATTAAAGGTTCAACACCTCACACATGCAAAAATCGCTTGGTCAAGAATCAGTCTGTTATTTATATTTAGTTAAATCAGTATGATAGACAAATCTGTTACTTAAATATACAATACAAACGGTAAATGCCATAAATATTTCTCAGATTTGGCAGGGCCTGTGGAGACAAGAACACAGTTAATGTTTCAGGTTAGTGAACTTTTGTCAAAATTGGAAGATGTTATGGATGTAACAAGTTTTAAGTAAGTTCAGAAGTAGTGAAGGAGGGAATAAAGGAACAAACAGAAAAGTTTGTGATGGGAAGGAAGGTTGGAATGATCAAAATAATAAAAGGCATAATTGTTGCAAATTGAAAAGAGATAGGAATTGGTCAAGAAATAAGAAGGGCCAATGGGAATTGCAGAATAATTGCCACTCCTGCAATACAAAAGAATAGGAGCAATAATTATGATCTGAAATTATTGAACCCTATATTGAGTCTATATGGTTCTAATGTGCCAATGAGAAGCTGTGAAGCTTTCTCTGAGCTTGACTGGAAAGGCATAGGAGGCTGAGAGCAGACATTCAGAGTGGAAAGGTACAGAGAATTAATGTGGTGAATAACTAGAGTTCAGGGTCACACTCGAGGATGGTCAGAAAGTAATCATCCAATCTGTATTTGGTATCCCAAAATTTACACAGTGACAGTAAGGTCTAACACTGAAATTAAGAGGTGAAGACCACCCTGACCCCTTCCCCCCACAACCCCCCCACCCTCCGCCGTCTTTGCCACAATTGACCCATGTGCAGTCATCAGTGAATGTCTCCACACCCAGTCTAATGATAGAAGGAAGGTTATTGATGAAGCAGCTGAAGAGGAAGTGATGGCCTTGTGTTATTATCACGAGACTATTAGTCCAGTGACCCAAAAGTTGTTATAGGAACCCAGGTTTGAATCCCTCTATAGCAGACGGTGGAATTTAAATTCAATTTAAAACATCTGGGATTAAGAGTCCAATAATGGCCATGAAATCACTGATGTTGGGAAAAACTCATTACTCTCTGGGCAGTTAAGGATGGACAACTGTTAAGAACAAAGTCAAGTAGGTTTTTGCTGCTTGTGTTGCCTAACCATCTGTTGCCGGCCCAGTCTGGCAGCTATATCCTTCAGGACTTGGTGAATTTGGTCAGTAGATATGCTGTAAGCTATAATTCAAGTCTTATTGCCCTCCGTGCTTCCTCCAAGTGGTGTTCCACGTGGAATACTGATTAATCAGTTAAAGGAAAACTACAAATGGTATTATCAGGAGCTTTTCTTTCCTGTATTTGGCCTCACTTTATTGCATCCCAAGTCAATATTAAGGACTTCCAGAACCATTTCTTCCTGACTATATATCTCTGTGTAGCCATCTCGGATTAGTATATCTTGGTGATGTGGTAAGACCTACCTGGAATGGTGAAGGAGAAATATGGGATATCAGGAGTAAGGGATGAATCATTGAATAAGACAACCTCAGACTGTTGCTCAAATAGTCTGTGTGACAGCTCTTGTAATTTTTGGCAAAAGTTCCCAAATGTTTGTGAGAAGGACTTTACAGGTTTATAGGCTAAGAATGCATATTTAAATATCACTTTATGCTGTATAAAGACTAATTTGTTAAAACCACAAACTTGTGGGAGGGGGGAACAGATTAGGGCAAAGAGAAAAACACGAAATCACATCTTGCATCTCCAAACTGTGCAAATTTCATTTGCCTTCTCTAGGTCTACCAGCAAGTAATGCCAACAAGCACTGGTTCCCAAATAGGAGTATCTCACAATGGCATGCTGCACTGCATGATGCACATACTGAAAAAAAGCTAATTTCCCTCCAACAAATAAATAAATACATAAATATTTGATCAGAGAATTTTGCTGCTGTTAGCCTAAAGCATGGCTACTTGCAAAGAATAGGCCTCAGCTTCAAACACTTTGGTTTATCTTAACATTAAGAAACAACTGGGGTTAAGGTTTTAGATAGAATTTGTTTCTTAAAAAAAAAATTAAGATCTAAACCTCCGTTTTTATTTCATTCAATTGTCAGAACAGAATTTTAGATGAATGCTGTAATCCGTACACATTAAAAAAAATTGTGAAGGAGTCATCACACATCAAGTTTGGGAGACTGAAGTACAAGTTATTCACAAATGCACAGTGATATATATCAGGAATACCAGCAAATATTGTTACCAGAGAAACTATACAAGTCTGAATCATTTTACGAAAACGAATTGTTCAGTATTAGAAGAAACTACAAATATCTGATAGAGCAGGAAAGATGCTGAAACAAACACATAAAACACCAATGAAGTCACAACAAGTCCGGCAAGTTTATAAATATTCTTGTTAAGACAGAACTTGTGGCTGTTGGAAACATGTACTTCTGCTTCAACCATAAGTGCGTGCAATAGAATCAGCTTGGATGGCATTCCAGACCTGCTGTATGGTTTTGTTAGAATATATCCAGTAAATCTTCACAAAATACACCTTCATCTCTTACTTAGGATGAAAAGTTCCACAGTAAATAATTGTAATGAATCACCAAGTACACTGAACATGGACTGAAGCTGAGGAAACATCTAAAGGAACGCGAAGGGTGGAATTTTCATCTGGCTTGCAAGGTGCGTACTTTTGTACTTCCCAAATCACAGTACTGATTCAGTATTCAATTTCACCAAGTTTCTGTGTTTTTCCAAGAAGGCCTAATTCTTTGTGGCATTTACAAGCACAATTGTATATAGACAAGATGGAGTGGGTTTTGGGAGGTAGTTTTTTTTTTAAAAAACCCTCCTTTGCTCAATAAAAGGGCTCAACATGAGATATCTGCTTGGAGTCAGTTCTGCCACAGACATCCTTGTTCTTTGCACTGTATGTTCACTGAAACACTACTGCCCCAAGGGGAATTTTACTGTTTCACCCACTAGTAAGTTTGAAGGTGGAACTTATGAAATGCAACGTGCAGCTTATTTGCCACCCACTCTGTTGATTGGCCCTGTCTCTTATTTTACGAGGTGGGGGAATCTGGAGGAGGCATTTGGATGCTTGCTTGGTCTTGGATCAGCTGAGGTACTTATGGGACTTGGGTGCCTCCTTTGAGTGCCCCCTGTGCCCACCAGAGGCATTCCCCCATCTTTCCCGAAGGTCATGCTCTGCCCTTTTACACTTGCCCCACCACTTTCATCACTGGGGTGTCTAGCCAGTCAGACCCTGCCAAAATCCCAAACTTAGCTCCATTTGTTCCTCCTCTTCATAACTGCCTGTAGGCCTAGCAATGGCTATAGCTCAAACCAACTGGATTGGCTGGCAGAATTACATGACAGTAGCTCAGTTAGCTTAATTGAAATTTTTGAGGGAGAATTGATAAGGAAAGTGCAGTGGATGTTCTCTACATGGATTTTGGTAAGGTATTTGACAAGGTCCCACGTGTCAGACTAGGACACCAAGGAACGTGGCAAGCTGGATCCAAAGTTGGCTAAGTGGCAAGAAAAAAAAGAGTAATCGTCAACAGATGTTTTTGTAAATGGAAAACACTTTCCAGTGCGTTCCACAGCGCTTAGGGTTGGGTTACTTGACATTTGTGACATATATTAATGATTTAGTCTTGAATGTAGATGGCATTTTTGGGCAATTTGAAAAAAATACACAAAAAGTGTCTATAGCAAAATTATGAAAATGTTGGCTGTTGACTGCAATAATGTGTCACTGAATTGGTTGAAGTAGGCAGAAAAATGGCAAGTGGAATTCAATCCAGAGAAATGCAAGATTGTGCACTTGGGGAGATCCAACAAAGAAAGGGAATTGGAGAGTACGGAGAGGGATAGAGGAATGATGTGGAGATGTTGAAAATGTATTGGAGTGGACAAGGTCAGAAATCACACGACACCAGGATATAGTCCAGCAGGTTTATTTGAAAGCACAAGCTTTTGGAGCTTCGCTCCTTCTTCAGTGTTCATGTTCAGGATATAGGAAGATAGAGACCTTGGAACGCATGTTCATACGTCCCTGATGGTGGCATGACACTGATGTAAAGTGGTAAAGAAGACATATGGATGCTTTACTTCATGGTGCAAGGTACTGAATACAAATGCAGGAACAGAAGTCATTAGTTAGCCACAGCTGGAGTTTCATATACAGTTCTGGTCACATTACAGGAAGGACATAGTAATATAGACAGAGTAGTGGTGACTTACAAGAATGTTGCCTGGGCTTGAAAATTTCATCTATGGAGCAAAGATAGGAGAGGGTTCTTTTCATTAGAACAAGAGGAAACTGAGTGGCAACTTAATTGAGGTGTGCAAAATAACAAGGAGCTTGTAGACAGGAAAGGTGTAGAGCTGGATGAACACAGCAGGCCAAGCAGCATCAGAGGAGCAGGAAGACTGACGTTTTGGGCCTAGACCCTTCTTCAGAAAAA
>NC_063336.1:70635017-70710430 GCF_021869965.1 Rhincodon typus | reverse complement strand
GTCTAGGCCCGAAACGTCAGCCTTCCTGCTTCTCTGATGCTGCTTGGCCTGCTGTGTTCATCCAGCTCTACACCTTGTTATCTCAGATTCTCCAGCATCTGCAGTTCCTGCTATCTCTGTAGATAGGAAAGACCCATTTCCCTTAATAGAAAGGTAAGTTATCAAGGGACACAGATTTAAGGTGATTGATAAAAGGATTAGAGGAGACAAAAGGCAATGTTTTTCGCCCAGAAGATGGTGAGTGTCTGGAATTAATTTCCCAGTTTGACAGTTAAGTCATTTTTGACGAATGCTTGATGAAAAATGATTGGAAGATGCATGGGATATCACAGAACATGGTACTTTCCTAGGACTTCCTAGAATTTCATATACCTCAATATTTAATGTCTAATACATTACATCCTCTCACCTTCTCATTCATCATGTCATATTTTTAAATAATTACAATCCAGTCAATTATTGCCCTAAAAGACCAACTCTCAAACATCTGTAAATGATAGAAGTAGTAATTAGCCATGATCATAACCTGACAACCTCAAACCAATAAACTGCTTACAAATGGTCAATTTGAATTTCTCCAGGAACATTCAGGTCCAGACCTTATTACAGCATTGGTCTGAACACTGACATGGATGGATGAGTTTGCCTGCCTGTAATGTAATTTGCATTTGATAAACCATGACACCAAAGAACCGTAGAAAAATTGATTCATGGAAATCGGGGGCCGGGGTGAGCGGGGTGGGGTGGGGGGGTGCGGTGCGGGGGCTACTCTTTACGTTGGAGGATAAAACATTTAAATACCAACAATATGTCTGGCACAAAAGGAAGACAGCCATGTTGTTAGTTGTTAATTATTTTAACCTCAGGATATCACCACAGGAGATTTTAGCACCAATTTATTCCCATTATCATTTTCTTTTAATTTCCAAGAAAAGGTTTAAATATCAGTCCCCTATCAAGTCAAATCTTATGCAAATCCAGCATACAGCCAGAATGCACTGACCACATTTCTTGCTAGTTCAACTTGTGTCTAGAAACTAAGGCAGTAACCTCCAACCATCCCCCCCAAAAAAACAGCTATGGACCTGTTTCTAAAAAATCTCTTGCTTTTTCACTGCTATATAAATCTAAACTTATAGACACAAACATATATGTAGCATTATTTTTCCAGATATGCAAGGTTCATAGACGATAACAGCACATAACTTCTGTTCTAAACTGTTGTTTCTGTCTGGACTACCTCTGCTGAGGTACAACATCAATTTTTTTTCAACTATCTTGCACCTAACTTTGCATGATACACACTCCAAATCTGATCTGGGCACATAGTATGATTGTTATTAGTGAAAACAATAACAGAATCATAGAATCACCTAGTGTGTACGCAGACCTTTCAGACGACCAAGTCCACACAGACCCTCCGAGCAGCATCCTACCCAGACCCACACCCCTAACCTAACCCTTTAACGCTGCATTTCCCATGGCTAATCCACCTAGCCTGCACATCCCTGGACACTATAGGCAATTTAACATGGTCAATCCACCTAACCATCACAGATTTGAATTGTGGGAGGAAACTGGAGCACCAAGATGAAACCCATGCAGACTCAGGGAGAATGTGCAAATTCAACACAGGCTGGAATCGAACCCGGGTCCCTGATGCTGTGAGCAGCAGTGCTAACTGCTGAGCCACCATGCCACCGAATACTCTACTTCCAAGAGTAATACAGCACTGCTGAGCCACAATGGTCAAAATAATTTGTTATTAAGTTAACACTTTTGCACAGCACCACTGAAATGTTATGACCAAGCCGTTCTTCGTGATTACTGTTTGCATTATTCAACTACAAACCACTACTAATGAAAACAGTTTGAAAATAATTTAAGCTTCAAGTAGAAAAGCTTGATCACATACAGTACGTTCGCAGAAAAAATGTTTTATAATTATCTTTTCAGGGATAAAGAACAGGAAAGGCCTTATAAGAATTAACTACCAGTGACTTGTTTACCACATCCCATAATAGTTGCATGATCCAGAAATGGAACAAAAGCCAAAAAAGCTCTTTAGCATTAGTTACACAACAGTAGTTGTTTTGATCTCTGATATAGTAACTCAAGTAGCGTACACCTGAATTTATGGGAATGCTAGGATTTATGCTCCACTAAGCACAGAGTTACCAGGGCATGAAGACAGGTAGGGGACGCCTCCCTCTAGTCAAACAAATTCCTGGCAGATGAATATGGAATATTTAAAGTTATCAGAGAACAGTACAGAGTTTGTTTTAAACAAACAAAACCAGGCCACGAAATATTGTGACAATTAGAAATTAAGTTCACAACTATTAGGCTACACTATTACATATTTAAATAATTATATCCTTTGGAGTTTCACTGCAACCATAGAGGATCATCAATGTATGAAAGTATTCCAGGTTATAATATTTTCAAAGCTTGATTTCCTTAAACAACTTCAATCCACTATCTTTCTTACTGTGCCTCTTTGAAGAAGCTGGGGTACATTTTTACATTAATAACATTATATAAATATGCTGTTGCCATCTTTACTTTCCATAAGCTGTGCACTATGAAGCACAAAATGAAACATTTGGTTTCATAGCACTATAGACAATTAAAAAAGACAACAATCTTGACTCAAAACAATAACTACAGTCTGCATGGTTATTACATTCACAAAACATTAATGGGTTGAAATTGTTCAGAGCAAATAAAGGTTGCACCCATTTTTCTGCCACAATTAAAATAAACAGATTCAGAATAGTAAGTCAAAATATCAAACCACTGATTACCTATATCTCCTAGCTCAATCTGAACCTGAGACACAAAGAAGTCTATCTTGGTCAAATGAGGTGTTTTAATGAACAGCTTAAAACTAAATAGTGGCAACACTAGTAGCAGCAGATTACAGAAGGCTCTACTACTAAGTGTGAAGTAGGAGCAGAATGTCAGACACAAATAGGAATTGAGAGCAATCTGGGAGAGAGTGAAATTTTAAAGACCCCAACTGCAGCTCTGAAGGATTTGGGCTCTTGGCTTATTTCCTACTTTAGGATGGTGATAGAGGTGTTGTATGGTCCACCTATTTTTGGACCTCCTGTGGCTCTTATTTGTGCAATTAATGGATTGGTAGCCCAGCAGCTTTAAGTGAGTGGGTTGGTGGTCGGACAGGAGAGGAGGGGAGGGGAGCACGAACTTCAGAGGTTACCTACACGTTTAGGAGGCAATCCCCACAAGATCTTACACCCTATCTAATCCTCATCCTCTATCGTCTCTAACCTGACTCTTCACAGCCCCTCTTTCCCCTGACTGGGTCAGTCAGCCAGGTTTTATTAATTGCCCAGACTGACCTGAAGTCACACATCCAAAATAATCTTTAGGTTCTGACTTTGATCCCAGTGGCATCAGTCCTACCTTACAGATCTGCCAAGTCAGTCACTCTGATTGGCTGCTGGCATTATAATCCCAGCAGGACCGGTCTTGAGGGATGATCACTGCTGGGAGTACAAAACTGGTGGCCAATCAGACTGGCTGGCACAACTCTAAGGCAGGCCTCCCTCCCAAGATGTGGGAAGAAGTCTTTATATTAGCTAATTGACACCCATGGAGTTTTAAACAGCTGAGCTGCATATAGATCCCCGTCAATTCTTCAGATGGTGGGGGGAGAAACCCATCCGAAATATCTTCCCAAAGACAAAGACAATGGTGGGTGCTGCAGAAACAGAATAAGAGATCAACAAAAACGGTGCCTGCTGGTAGTGATCAGTGAAGATATGGGTGATGATGACTTGAAAAGGCCAATCACTCCCCACCCACCCACAGCATGAGACTGGGTGTGAGAGTCTTTCTTATTCCCCAGCCTACTATTTGCAATTCGGTCTACCTGTTCTTAGGAGGAGGGAATAAATTATTTTGCAGGTACAACATTCAAAAAGTGTTACGTAACAAAATATTCATTAAAAATTGAAATGCAAAGACAAAATATTCTACAAGTACAAACTCAATTTTCTTTAAATAAATAATGCATAGACCGAGAAAAGTCTATGCTAAAGTAATTAGCCTTAACCAACATAGCTACGGAGCCCTACTTGTCTTATTGTACTTGGAAGAGGAGTGAAAAATCAACAAATCAGCAAACCTCCTTTCTGATGACCCTTTGTGACTTCTTGCTTTCAGACAAAAAACTGTAATGCATCATAATTTAAGTCCACCTGCAAACTTGGACATACAAGATCAAGCATTAAGTCATACTATTCAAATCATTAATGTAATGGGTGACATGGTGGCTCAGTGGTTAGCACTGCTGCCTCACAGCGCCAGGGACCTGGGTTCAATTCCACCCTCAAGTGACTGTCTGTGTGGAGTTTACACGTTCTCCCCGTGTCTGCATGGGTTTCCTCCGGGTGTTCCGGTTTCCTCCCATAGTCCAAAGATGTGCAGGTTAGGTGGATTGGCCATGCTAAGTTGCCATAGTGCCCCGGGATGTTTAGGTTGTGCTGGGGTAGGGGAATGGGTCTGGGTGGGGTGCTCTTCAGAGGGGCGGTGTGGACTTGTTGGGCCGAAGGGCCTGTTTCCACACTGTAGGGATTCTATGTAAAGTGCAAAGCCGTGGCCACGAAGCAGAACACTATGTTACATCCCACTAATCAGTGAATAAACCCTTTATTCCTGTGCTGTCTTCTAGCTCTCAGCAAATCACCAACACTTCCATTTAGTACTTGGTACTCTAATGTTTACTGGTAATCTTTTGTGTTGCATCTCAATAAATATCTTCTGGAAGTTCACACAAACAGCAATCATAGACAGTCCTCCTGTTCACTAATTACCCCCCAAAAATCAACTAACGTAGTCAGACACTGCTAACCTTCAAAAATCTCTGGGATCAGTTGGTAATTGTCCAAGTGCTTAGTCACTGCCTCTGATAGATTCTTGCAATTTCCTCAAATGTAATGGTATGTATGTTGTTACTCGGCATCTCTTTGCTTCTTAGACAATGGAGTGGAATTTCCATTTTCCAATTCAAATGCATAACTACTGGAATCTAGATAATTTTAAAATATTACAATTAAACATCTTACAATTTCCTCACCAACTTATTTGAATACTCTGCAAATCTTCAAATTCTAGAGCTTTGCCTCTGATTTAAGTCCCATTCATTTTCTCCATTACCATTTAAAAAAAGAGAATGGATATTAAATCTATTGAGTTCCATCACTGATGTATTTTAAATCTCCTGTTCTGCCGTTATTTTGCCTCTTCCTTTGCTATGATGATGGATACATTTTAACAAGCATTACATTTCCTTATTCATTACAGTCATGTTGAGGTTACAGTGGACATTCATGAGGCCTCTTTCTGGAGTATTGTGTCCAGTTCTACCCACCCAGTTATAGGAAGGATATTATTAAGCTGGAGAGGGTTCAAAAGATATTAACCAGGATATTGCTGGGTATGGAAAGTCTCAGTTACAAAGAAAGGCTGGATAGGCTGGGAGTTTTTTCACTGGAGTGTAGAAGGTTGACAGGCAATGTAATAGAAGTTTATAACATAATGAGGGTATAAATAGAGTTAGTAGTTGTCTTTTACGATAGACAGTAGTTGTCTTTTCCCTAGGATGGAGGATTTCAAGACTAGGGGACACATTTTTAAGGGGAGGAGAAAGATTAAAAAAAAACACGAGGGGTAAATTTTCTTTAAACGGAGGGTGGTTTGTGTGTGAAATGAACTTCCAGAAGAAGTGGTGGATGTGGGTACAATTACAACAATTAAAAAGACATTTGGATAAGTGCATGAATAGGCAAGGTTTGAAGGAATATGGGCCAGAAGCAGGAAGGTAGGACTAGTTTATTTTGGGATTATGGTAAAAAACACAAATTCTAATTAATCTGGAATTTCATACACATTGTTAGATCAGGTTTTTCTGGATTATACATTTTTTTAAAAATTATGGAAGAAGATGCAAAATAATTTACAAGGATGATAGCAAAGCAGAGATTTTACATATTTGGAAAGACCGACAAGCTGAGATACTTTTAACAAGACTGTGAAGTGATTTGGTACAGGTCTTTAAAATGATGACAGAATTTGAAAGGGTTGGGTAGAAATGTGGTTTCCATGTAGAGGAGAGAACAAACTAGCAGCCATCAGTGTAAAAAAGTCACAAATAATCTCAAGAGTGATTTCCACAGACATTTCTTTATCCAGAGAATGGTTAGAAAGTGAAACTTGCCACCACAAGTAGTAGCTGACTTGAGTAGCATATCCATTTTTAAAGGGAGGCAAAATAAACACATAATGGATAAAGGAACACAGGAGTATGCTGAACGGGTTAAATGAACAGAAGAATGTGCTGTTGGGATTAAATGCAGTGGAGAAAGGGCTCAGTGAAAAGTATACACACTAGCATGGAGCAGTTGGGCTGAATGGCCTGCTTCTATGCTCTACATACATAATTCTGCTTGGTTTGAAGTGAAGGCTAAATATCTTCCGTAGCAGCAGAAAGCAGTTTTTTGATAGTAACTTCCTATCAGAGGCTGTTTCAACTGGTCACCCAAAATTCTACACAACTGTTCCTTTCAAAGCTGCAGCTATTGGTTCAAATGTGGCAAATGGTATTTTATTGAAATATGTAATCGGTGAACTAACAACTCCAACAGAAAATATATCCAGATAATAATGTTACTTTCTTTGTAGTCACAAGCCAACCCATGTGGTGGCAAGTAAGACCAATTGCCAAGAAGTATGTTGTATCTAGGAGAACACTTTATTTGCTAGTTAAAGGAAATTAAAATTACTGGTTACTATTACCAACATATTCCTCCTCTGTTTCCAGCCTTCAAAAACTGCTTGATTTCAAATATTTCTTGCAGGAGTTTAACATCTCATGTTTGAAACAGAGGACATCCATCTCACATCAAAATATTTCTTGTTGCTGCTTAGCTCCAGTAATATATCAGCTACCAAACAGCTCATACTATCAAACAGAAACAAATGCAATCACCAGGCACCATCAGGTAAACTAGATATGAGATCACACCGTATTTATATTTTTTTGTGACATAATTTGAAGTGAAATGTAAATTTCACCCATTTATATAAAATGTGTTGTGTCGCTATATGCAGAAATAATAGTAAAGTAATTTTAAAACATTTTCATATTTCACAAATAGCTGGCAGGCAAGGAGTATTGAGATGGTTTGTAAATTATCATTCCACATTAGGGCTAAATATGTGAAATAATCCAAAATGACAGCTAAAAATGTAATCATAAATCAAAACAACCAAGGAAGGACAGGTGTGGTCTGTATTAAACAATCCTATATCTTACCATCTCATCCATGCTGCAAACAATCATTGAAATGCCTATTTCATTTTGCTACTTTTATAAATTAAAATGAATATTGCAGTACAAGATTCTGAGGAATGCAGAAGAAACAGAAAAACACAATCACCCAGAGCAAGACAATGTTCATAATGTTCTAAACCATAATGGACACACCTCACTCAGGGTCAACAAGAGTTAGCCTGAGAAGATGATGAGAAATTTGAAATTCAAGTGAAATGATAATTACTTCAGATTTAAAACAAGAAACAGATTTTTCATAAGAATCATCTAAATCAAATTTTTAATTTGGATAGAATTAAACTTGCTTTCAATTTAGGGGCAGTAGCAAGACTCGACACATTATATTAAAGTTCTGTTTTCAGTAGTGGACTTATCAACCTTTCTGGATTGCCAAAGAATCTCCCAGACATTGCTGCTGCCAACTCAGGAAAAAAAACATTGCTATTCTACTTTGCACCTGCATGCTCTCTATGGTCCGAAAAGCAATAACTCCCACCATTCTAGCTGCCACTATGGAGCTACTTTGTACGGCTTCTATTCCACGTGGGTGATCGCTGAGCCCCTTCTCATCTGGACCTTCCAGTCAGTCCACACCAGTGATGTGCAGCGGGACCAACCATAATGAAATTCACCAGCCATAGCAACCTTTCTTGTTTGCTAGATTTCCGTAAAGAAACTTTCCATATATCTTCTAACAATCCTGAGTTTACTGCTCTTCAACTCTTCTCTCCAACAGCATCCCATCACACTGACTCAGGGTTGCACCACGCCGCAGTTCCACCTCATCCTCCAGCTCATTCGTCATGCTAACAAGAAACTTTTTCTTTCCTTTTCAGGCATCAAGGCCCACAAGATGCAACAACTCCATGCACTCAGATCTAACCCTGCCGATAACGGTGGTGCTGTTGTAGTCTGGTGTACTGACCTTGCAGAGGCCGAGTGCCAACTCTCCGATACATCCATCTTACCTTCCCGGGGACCATGACCACACCATGACACATCAAGCCATTGTATCTACTAGGGTAACTGATCTCATTTCATCTGGTAATCACACCCCTCTGCTTCCAAGCTGATAGTCCCCCAGCCCAGTACAGCTCGCTTCTACCTCCTCCTAAAAATCCACAAACAGGACTGTCCTGGCAGACCCATTGTTTCAGCCTGCTCCTGCCCCACAGAACTCATCTCTTCCTACCTAGATTCAGTCTTCTCTCCCCGGTCCAATCCCTGCCCACGTACGTCCATGATTCCTCTGACGCCTTATGCCAGTTTCAAAACTTCTAGTTTGCTGGTTCTAGCCACCTCCTTTTTACCATGGATGTGCAATCCCTTTACCCTTCCATTCCTCACCAGGAGGGTCTGAGGGCTCTCCGCTTCTTCCTGGAGCAAAGACCTGAGCCATCCCTACCCACTACCACCCTCCTCTGCTTGGCTGAGCTCATCCTCACCCTCAACAACTTCTTTTGACTCCTCTCAATTTCTTCAGCTAAGAGGGGTAACCATGGGTACCCACACGGGCCCTACTTATGCCTGTCTCTTCATGGGGTACATGGAACATTCCTTGTTCCAGTCCTAATTCCGGCCCCCACTCACAATGCTTTCTCCGATACATCAATGATATCATTAGTGCTGCTTCCCTCTCTCATCTGGAATTGGAAATCTTCATCAATTTCACCTTCAATTTCCACCCTGCCCTCACTTTCACCTGGTCTATCTCTGACTCCTCCCTTCCCTTCCTTGACATTTCAGTTTCCATTTCTGGGGATAGACTGGCCACTAATACCCACGACAAACCCACTGACTCCTACAGCTACTTGGACTATACATCCTCACACCCCACTTCCTGTAAAGACTCCATCCCATTCTCTCAGTTCCTCCATCTCCGTCGTATACGTTCAGATGAGGCCAACTTCGACAAGGGAGCTTCCGAAATGTCCACCTTCTTCCTCAACCGAGGATTCCCCAGCTCTGTTGTCGACATGGCCCTCAGCCAGGTTCAACCCATCTCCTGCACTTCCGCCCTCACCCCTTCTTTTCCCTCCCGCAACAGCAATAGGGCACCCCTTGTCCTTACCTACCATCCCATCACCATCAACATCCAGAAGATCATCAGACAACATTTCTGCCACCTCCAGCAAGATGCCACCACCAGCCACATATTCCCCTCCCCTCCCTTGTCCGCCTTCCGCAGGGACTGTTCCCTCCGGGACACTCTGGTCCACACTTACTTCACTCCCAACAACCCCCCACAGCCCTACGGCACCTTCCCCTGTAACACCTGCCCATTTACCTCCCCTCTCCCCACTATCCAAGGGCTCAAACATACCTTCCAGTTGAAGCAACACTTCATCTGCACTTCCCAGAATTAGTCTACTGCATTCGCTGCTCACAATGTGGTCTCCTCTGCATTGGAGAAACAAAGTGTAGACTGGGTGATTGCTTCGCAGAACATCTATGTTCTGCTCACAAGAAAGACCCTGAACTACCTATTGCCTGCCACTTTAATGCACCCTGTTCCTTGGCCAACATCTGTCTCTGGCTTGCTGTAGTCTTCCAGCGAAGCTCAATGCATGCTGGAAGAACAACACCTCATTTTCCGCTTGGGGATCTGCAGCCCTCCAGACTCAACATAGAGTTCAATAATTTTAGGGCCTTAACTCTCCTATGTCCCAGCCCCCTACCTCACACACCAAGCCTGTTACCACATAGCTTGCCATTGCACACCACCTGTTGTTAGTCACTAATAGTCCCCATTAACAACTATTCTCCCTCCCAGCCTGATCGCCACCAAGTCTTTGTCTATCCAACTACTCTTCTCTCTTTTTAGGTTCTATCCTATTGTTTACTCCCTACCCCGCCCTCCCCTTTTTCTGCATATAAACTGATGGTTTCCCACCCACCATCAGTTCTGAGGGTCACCAGACCCGAAATGTTAACTGTTTTTTTCTTCACAGATGCTGCCAGACCTGCTGAACTTTTCCAGCAACTTTGTTTTTGTACCTAAGTTTACTATTGCCTTCCCATTCTGAATGTTCTGACAGTCGTAAGAAGAAATAGTGCGTGAAATTGCAAGCGTGCCTTAAAAACAGTATATCAAAATCCTCAGTGTTTTCATCAATGAAGACATGGTGCTAGTTTCAGGCAGTATAACGTTCCAGTTTACTGTTAGAAACTTTAGTATTTGTTGCTTTCTGTACCTGCTCTTGGAAATTGCTGGAATCCCAGGCCCATAAGGCTGTTGGTCCAATGTTGTGCAGTTTACTGCTTTTGAAGTTTGGGAAAAATCAAGAGGCAAGCCATTTTGCTAGAATGCCTGGGCAGTGCTTGCAAAAAGGGTCTTCTGCTGCAGGTTAATTGAAGGAAATTTTCACATACCTGTAGAAAAAGCACTTCAAGCTATTAAGACCGAGTCTGGAGGAGTGAATGGTCTTTCTCCAACCCCACTACCCCACTGGGTACAACATAAATTTAAATGCATTACCCAGTTACTGATGAGACTAGTTACGTACTTTATCTACATTAGGTTTAGAATAAACAAGATCCATCAACTAAGTTTCTTTAATAAACATTATTGATTTATAATAAAACCAGATCTTTCAACAAAGATGCAAAGCTGTTTGATATATGAAAGTTTATCCTTCCAAATAACCTACACATCAATTAAAGAAATGTAGTTTTCTCTGCAAAATTAATTTTGAAAAGAAGCTGGACATTAATTGTTAGGTCTTGAAGGAAAAAGAAGAGGGTATAAAATCTTTAAGTGGCTTTCAATTTGCATCCTGCACACACGAACTGGTATCACTAAAAACAGGCAGCTGTCACTGGAACCTTTGGAAAAAAAATAGTTCATTCAGGAATCATGGAAAATTCAGAAACTTTTCAGAAAAAAAGCTGGACTTCTGATTCAGGTATTACACAGACCCTCTCTTGAAAGGGTTTTCTGAAAAGGCAGAAGAGCCAGGAAGCTTCTCCGTCTCAGCAGACTGAATTCTCAAGAACATCACAAGAGGACAGCACTTGACAGCCGTAAACCCAGGTGTATGACATGCATTAAATCGAGCAGCTTTCAATCTTAGCTTTAAGAATGTAATTTCCAATAAGTTTTTTTTTTATTTAAAAATATCCAATGTCATTTTAGGGATTCCATTTAAAAAAAAAAATCAATTCGGGCATCCAACATTCCTTCTGAGCTGTATGGCCATTCCAAGGATCCACCCATGCAAATCAGGGGGCTGGCACTGTCCCCAGCAGTGATTTCATATTTGGAAGTCATTGCCATGCATGGAGGTCCATGTAGAAGAAAACAAACTAGAAGGAACTCGGGGAGGCACTGGCCTAGTGGTATTATCTCTAGAGTGTTAATCCAGAGACCCAGATAACATTCTGGACCTGGATTCGAATCCTGCCACAGCAGATGGTGGAATTTGAATTGAATTAAAATATCTGGAATTAAGAGTCTAATGATGACCACAAATCCATTGTCAACTGTCAGGAAAAACCCATCTGGCTCACTAATGTCCTTTGACGACGAATCCATCATCGACTGTCGGAAAAACCCATTTGGCTCACTAACGTCCTTTAGGTAAGGAAACTGCCATCCTTACCTGGTCTGGCCTACATGTGACTCCAGACACACAGCAACGTGGCTGACTCTCAAGTACCCTCTGGGCAATTAGACATGAGCAATAAATGATGCCTAGCCAGCGACGCCCTCATCCTATTAATGAATTAAAAAAAATCGTAGCAGGTATCTCTGTCTTTTCAAAAGAACCACTGTCCACAATCCTTTAAACATTAATCTCCAAATAACAAAACCATAATGTTGTGTTGAACATGACACCAAATTAAACAAATCCCTTTCTGCCTGCCCATGGTCATTATCCCTCCATCCCTTATATATTCATGTATTTATCTAAAAGTGTCTTAAATGCCCCAATCATATCTGCCTCCACCCTGGCAATGCATTCCACACACAGTGTAAAAAAAGCTTGCCCTCACATCTCTCTTGGCTCTTCCTCCTCTCATCTAAATGCATGCTCCCTACTTTTAGACATTTCAACTCTGGGAAAAAGATTCTGACCTTCAACGCTATCAATGCGTCTCATAATTTCATATGACTGACTCTTGTACTCATTTCCCTGACCAATAAAGGCAAGCATACTATACGTATGCCTACTTTACCACCCTATCTGTTTGTGTGGCCACTTTCAGGGAGTTATGAATGTGATACCCAAGATCCCTCTGTACATCAATCCTGTTAAGGGTCCTGCCATCACTTTTCCCTAACATTTGATCTCCCAAAGTGTAGCACCTCACACTTATCCGGATTAAACTCCATCTGCCATTTCCCCGCCCATGCCTGCAACTGATCCCGCTGTATCCTTTGACAAAACACATAGAATCCCTACAGTGTGGAAACAGGCCCTTCAGCCCAATAAGTCGACACCGACCCCTGGAGCATCCCACCCAGACCCATACCCTTATAACCCACCCAGGCTACACATTACTGAACAGTACAAGCATGGCCAATCCACCTAATCTGCACATCTTTGGACTGTGGGAGGAAACCAGAGCACCTGGAGGAAACCCACGCAGACATGGGGAGGATGTGCAAACTCCACACAGACAGTCACCAGAGGGTGGATTCGAACCCAGGTCCCTGGCACTGTGAGGCAGCAGTGCTAAACCCTGGGCCACCTACATGATCCACAACTCCATCAATATTTGGGTCATCTACAAACTTACCAACTCACCCATCTGCATTTTCATCCAAGTCATTTATATATACCAGCAGAGGTTCCAGTACAAATCCCAGTGGAACATCACTAGTCATGGACCTCCAGCCTGAAAAACACCCTTTTACCACCACCCTCTGTCTTTTATGGGCAAGCCAATTCTGAATCCACGCAAAGTTGTCGTGGATCCCAAGCATCTTAATCTTCTGGATGAGCATACCATAAGGGCCCTTGTCGAAAGCCTTACTAAAATCCATGTAGACAACATCCACTGCTCTACCCTCATTGATCACCTTTGTCACCACCTTGAAAAACTCAATCAAGTTAATAAGACATGACCTGCCCTGCACAAAGCCATGCTTTGCCAAATGTGCGTAAATGCTGTCCCTAAGAATTCTCTCCAATAGATTCCCAACCACCAATGTGATCTCAAAATGCCGTAGTATATTAGCATGCTCCACACAAATCTCACTATCCTCCATATCTTTCTCTTGGGTGAATACCTATGCAAAGTACTCATTTAGGATCTTACCCACATCCTCTGCCTTAAAGCACAAATTCTCTTCTTTATCCTTGAGTGGTCCTACCTTCTCCCTAGTTATCCTCTTATTTTTAATGTATGTATAAAATACCTTGGGATTCTCTATAACGCTACTTGCCAAGGTCAGTTCATGGCCCTTTTGTGCTCTCCTAATTCCCTGCTTGAGTTCCTTCCTGCTTTCTTTATATTCCTCAAAGGCCCTGTATGATTTTAGCTTCCTAAATCTTACATATTCTTCTTTTTTTTCCCCTTTTGACTAAATTCACAACCTCCCTTGTTATCCAAGGATCCCTTACCTTGCCATCTTGTCCTTCATCTGTACTGGAACACGCCAGTCCTGAACTCTTATCAGCAGGTCTTTAAACAATTACCACATGTCAAATGTGGACTTGCCTGATAACAGCTCCTCCCAATTAACATTCCCTAACTCCTGCCTAATACCAACGTAATTTGACCCCTCCCAGTTAGTATCTTATCACAAGGTCTTGACTAATCCTTATTCATAGGCTTTCTTAAAACTTAAGGAATTGTGATCACTGTTTCCAAAATGTTTTCCCACTGAAAGGTCAGTCACCTGCCAGGTTCATTAGCCAGTACTAGATCCAGTAGGGCCCCTCTTCTAATTGGACTATTCATATACTGTCATAATAAAGGGCACCCAGAGGGTCTCTCTATAGAGTTTCAATATAATCCCTGAGACAGGCAAAAACTTGCAGAGGATCACTCTGTACAGCACCCAGTCAGATAGCAAAGGCAATGAATTATCAACAGGCATTGGTCAACAGGAAACGTGAGCAGGAGGTTACATCATGTGAACTCTGAAATTCTTAGAGCAATGCTAAATAAAGCTGTATTCACTAACTTGAGGTCAAAATATAAGAGGGCCATTAATGAATCTAACACTGAATCCAAAAGAAACATCTTTACCAAGAGTAGTAAGAATGGAGAACCGTAACACCAGTGGTTTAGTGATTAGCAGAGATATACTAAAGGGGATGTTAGACAAGTAAACATGAAGAGAGAGAAATAAAAGAACATTTTGACAGGGTATAATTCAAGAAGGTTCATATGAAAGACAATTACCAGCGTAGTCTATTTGGGCTGCAGGTACTGTGCTCTAACATCTATCATTCTTTGTAAAATAGTTCGACACTTATTTGCCAGATTCCCAGTGGCTCAACCTCAATACCAATTCATGCACAGCACTGAACTGTTTTATATAGAATCTCTAACACAAATAGACTTCTAGGAAATGAACAGGTCCACAAAAGTTAGCAACTCCATTCAAGAGAAATAGTGCACAATAACACATGGAACAGCACCATAATATTTTTCAATAGCCAGATTCAAACAACCTGTAACATAAACTTTAGAATCATTCACATGTTGACTATGTCAGATTACCAAACTAATACAATCACCTGTCACAAGTCAATGATTCTCACTACCCATATGAGTTGAAAATATGATGCTTAATCTAACAGGCCAAAAAATAAAGCACTGAAGTAATAAAAACAATGGTTTAAACAGCTCACACATAACGTGAAATAAACAAGATGTGAATTTTAGGTCTGTATAACTCTTCATGTAGTTTGATGATCCAGGCTCACATTATGAACACCAAATATTCAGCTGAATATCTTCTGAATGACTATGGTTCTTAGCTGCATTAACTGCTGCAGGAAAACCCAACAAATTAGAAGGTTGTTCACAACACAGATCCAGTCCTTGATGACCAGATGGACTTGCCGGAGGGTTAATGTGATGTGTTAGAAATAACTGTTAAACTTGAGAGGATGCAGATAAGATTTACAAGGATTGATGCCAGGAAAGGAGGGTTTGAACAACAGGGAGAGGCTGAAAAGCTGTAGCTTTTTTTCCCTGCAGTGTTGGAGACTGAGAGGTGATCTTGTAGAGATTTATAAAGTCATGAGGGCACGGATAGGGTGAATGGCCAAGGTCTTTTTCCTAGGGTAGAGGAATCCAAAACTACAGGACATCAGATTAAGGCGAGGAGCAAGATTTAACAAGGTCCTGGGAGGTAACATTTTCACGCAGACAGTGGTGCGTGCATGGAATGAGCTGCCAGAGGAAGTGGGTGGAGGCAGGTACAATTACAACAGTTAAAAGGCATCTGGATGGGTTTACGAATAGTAAGGATTTACAGGGATATGGACCAAATACTAGCAAATGGGACTAGATCAATTTAGGATGTCTGGTTGGCATGGACGAGTTGGACTAAAAGGTCTGTTTCCATGTTGTACATCCTCATGACTCTATAAATGGAAGTAGGTCAGATTGAAATATCTGATCAGTGCAGAGGAGTTGGACCGAAGGGTCTGTTTCAATGCTGTATGACACTACGACTCAAAGTCTCTTGTGGTGTAATGGTAATGGTAGGTTGATTAAAAGTATCTAGGACGATGGGTCTTGTTCAAAAACCTTTGCCTCCTTTCAGTTCAAAAATCTGTATGAGTTAGGTATATTCCCATTGTTAAAACATTTTAAACTCTTTCAGATGATTCTGCTGACACCAAACTGTCAATGTGAGACATTAACAATTATTTGTCTGCATGTTATGTATTAATCACACAAAGTACATTAAAAGAAACACTAGAATTAATTCTATAATCAACTGATGTACATTTGAGTCCTCCTCAGCTGCAGAGAAAAGTGTGTATCAGACAACATCTTATTGGTTTTGGGAAAAGCAGGGTTAAAACAGAAGATCAATTAGCACTTGAGTGCCCCTAGACTTCAACTCACAGGAGGGAGGAAAGCCTGATAAAGCTGGTGCGCATTTTTAAAAAGCTTATCTCAGAGAACCAAACAAGAAAATGAAAAATGACTCCTTCCTCTCGAGGATTAAACATACAAACTCTCCTACTGACAAAATGTATTTGAAAGGTCACTTTAGATGGTTTTGAATAGGATTAATCCCTTGGGAGGTTTCCAGGTCTCAAAAGTGTACACAGGGGAGTGGGACACTGATATTGAAGCACTATTTAAACCTTGCAATGACTTTTTTTTTAAAAAAGCCTTCACTATGTTGTACATGAACGTTGCTGCAAACTTTAAAGAAATCAACATTTTCTTTGGCTCTGTGGTCAGACTATGGCTATGTTCCTACTGTTGGAAGCACCATTGTTGCTGATCAAAAAATAAAAATAGCAAATTCTAAGAATACACATTTTGTCAATCATCATCCAAAAATCACAAAGAAAATGTTAATTTGTCTAGCATGTTATCTAGCATAGCAATGCACAAAGAGGTACTACATGAATGATCTTTTCCTTAACACTGTTTTGGAAGGAACCTTTGGAAGGATGAAGCAACCAATCAGATAATTTAACCTGCAATTGCTGACCTTAACAATGAATAATCTGATGTACGTTTCTAAAATCTGGTTCAGTTGTCCGGCATTTGGAGCTTTTCTTTCAATCACAATTATTCCATTATAAAGAATGTGAAAACACAGAACAAATGCGTAATTTTTAAAAAAAGTCTTTTGTTACATTCTGCAGAGCCATAATTTTTAAAATAAATTAGCACCTACAGAGCTGGGTGTGGAGAGAGGCATAAATGTCAGCTTAAGCCTGTCCCCACTTAGTTGGCTTGCACCCCAGTGCTTGGTTTTTCACTCCCATTGAGGGCAAAGTACCATCTCTGAGAGGTGGTGGTTCCAGCCATGTCATCAGGGTAAGAGGGATGGCCAACAATGGGAGAGCCAAACATAAAGGTCTATGTAATATAACATAGTTGGGACAGAGTCTCACCAAAGGCAGGCTGGTAGGTCCCAAAAAGAAGTTGCAGCAGTAGAGTGGCAGATCAGTTTGAGCAGGATGGGGGTTGGGGAGGGGGGGGGGGCCTTCAAATGGGCACAGGGGATCTATTAAGGATGTATGTCATCCTCCCAATTGCCCAGTCACCAGTCCAAGCAGGGAAACCTTCCCGCCCACCCAGGGTCCTGCCAAGAATTAAAATCTGCTCCTGAAACAAATGTAACTTAGGTGTGCCATTAAATCTCATCTTTCCAACATACTCATTGCTAGTCATGCACATTTTACCTTCCATAAATTTGAACTATCTACTGTCCATGCCTTAGTTCACATGGAGTCACAATCCCCTATCACTTATGTTCCTGCTGACCTTCCCTGCCTCAGAGTCAAGCCATGGGGAGGCGATGGCCTAGTGGTATTATTGCTGGACTGTTAATCCAGAGATCCAGGTAATGTTCTGGGGACCTGGGTTTGAATCTCACCACAGCAGATGGAATTTGAATTCAATAGAAAACTGGAATTAAGAGTCTAATGATGACCATGAATCTATTTTCAATTGTTGGAAAAACTCATCTAGTTCATTAATGTCCTTTAGGGAAGGAAACTGCCATCCTTACCTGGTCTGGCCTACATGTGACTGACTCTTAACTGCCCTCTGGGACAATTAGGGATGGGCAATAAATGCTGGCCTAGCCAGCAACACCCTCATACTGTAAATGAATTAAAAATAAAAACTGTCTTGATTTTAAAATTCTTATACTTATATTCAAATCCCTCCATGGTCTTATCTCTGCCCTTTGCCTGTCTCTAATCTCATCAAGCCTCAACTCAGAAATATCTTCCCCTCCTCTAATTCAGATTCCTTGTGCATCCCTGATTTAAATACCATCACCAGTAGCTGCACCGTAAGTTACCTAGGTCCTGAGCTCTGGAATACCATCCCTTGTTTTAAGAGAAACAAATACCTGAATATAAATAAAAGTGAAGTTTGGAAATGATTATAATCGGCCCGTGGATATATTAATCTGCTGACCCCCCTCCCACCTGTACATGATAATTTTGACAGGTATAATGATTCAGCCTCATCTCTCAGAACATAAGCAAATTATAAATACATTATTTCACTTTGATTTCTACAAATTATTTACAATATTTGTTTACTGGATTTGAGTATTTATGAACATGTTGTAGTTTATGGACCACATGGGATGTTTTAAATTCTGTTTTGCCCTGTTACAGGCAGATAATGCTGCAAAATAGATTTTACTGGTGGAATCACTAATACTCAGTAATTGATATTAACAATATTCTCAGTTATAAGATATGGAGAAAAAGAAAATGCCCAATATCAGATTATGTCAGGGCTACAAGAATGAGAAGTCACATTTAGCAGCATGAAAACTGAACTACCTGGGGTTTGTTACTTTGAAGGCAATGTTCAAACAGAGAAGTAAATTATAAGTAGAGCTCCTTCGAACCTGGAATTGAGTTTTACAGTCAGGAACAATGAAGGAGCTCAAGGGAGGGAGCATCCTGGGTAAAGAATAACACAGATCTAAACTGGGAGGGAAAAAAACAACACATTTCCCAGTATTCTCCCCTCTCATTTTGATAAGCAGGTTATATAATTAAACAAAGCCATATGCCAGATACATATAGCAACTGTTGTTCTGGCATTCAATGTGGTAAAAAAATATACTGGGCTTTTCAACTGTCTTTAGAAAGAACTTCTTGCTTCAAGGAAATAGCCAAACCCTGTACTGCTGCCAAGTCACCTTTTCACCTCAAGCTACATTAAAACAAAATCTGAAATTCATGACAGGACCAATGAAATTAAACATAACATTCTAGAACTGTACAACAACATTTGGTAAGTTTAACTGTCATTATCAGAGGAGGTTGTTCCTTGATTTGAAGATGGTACCTGCTCAGGTTCAGCAGTTTCTGTTTTGGGTCTTCACATGACTGAACATGCTGACTTGCCATCCCTAGTATTTTTGGGCATGTAGAATATCCCACAAGGTAGCGAAATCCAAAGTGCAGAATCTGCTTCCTTTTCTTTCCTTCTCTGCTGCCACTCATTGTTAAGATACTGTGACTCAAAGCATGATATAACTTGATGGACAAGCTGTACCATTCTAAATGACTGGTATAATTCTCCTCCAGTCATTAGTGTCAACTGTTTAATTTAATCAATTTAACATCTCATTAGAAAGACAGAACCATAAACTGTGTTGCACGACCTTAATACTGAACAAAATGTCAGCCTTGATTTTGTGCTCAATCTGCAGAATGAGGTTTGAACTCACGAATTTCTGACAGAGAAGCAAAACTGTCAACATTGAATGAAGGTTAACATTACTAAACAGGATATGGACCAACTGCTCGAGAAAACTGCAGAAAGAACTGGTTCAAAATAAAGGAGACGGAAGCAACACAAGCCACAATTTATCAATTTTCAAACAGGCACATTACATTATGTAATTGAAAAATGGTCAATGTACCATTGTTGTTGAAACTGAGTCAGAAGAAATGGTACTGCTCAAATTGAGAACTGGCTGAAAGTGGTACATCCAAGCAGATCCAAGTTGGTCAACATTTGCTTCTGTTATATATAATGATTTAAATGTTAAGGCTTGCGCTGCATGAGCTAAAATTTGACGCCAAACTAAGGGGCTAGACGAACTATGGGGCTGAAATTGGGGGCCCTATGCCAACTTTGTACCAACTCATGCCCCTATTCATCACAAGTCCCTGCAGCTCCTCTGCCAACTTAATGTCAACTCAGGCCCACTCACCACCCTTACATCCTGCATGCCAACGCACCCGGTGTCCACTAAAATAAAAGCAAAATACTACAAATGCTAGAGATACGAAATAAAAATAGGAAGTGCTGGAGGGAGGGCGGCACAATATCACAGTGGTCAGCACTGCTGTATCACAGCGCCAGGGACCGGGTTGGATACCAACCTTGGGTGACCGTATGTGTGTAGTTTGCACATTTTCCCAGTATCTCCATGGCTTTCTGCTGGGTGCTCTGGTTTCCTCCCACAGTCCAAATGTGCAGGTTAGGAAGATTGGCAATGCTAAATTGTCCCGTTGTGTCCAGGCTCGGTGGATTAACTGCAGTAAATGAGGGGTTATGGGGATAAGGGGGGGATAAGTAGGTCTGGTGGGATACTCTTCCCAGGGTTGATGCAGACTCGATGGGCTAAATGGCCTCTTTCTGCACTGCAGGGATTCTATGATTCTATGAAGTCAGCAGGGTCTGCGGAGAGAGAAAGAGTTAGTGCTTCGAGTCCAATGTGACTCTTTTTCGGAACCACCATGGGCAAACTACAGAAACACATAAGGCATTCTACTAATTGGAGTCTATGTGGCACAAAGGAAAATGCTTGTGGTTGCTGGAGGTCAATCAACTCAGCTTCAGGACATCTCTGCAGGAATTCCTTGGAATACTGTCCTTAGCCCAACGTCTTCAGCTGCTTCAATGACCTTTCCCTCCATCATAAAGTCATAACTAATGACTACAGTGTTCAACATCATTTGCAACTCCTCATATACTGAAGCAATACATTTCCAAATGCAACAAAATCTGGACAATATCTAGACTTGGGCTGACAATTTCCAAGCAATGTTCATCTTCAACAAGACGGAATCTAACTATCACCTCTTGACTTTCAATGGCATCACCATTATTGCATTGCCCATTATCAACATCTTAGTGTTACCACTGACCAGAAACAAAGGTACTCTAGTGACAAGAGCTGGCCTAGGAATTTTGCAATTTGGAATTCACCTCCCAATTCCCCAAAGTCTATCTATTATCTACAATGCCATAGGTCAGGTAATGGAATACTCCCAACTTGCCTGGGTGAATTCATTTCCAAGAACATTCACGATGCTTGACATTATTCAGAACAAAGTGGATCACTTGATCATATCCACCATATCCACAAATTTTTAGTCCCCCCACCACCAATGTTCAGTAGCAGCATTATGTACCATCCAAAAGATGCACTGCAGATATTGACCATGGCTCCTTAGCAACTTCCAAACCCATAACTCCTACAATCTAGGAAGACAAGGGCAGCAGATGCATGGGAATACCACAACCTGCAAGTTCCCCTCCAAGCCACTGGAATACTATAAACTTCAAAACTTTAACAAACACAGGCAAGTGGGATTAGTTTAGTTTGGGAAACTTGGTTGTCATGGACAAGTTAGGCCAAAGGGTCTCTTTCAGGATTATTCAGCACCAGAACCAGAACATCACTGCAAAGACTGAACCCTGGCTGAATTCAGAGACAGATGTTCCTGGTTGGAATCATAGCTAAAGTCCACCATTAATCGGGTAATAGCAAGGTTGAGTTGTGAGGCTTAATTTGTTTACTGGAGGGATCTTATTTTGGTTGCTACATGCAATAAAGTTTAAGTAATTGTTTCAGTATTTGATTGCCTGTGAGATTTCTTAATAAGTAGTCAAATTAAAGGTAGCTGATAGAGGCTCATAAAATCATGAGGGGCATGAATAGGTTGAATAGGCAAGTCTTTTTGCTAGGGTAGGGGAGTCCAAAACTAGAGGGCATTGGTTTAAGGTGAGAGGGGAAAGATTTAAAAAGGACCCGAGGGTTAACGTGTTCACACAGAGGAAATGGAACAAGCTGCCAGATGAACTGGTGGAGGCAGGTACAATTACAACAATTAAAAGGCATCTGGATGGGTATATGAATAGGAAGGGTTTCAAGGGATATGAGCCAAATGCTGGCAAATGGGGCTAAGTCAGATTGGGAATGTCTGGTCGGCGGGGATAAGTTGGATCAAACGGTATGTTTTCGAGCTGTATGACTCTATGACTAGCTTATGGTAATTAACACAGAACACCACTCACCATGCTGACTTGGAAATATATCACTGTTCCTTCTATGTTACTGGGTCAAAATCCTGGAATTCCATCCCTATTAACATTGTTGGTCTATCTTCAACAGATGGATTGTAGCAGTTCAAGAAGGCAGCTCATCACCACCTTCTCAATAGCCACTGGCGACAGGCAATAAATGCTGGCCCAGCCAGTGAATGAATTTAAAACAAAAGAGCCCCATCCAGAAGCAAACAAAGGTGAAAAGGGACGCCACTTTCCAGCCTCTGCCCTAATTTGGTCCAGAGTAAGAAGGCTCATGGATGGCCTTCCCAGTTCACTGCTAACAGAGTTCCTTATGTGGGCAACTAAAAGTTAGTCACCGTAGTCTTAACAGATCATAGGGATGTTCTCTCATTAGAAAGAGACAACTGTGGGAGTTGAACCTGAAGGACAGCACACTCAGACGAGGGGAGAGATTGGGAAGGACAGTCCTTCGTGGCAGCCTCAGACAGTATGAGAATATTACACGTTGTTGGTGTTGCTCTATATTGCAAGCCAGTCAGTCAGCCAACTGAGCTAACGAACTCGCTGGGTGATTAACGCCTGTTGACTGTGGCCCAGTGGCAGACAGGGTCTTGCAATGTGGGAAATCTTGAAAGAGGTGGGGGACTGGCCTTGTTCAAAGGCACCCAGTGCCTGATCAGTAGACCGAGTATTTAGACAGAGGTGATCTGCTTCCAGCCAACCCTCTGCCTTTGTTATCAACACACTCCAGGATACCTTTTCCACCACTGAACACTGTGGCTGCACTCCTTAGCAAACTTGGGTCTTGGCTAGGGACAACACAGCAGCTTCTGTTATTTCTTCAGTGGTAATGCCAAGCAATGAATAGGTGCCATCCTCTGACAGACAACACGGGTTTGCAATCCATCATTGGCTACTTGAATGCCTGACTGAACTTAATTCACTTGCTTTCACTGAAGGTGGTGCTGCACGGCTCTCACTGGGTGAGACCACTGACCTTTCTCCAGCATTAGATACCCACCTAAAGTTTCCAGATATGAAAGAAGATTGAAATCTATTACTTCTGAGAAGATTATCAATGCATTGGTCTATTGCTCCTGTTTTGATCTTTACCCAGTTATAAAGATACAACAGTTTGCCCCAAAATTTGCATTCAAATTTGTTAGCTTGCCCCTCTGTAAAGCTGCAAAACCACACTCACTGCCTGATCGTTCCTGGTATAAATTCAATAATTTATGAGAGAAAAGCTAGATGTAGGGATTTTATGAGCGAGATTGTAGGAAAATCCATTGAGTGCTTGGAAAATGTCCTGTAGGGTTTCAGCAAAAAAGCCCCAGAAACTTCTGAAGACTTTGTCTAAAATTTCCATTTCTTGCTTTGGTAATTTTTACTCTAATCCATCTCATCTTTAACTGCATGAAAGTACCAGCAACTATTCAAGGAGATTTGTATTAAAAGTGTTTGTATTGTTCAACAAGGGAGTTAAAACCTACCAAATGAACCAACTGAGTCAGACATATACTTTGTGAACAACCTCCCAGCTTTGATCTTCAAAGTGATAGCGAACAGACTATAGCAAGTACACAGGAAACAATTTAAAATTCTGGACTAAAGGAACATGTTAAATAAGAATATGAAATAACATTTTGGAAAACTCATTGATAATAATGTTAACAACTGAAATAAGATTCCATCTGGATTCAAACACTGAAGCTGAACAGAAGAAATGGACTCTGTCTCTTTAAAATGTGTCCCATGCATGAATAGATAAGTCCTGATACAACTGCCAGAAGTCACGTCAACAGTGAACCTTGGCAACAGTGGTTGCCGAGCATTCCTTCTGAATCCTGTAACTAAGTTACAGCAATCAAACTGTGATTACAGGTTACAGAAGCTGAGCAGTGGAGGTCCAGAGTAATCAATGTGTGTCAGAAAGTTTGCAGCCCAATTAACATGTGAAGTATTGGTTGTCAAAAATCGTTTTGTTTCCAGGTGCCTGTTCACCAACAGCAATGAAAGATCCAAATTGTCCACACAATTTACTTTAAATTGAAGACAGCTACTTCATCACTGGTTAAACCGTTTCATTAATTGCAAATTGTTGCTTTGAAAATCTAATTAGTAGTTTATTTACAATAAACTTGTAATTAAGCGCAGTGAATTAGATTACATTTTTGAAAAGATTGCTGAGAAAATAGTATGATGGTTAAAAGATCAGGGATCCTTGATGTGGGTTACATTCCAGTCAATTAACTCCTCGATCAAATATAAGATTGTTTGGGCATGGGCTGGGTGAGCCAAATAATGCAGCTAAATTTTAAATAAATATAACAAAATTTCCAATGATGATTTTGTTTTAGGTAGCTGAAAGCACATCCACAGCAGTGCTTTCGACTGAATGCTAATATTGTATTTGAAAATTTCAGATGAGGACATCAGGACTTTGTGTTTATTTTTAATAACAATTTGCATCTCTAAAGCACCTCTTGTGTATAAGCATCTCACTTTTCCTCATATTGAGAAAAAAAGGACTGAGTGCCAAGCAGGATTAAAGACAAAAAGGAATGTTGGCCAAAGGGATGCAAACAGATTAATTTTAAGGAAAACAGATAAGAAATATAGGAGAGTGGATCCTCGCAAGCATAAAGTGTCATATTATCCCAACAATCAAATGAATTTTGCTGTATATTCCCCATTTATATTTCCCATTCCCATAGTTTTCCCTATCCTGAGCTAAAATATTGTTAAAATTTAAGAGTGACTGAAACATTGCATAAAATTAGACTGACCAATTCAGCTCAGGCATCCTAATATTCTGACAGAGGTAGCAAAAGTCTCTTATAATTTGATAAATTCAATGACAATTCTTCATGCATTTGATGAAATGACAAAACATAACTGAGGTTTAATTACTAGGATGCTATAAAATTGTGGTTTTACGTTTTGTTCAGCTACCACAGTTAAGCTGCCACCTTGACTGATGTGTCTCCCCCTAATTTCTATTTTTGGAGCAGGGCTACGATGCTTATATAGTGTGTGGCAGCAACTGTCTTGGAGAGAGTAAGAAATATACTAAGGAAATTGTCAAAATACAAAATAGGCCCAGAAAATAATAATGTGTTGAATTGTCCTTATATTTTAATTAATTATAATTACTCATTTCTCTTTGAAACCTATAATGTAATGAAATATCCCAAGGTTCAATCAAACAAAATATGACATCAAGCCATACAAGGGATATCAGGGCAGATAACCAAAAGCATGGTCAAAGATGTATGTTTTAAGGAGGATTTTAAGGTGATTAGTGGAGGTAGCAAGGAGGAGGGGTACAGGATGGGAATTCCAGAATTTAGGGCGTAGCCAACTAAAGACATGGCTATCAATGATGGAGAAATTAAGTTTGGCAATGTGCAGGACACCAGAATAGACAATGGAATCAATTGTGGAAACATTGGATATGGGTGACATGCTGGCTCAAAACAAACAAATTTAACAGCTGACTGTTTCAATTAGATTCGGGTCTAATAAGATTAGATTGATGCAGAACTTTCAGGTTTCCCTGACTTGAGAGCCAAACTACAAAGTTTTAATCAGAACAAACTACCATCACATTTTCTTCCTACATATGTACGAAGTCTTGTTTCAACAGCTTGGAGCTGAGAGTGTGAATGTTCCAGACAAAATGAACAATTAAGTATGCATATTCGTTCTTTGCACAAAATCTATAGCGCTCATTTTATTTCAAATTTAGAAGACAAAAATTAGAGTTATGTAACAACCTACAAGTAAACAATTCATTAAAATAATGGCACATTCAAATTTACACACAAAAGTTATAAAATAGTTAAATGAAGCAGACATAGCCCATCATGCTTAGCTACTGCCCTTTCCTTATGAACAGGAGTTTGGAGAATTCTTAACCCATACAATCCTGAAAAAATTGTTTGACTGTTTAATTAACAGTAAAGCCATAAGCACATCCATCAGTATTACAATATGTTGTTACTGCGTTAAAAAATCTTAAATGCTTTCAGAAGGTTACGATATCAAACGCAGGTTAACAGGCTTTCTGGTGCATAACGCAGGTTAAGATTAAAACTATTCATACAGCAATTGTACTCCTTTTCGTTGAAGGAGTTTTTTTTAGTAATAACTTGACTGAAATATAATAAGTCCTGAGAGGTTTTGACAGACTGAATGTGGAAAGGATGCTTCTTTTGTAGGATTATCTAGAATTAGGGGTAACCATTTAAAAATAAGGTTTGCCCATTTAAGAAAAGAAATTTTTTTCTGAGGGTTGTAAGTCTCTCGAACACTCTGCCTCAAAGGGCAGTGAAAGCAGTCTTTAAATATTTTTAAAGCAGAAGAAAACTGATTCCCAGTAAGCTAGGGGTGAAAGGTTATCGAGGTAGGCTGGAATTCAGAGTAATTGGGCATGACATTATTAAATGGAGGAGTAGGCGTAAAGGGCCGAATCAGCCACCTGCTCCTAACTTGTATTTTTGTATGTATGATTCAGAGCATGTTACTTTATGTATAATTTTCATAGTTAAACATGGTCAAATATGCTGCCTCTGCTCTGCTAACAGATGTTATCAATCTATTCTTTTTATTTGCTAAGAAACTGCAAAATGAAAGACAGTCTTAAAGCACTTACATAAATTATAATTATTGCATACTAAAATACAGATTCAAATAAGACACAGTACCAATCACATTAAAATTTATGTCAATATTTTCAAACAGTGCTTTTACGAATTTCTCAAGAAAATAATCCCATTCTCCTCACCCATTACTTTTTTTTTTAAACTGAACTTATACTTCCTTTATAACTTCATGAAGATGCAATTCGTAGTGCATGGAATGCAAAACAGCAAATAAGAAGAGGGAGTTTCCATTTGCAGCCAAGGTGCTCCATTGATCTCAGTACAACAATTGGGCTATAGGAGAAGGGAAATCCCATGCTTTATGATAAAGCACTTCAACTATTGTTCTGATACTTTATAAGTCTACCATTTCATCAATCTAAAGAAATAGTCTAATCACTGCTATCCAATAACAACAAATACCGATAACACCTGGAAGTAAACATCTCTGAGCACCACCTTTAAAATGTAGATTCAATTGTCAATTTTATGACTGGTTGGTATAAGCTTCTGTCATTGGCAGGGCATCACCTGGAAATCATACACACCTCCCGATAATTTTTGGATATTAAAATCAAATGGTGGCAAAATAAAAAATTAAGAACACGGCTTGACAATAGAATTAGCTTCGAAATGTACAGATTTACTTTAAATTCAATTAGGGACAGTCAGGCTTCAAAAGCTTGAAAATTAAAAGGTAATAAAGAAATACAGCAGTAAAGATTTTACAATCAAATCATGTGACAAGGCTATGCAATCAGTTTTATTTTCACAATTGCAGGGATATAGACAGGAAGAAGTGCAGGCATTAGATAATAATTAAATGTAGAGGCAGAGAATGAATGAGGAATAATATTCCAGCCTTGGATATGCTTGAACTTTATAGAATTATTAATTGCTGAACAGAAGAAATGTTTGACAAGGAAGAAAGAAACCAAATTTCCTGAATGCAGAAACACAGGAGTTGAAAGTACCACTTACACCCAATTGTGGCACCTTTGTCAGTAATAGAGGAGATCAGATAACTCAGCTTAAACTGGGGATCGAGACAGTCATTTTCCAGTCTGATTGACACAGTAAATAAACCTGCTGGGTGATGGAAGTATAGACCAAACATTTCAGTTCCATTTCCAAACTATTCATTAATGTGATGCATTGCTATGCACTAAAATTCGTAATCCAGCAAGACACACCATTTTACTAATTTGAAACTACATTATACAATTCAAAACCAAAATATGATCTTTCCCATTTGCCTTGTTAATGTTAAGATATTTCAGTTCCAATTCTTTTGCTATTATGTAAACACTATTAAATGACAGTTATTACTTATGATATTCAGAACCTTCTTCCTCTCCTTAGGCAGTCCCTTGAGATCGAGGGTGACTTGCTTCCACCCCGGTTCGATGAGTTCTGAATGTTCTGAACAACCGAACAATAACTGCCCATCAGGAAACAAACGGAACTAATAAATCAGTTTTACAAGTTAATTATTGATAGCTTTAATATTCAACTTGAGAGGTGTAAATTATTTTAATGGGGGGGAAAATATGTTCTGTTATTGGCAATCTATCCATTATGCTGTCAAAGCGTTTCAGCCTAAAAATTTGTTAAAGTCCATTTTTGGGTGCAGGGTTGTCACAACACACGATCCACCCATCACCTATTGCAGCAGGCAGCATACAAGTGTACTGATGGCCTCAGTGGTGCACGCACCTCAAGTACACATTTGGGGGCCACGCAATGTGTTATACTATGAGGTACTGCTCCTCTCAAGGTGAAAGGGTGCTAGCTGCTTGCATGGATACAGGTTGACAAAGAAGCTACAAAAATGAAGGAGCAGTCAAAAAAGTAATGATGCAGTGCTGGAGACCCTGGTGG
Source organism: Rhincodon typus (assembly GCF_021869965.1). Lineage (NCBI taxonomy): Eukaryota > Metazoa > Chordata > Chondrichthyes > Orectolobiformes > Rhincodontidae > Rhincodon > Rhincodon typus. The sequence continues at coordinate 70,681,606 of NC_063336.1, read as the reverse complement.
CAGAGGTCAACAGGAAGAGAGAGGTCATGTAGCTACAGGAGGTCCAGAATGAAGAGAAGCAACAAATTCAGTAGATACTTCTGGAAGTTTCCACCTCTTAAAAAAAATTTCACTCTATTAATAAAAGATCAGAGCTCACACTAGAAGACAAAGAACTGCAGATGCTGGATATCTGAAACAAAAATAGAAATTACTGGCAAAATTCAGCAGATCAGGCAGCACCTGTGGGGAGAAAACAGTTAATGTTTCAAGTCTGGTGAACGTTTCATCAGAACTGAGGGGGGAATGGAGTGGAAGAGGTGAGCAAACAGGTGGAGACAGAGCCCAGGGAAAAAGAGAGATATGAAAGGAGTAGATAGATGAGGGGATTATTGATTGTACGCCAAGACAGAAGAGAAGCTGAATCACGGGAGGCTCACTGGAACACTGCAGCAAGCCTTGTGACAGACATGCTGGTATGGAAACGTAGTGGTGTGTTGAAGTGGCAGGCAACTAGAAGCTCAGGGTAATTTTTATAGACAGAACATGGGTATTCTGCAAAGCAGTCATCCAGTTTGTGTTTCTTTTCCCTAGTATAGAGGAGACCACACTGTGGACAGCACAACTGAATGAAGTGCTGGTAAATCGTTGCTTCACCTGGAAGGTATGTCTGGGGCCTTGACTAATGAGGCAGAAGGAGGTGAATGGGCAGGTGTTACACTCTTTTGGTTGCATGGGAATGCATTGAGGGGGTGTGGGAAGGTGTTGAGAATAGAGGAGAAGTGAACCAGGGTGTCACAGAGGAATCGGTCCTTGCGGAGTAGACAAAGGAAGGGAGACGAATGTGTGTGGTCATGGCATCCCACTGGAGGTAATGAAAATGGCAGCTTTCTGATGAGGAGTTACTGGATTCGAAATGTTAACACCATTTTCTCCACATAGATGCTTCCAGACCTGCTGAGTTTCACCAGCAATTTCTGTTTTTGTTTCAAGTCACCCAACCTAACAGGTTATTTTTTAAAAAAGTTTGAAATTCCTCCAGTGAGACAGAGAGGGTATGATTATTTATCTAGGTGGCTGCCAAAAATAACTACAACTTACACCTAAACCTAACTCACCCCTTTCAGCTGATTAATTACATTCCCTCATGTATGATTAAACACGAGTCACCTATCAAGTTGTGTGAATGATTCCTGTGACACGAATGATACCTTAACTACATATAGTAGAATTTATATTAACTTTTACAAAGAATGGAACACGCAAAATATTTCCCAGTGGGATTTTGGCAGAAAAGGTCTACACAATGTTAAATTATTAAAATGTATGGATCAATTACCTAATTGTTGTTTATGAGACATTCCTACACCAGAAAATCACATGCCACATTTGCCCACAAAGCAATATGACACAACTCGAAAGTAATTCATTGATTGTGAAGGTCATCAGATAATCCCAAGAACATGAAAGAACTGTACTGAATCAAATTGATTCTTTCTTTAAAATGTGCCATTTTAACAAAAGGATGATCAAAAATGTTGGATGGTTTTGTTTTTCTAGGAAATGGGAAGTGGGTTTGGTTGTACTGGAAATTAAATCCATTAAAGGTGACATTAATTTAGGAATCCAACATCATCCAATTCCAGGTAAGACTTTGAAGCTCTAGACAAGGATAAAAAAAATCATCTATTAAATATAGACAACTGGGACCAACAATCTCTTTGAGAGAGTAAAGAGTGTTGGGGGATTCTTAAGAAGGAAATCAGGAAGGCAAAGAGAGGATACGGATAGCCTTGGTAGATAAGGTTAAAGACAATCCAAAAAGATTCCACAAATACATTAACAGCAAGAGAGCAACTAGAGAGAGAGTACGACCCCTTAAAGATCAACAAGATCGTCTTTGTGTTGAACTTCAAGAGATAGGAGAGATATTAATGAATATCTTGCCTTGGTTTTTACTGTTGAGAAAGAAATGGAGGCTAGAGAACTCAGGGAAATAAAAACTGATGCTTTGTAAACAGTTCATATTACAGAAGAGGAAGTGCTGGAGGTCTTAGAAAACATAAAATTAGATAAGTCTCTAGCACCTGATCAAATGTATCCCAGGATATTGTGGGAAGTTAGGGAGGAAATTGCAGGGCCTCTAGCAGAAATGTTTGAATCATCTATAAACACAGGTGAAGTACTGGAGGACTGGAGGGTAGCTAATGTTGTGCCATTGTTTAAGAAAGGCTGTAAGGAGAAGCCTGGAATCTACAGACCTGAGAGTTTGCCACTGGTGGTGGATAAGTTGTTGGAAGTGATTCTGAAGGATAGGGTTTACATGCATTTGGAGAGGCAAGGATTGATGATGGATAATCAGCATGGTTTTGTGCCAGAAAAATATTGTCTCATAGACTTCGTTCTTTTTTTTAATGAAATAATCAAAAAGACTGATGAGGTCAGAGCAGTAGACGTTGTTTGCTTGCACTTTAGTAAAGCCTTTGGTTAGACTAATTTGTAAAGTTAGATCACATGGGATTCAGGATGAGCTTGCCAATTGGATACAAAATTAGCTTTACAGTAGTAGATAGAGTGGTGATGATTGTTTTTTGGACTGGAGGCCTGTGACCAGCAGTGTTCCACAGGGATCAGTACTGGGTCCACTTTTGTTCATCATTTGTATAAATGATTTGGATGAGAATATAAAAAGCATGGTTAGTAAGTTTGAAGACGACACCAAAATTGGTGGTATAATGGACAGTGAAGAAGGTTATCTAAGATTACAAAGAGATCTTGATCAATTGAGTCAATGGGCTGAGGAGTGGCAGATGGGGGTTTAATTTGGATAAATAGGAGGTATTGCATTTTGGTAATACAAACAAGGACAGGACTGATAAAATTAATGATAGGGCCCTGGGTAGCGTTGTAGAAGAGAGCAACCGAGGGGTTCAGGTACATTATTCTTTGAAATTTGCATTACAGGGAGACAGGTTAGTTGAGAAGGCATTTAACGTGCTTGCCTTCATTGCATAGACCTTTGAGTACAGGAGTTGGGATGTCATGTTGAGGTTGCATAGGATGTTGGTGAAGCCACTTCTGGAGTACAGTGTCCAATTCTGGGAACCCTTTTATAGGAAGGAGATTATTAAACTGGAGAGGGTTCAGAAAAGATTTACCAGGACGTTGCCGGGAATGGAGGGTTTGAGTAATACAAGTAGAATGGAAAGACTGGGGCTTTTTTCAAAATGTAGAAGGTTGAGTGGTGACCTTATTGAGGTCTAGTAAATTCTGAGGAGCATAGATAAAGTAAATGACAAAGGTCTTTTCCCTAGAACGGGGGAGTTCAAAGTTAAGGAGCATATTTTTAAGGTGAGAGAGGAAAAAGATATAAAAAAGACATGAGGGGCAACTTTTTAAATAGAGTAGTCCGTGTGTCGAATGAACTGCCAGAAAAAGTGGTAGATGCAGGGATAGTTACAACGTTTAAAAAACATTTGGAGAAGTTCATGAATAGGAAAGGTTTGGAGGGATATGGGCCAAGCGCAGACAGGTTGGACTGAAAGCTGTGTTTCCTTCCTGTATGGCTCTAGGATTGCTCCCTGTTTAGCCAGGACTCATGACTTTAGAAGATCTATTCCCAAACTGTCAACAACTCATCAATCAAAGCACCAAATGTACAGGAGACTGAAAATCTTTAGTGAGAAGTGAACCACTGCAGGGAAACCTGTTGGAAAGTTTGGCTTGGTTAGTAAATAACTAACGAAATGGCTTCAATCTTTGAGGGAATGATTTCCATATGTTTCACACATCTCTAAGAACACACCAAGTCAAAATTCTTGGCAAAATTATCAAACTTATTGAATGATATGGGTAATACATTACCTGTACTAATATTTCTATCTTGAAAAGCATGTTTTATTCAATGTCCATACCACTATCAGGAGTGACACCACAGACACCGGAGTACTCTTATCTCAGATTCAGGACCAGGGATTCAAATTTCACTTAAAACTTAATCACAAAAGTCCAGGCTGATACCAGAGCAGAGGAGCCACCATTGACTTCCTGGACAATATTTATCTTCAATCAACATCACTGCTGTTCATAGGAATTTGCAATGTGTAAATTTGCTACAGCTGGTCCTACATTACAAACGTGACTACACTTGAAATAACATTTCATCGGCTCTAAAGCACTCTTAGGGATGTCTAGAGGTCATGTAAAGTGGTTTATAATTGCAAACCTTTCTTTGCTTTTCATCCTCTATGCATCCAATTTTTTTTTTTTTTAAACAGCTTTAAACTGCATTTCCAATATTTGGTATGTTAAATAAAACTATTCCCTTACCTATTTTCAATTTAAAAAACCAACATACAGAATATTTTCAAAATGCTATTTTTAAGTTATGCAAGCTTTTGAACAATTAATCACTTTTAGTTTAAAGTGCCTGTAATAAAGAGGTACAACATATAGGGCCAAATTTTGCAATGTGATTTTTTCCAAGGCAATCACATACAGATTGTGATCCTACTCCTTTTTTACATATCAAAAGAGCTCCTCATTTCTGACAGGAGATTCCAACGGGGCTCTTACAGAAATGCAGAACCAGAGTTTCATTCTGGTGGGTCCTTCATAGCACACAACAGTCAGAAGAAGCCAAACCAAGCCCCCGTTTCTCACAGCATTCTTCTGTGATTTAAAGGTCCACCATGACAGACAGCCACTTTAACAGCTCCTGTGAATGGATAAGTACATAAGGCAAGTCTGAGGTTAGGGTGTTGCGAGTGTAGATGCCATGGTCCCGGGTGGAGGGGGCAGATGTTGGGTCTGGCAATAGGGGAAGGGGTGTTGGCTCTGGTTGCAGGGGAAGACATAGGTTGGATCCTGTGGAGGAGTGAGAGGCGTCAGGTCATGGGCATAGAGACGTTCAATCAGATCAAGTTCTGGACAGTATGTGGGGTCTGTGGTAAGCTGCAATTAAGGAGGTTGTGTTGAGGAGTGGTCAGTTTAATTGTTACTCAGGAGCTTGACTAGGTTTTTAACAGTCTAACTTTTTCTGAGTAACAATTTACTTAACAGTAGTGGAACCTTCTGAATGATCAGCTTTAAATGGATACTTTCAGAGCATTCCACACAAAGAGGAATTGCTCTGCTCATTTTCCTGGACATTTCCTGAGATTCCACAGGGTCCCCATGCATAACTCCCATCAAGCCTGCCAAAATGACCATCCAGCCATCGAAAATCTGGGCCTAGTTTTTAAGTGAGGGAAAATGGCTTTAGTCAAACATGGTAATTTTTCAAAAGGAGTTCAACTCAACTAGCCATTGCATCAAAGTTCCCAGATTGTTGAAAGATAGTACCCTGAATATACATGAACTGCTCGCAATAATGGAGTCTAAGAATGGGGTAAAGTTTCAAGTGTAAAATTTCTTTTGATCTGAACAGTGATTCTGTTTACATCACACTCACACATCACACAATTCAGGGGAATTTCTAAGTAGTAATTAGAAGGTTCAAATCTGTTATGACAAAACACAATTTCATGTCAAGACGTTTTATTATTGCACCTCTGTAACTGCAATCCTAAAAATCATTATAGTGGAACAAATGTCAGTTTGACCTTTCTGTCTATAGTACATTTGATAACTTGCCTTGCTACCATTTATTACTTCACTACCGTGGCCGAAAATCAATTTATTTTCGAGTAATATTAAAGTTGTTGGAAACGAGAGCTAAGGATCAAGTGACCCAACCATTCAAACCTTTCTGTTAAAAACACTAACATTTATTTTGCAACAGCAGGTGTAATTTTATCATTGTTTTCAGATCAGCTTCCTTGTATTATTGTTGACAAATTATTGTGATAGAAATATAATCTAACTTATTTTCATTAAAAACTTCAGTATTTGTTTCATTCAAAATATTTGGCTTCAGGATCTGAAACTATACTCCCCGTCCCCACGGGCAAGTGCCCTCTCCTACACAGAATTTCCTCCATCCATAGAAACAATTATCTGAGCCTCAAAATAAAAACCGACAGAGATACAGGGAACAAGCAATTTCTCAGTTCTAAATCAAACATTTAGAAGAAATTAAAATTTTAATTTTGAAACTGTGCAGATGGAAGACACCTTTCCCAGTTTGGCCAAAATAACTTATATAATTAAACGGTGCAGCTTAATGTCTGAAACTTTCCATCAATCCATTAAGGTTCCTAGTGGGGTTGGATTTTCCCTTTGAGCTTCTGAATCCCAATGTCAGCAGGCTGCAGATTGTGCTCACCCACCCCAAAGGGGCAATTGCCATAGGGCAATTTCACTGTGTAATTCCAGAATCTAGAGGACCAATAGGAGGCCTTCCAACTTGAAGGCAGCAACACCCTCTCTCTCCAATCTTCTCAAACATGTAATTGAAAAAAGGCTTTTGTAGCTAGGCCAACACCGTGGAAAACCAGCACCCTTCCACTGGGGTGGGCGTGGGGGGCACAGTTCTGAGGCAGGCAAGCATCTGCCCCATTGGTCACCTCAAGGAGCTAAATTGATCCAATTGACTTTGCTGCACTAACACTCAACCACACCTTCAAGAAAATAGCCAGGGAGCAGGTCAAAGATGAGGAGTTGCCTTGCTTCCTGTCCCAGCCTCAACCCCAACGGATCCTCTGAATCTGTACTTTGTGGATGCATAATTGATGCTAATTTTTTTTATTCCAGCAATTAAAAACAATGTACATTTTCATCAACATTCCTCTCCAAATACATTGCTGAAGTTTAAGAAATTGAATAATTATTTTGGAGAATGTAATTACAATATGTTGAACAGCATTACTTTGAAGCACATCTATTTAAAATGCATGCTTTGCTGTTTATACATACTAAACCATTTTAAGATATAAAAGTATATGGCAATGTTGGAACGAAACATAAATCAATATCAGTCAGATTAAAAATACATTTTAATGGCAATTCCTTTTGCATTAAACACCATAACACAACAATATGCATAAATTATTTTCTACCTCCTCCAAAAATGATGGAGCTGAAATGAGACACACAGAAAGTAATGCCCCTTCCTAAATTACGTGACCTAGTGTATGATTACTGTAGTGAATCTTTGGTTTTAATGTTTACAAACCTCACGCTTGTGTCCCAGCTCGAAAAACAGCACATTTGAACTTATCCACAGGAGGTCTAATCAGCTGGACAGTCCTGTGGTTGAATAGCATGACCCTCAAAATTGTGACTTTAAATACTTAAAATTACTGCCTCATTGTCACACACTTGAATACAATTCGTAAATAAAGATAGCGCTTGCAAAAAAAAAATGCTGGTATAGTTGCTGCCGTATCCAACACAAATGTATGAACGAGCTTTGAAAACTAGTGCAATGGAAGCATTACGGTGTCAATTATTGTTGTAACTACAGTTCAATGTAGCAGCATTTCAATAACCACAGCAAAAAGAACCATTTGCAATCTGCCTTCACGCAAACTCAGGTAAAAATAAATTACTAAGTATTTGTGATATATGAATTCTGAAACAAACCATTTATCAATAGGCTGGTTTACCTCTGCAGCCTAGTCCCTCAAGCCAAGCGCCATGTCATTCCCCTTTGACTGATTAATTAACCAATCACAAGACATTTTTCACAGGGAGCAGGATGGTTTATTTCAGCTAATGTTCAGTCTCTAATGGCGACACGTTACAGCCAACTCTGCTTTCTGGTCGGATACACTGACGGAACAAAGGGCTGCCAATAAATCAAAGCCTCTCCCTTCAGTTCTGCAGTGGAGCTTAACAAAGCCCCAAGGAGCAAACAACCTGGGCCAAATCACCGCCAAAAAACTGCCACAACTGTCCGATTAAAAGTGGGGTTTCCTAGCTTTTCAGATGTAGATCAGTCATCCACTAAGAACAACTGTTACTACAAAGAGTAGAAACCAAAACAAAAAGGTCCAGGTCTGGCTCCTCGTGCCATTAACACAAATGGAATGAATCATGTGAAACCATTTGCTGACTATACTTTGTTGACCAACTCAGGAAAATATGAGAGGGAGTTAGTGTCACCTAATTCAATGGGATCAATGACTGCATCAAGACACAAGCAAAGTGCAGAAACAGAGAAAAGTACATGCTGAAACAGAATTAGTTATTACAGCAAGATGAAAAAACTCCAGCTTTCCAATTTGGTCTGCAAGTTTTAAATGCAGCAAATTGACTTAAAAAGAATCGGGTGACAGTTTGGTCACTCTATTTGCCTTATTATTAAATCACAAAAGTGCTTGTTACCCATTACTATTCTAGTTGCAAATCTCATACTCATTACTAATCCGTACCTTGCCCCTCACCTTGTCCACCTTTTTATTAAGCCTTAACTGGGCTTGCCTAAAGATTGCAGAAACAATACAAAGGCAAAGCCTCAAAATATAGATCAAAATTAATATCATCATGAAGACAGTGTACTTTTTTCTACCAACTGAAAGACTTATAAAACAAGAAAAATGTATAAATTCTAAGATACAAAGGAACTAAGTGCCTGCTGTAGGCAGTGTCATAGGCTGAACTGATAAGGTAGGAGTCCTAAAAATAGTTATTTATGATAATTTTGTGCACATGCTAGTTTCCTGCCAGCCGTTTCATCTACAATTTCAATATATTGATGATATTGGCTAGTAACATTATAAAACCAGCATCAATTAACAGATCAGTTCATAAACACTTGTGGCACTCAGTTCTTCTACCTAATTCTCACCTTTACTGCAGATGAGAACGTTTAACATTCTTTCCTATGTGATCCTATTCATAAACATTCTGACCAATTTCACTAAGGTCGAGTGCAGGTCAAAAGTTAAATTTTAAACACTATTTGGGCTCTGCGTGCATAATTTGACAAGATCTGGCATTGCCATACAGTTCAATAACAAGGATGCGACAAGAGGATGGTGGTTGCAAATTGTTCTTCTTTTCCCTTCCTGTTCATCCTACGACTAAATGTAATGACTGATTGCTGTGATGCTGTTCAAGAAGCTTTTCCAACAACTTGTACCACCAGCTGCAAGTATAAATTGGGCTAATGGAATCCCTGAAACAGACTCTGCCCTCACTTGACATCAAGACCTTCTCATTTCTAGCACAGACCCTTAGACAGCATGGAGATGCAACAGCCTGGTTAGTTTTTTTTACCTCAACCCAGGTGCATTGAAGCCAAGCAGTACTGAGATGAATTAGCCTAGAACGGTGAGCCAAGATGTAATTTTCCATGTCAGATACTACATGGATGTGATCCATTTGGAACCTGTATTTGGAATTTTAAACACAATAATGCTGGGTCCAAAGCTATAATTTTTGTTTAAGCAATTAATCACTTGTCATGTTTTTTTAAAACTATATCAAGAGATGAAATATTTCAGAAGTCATATGCACTGAAAGTTCAAGTTCTGACTTTCAAAAACAGAAGCAATTATCTCCAACATTTTGTTTGCTGTCTTATAGTTAGCATCACTTCCAAATTCAAGCAATTATTATAAAAATGCAACAAAAACAGAAGCTGCTCGAAAAGCTCAGCAGGTCTGGCAGCATCTGTGAAGAAAAAAAAATCAGAACATTTCGGGTCCAGTGACCCTCTGATTTGTTCCTGATTTACAGCATCTGCAGTTCTTTCAGTTTTTACATAATAAAAATGCAGTCTGAACGAGAGGCAGACTTTTTACAATGTAATAGTTATCAATACAATTTTCTTCTAAAAAAATTATTGGTAGAGCAGTAAGGAAAACAGCCAAGTTATGTATTTAAATTGAAGAATGCCACAAGTCATCACCTTGCTTTGCCCCATTAAAATTTTGGGTTGTGGAAATGGCTCCCTCTGCTGTTCAAAACTACAAAACTGACAATTCATCATGCCAATTAGAGAGATTGAACCAAAACATTCAGGAAGATTTTCTTAGATAACACAGTGTGGAGCTGGAGGAACATAGCAGGCCAGGTAGCATCAGAGGAGCAGGAAAGCTGACGTTTCGGGTCGGGACCCTTCTTCAGAAATGTTGAGAGAAGCGTCCCGATCCAAAATGTCAGCTTTCCTGCTCCTCTGATGCTGCCTGGACTGCTGTGTTCCTCCAGCTCCACAATGTGTTATCTCTGACTCTAGCATCGGCAGTTCTTACTATCCCCGGGAAGATTTTCTTCTTGTATTTGCCCCAGATATTCAGTATTTATGAAATCAGCTGTATTTTAAATAAAGTAGGTTGAGACCTCCCAAGGCTATGTTGTCAACAGTGGTTAGCCCAGCTACCAGCCAAACCTCCATCTGTTTTGGTGGTTTTCATATGGTCATCATATAAAATCAGTTAGAAAGTGATGACATGTAAGTGATAGGTACATAAGCTTACTATTTTTAGACAAATAAATGAACTTGAATTTTGTTCATAAATATCGGCTTTCCGTAATCTAGAAATAAAATACTAAAACATGTGATTTAACTATCATAAATAAGCAGCAATCCAGAGATATACTGGATATATCCATATGGATTGCATACTTTAAACAATGAACCACCACCAAACATGCTATCATTTATGTTTCTCACTCCCTCCGTTCTGCCAAGTATAATAAACTGAGGGTGAATTTTTGATTCTGGGTTGGGAGCCCAGCCCCACAAACCGAACTCAGGAGAAAGTGACTCAGGTACTGGTTTTATGTTTGGGAATGTGGGTGCCTACATTTCCGCTAATCATGTTTTCCCACTATGTAGCACCTCTGAGGGCAGTGTACACCACCTATTTACAGTCAGAGTTGTACAGCACTGAAACAGACCCTTCATCCAACTCATTCATGCCCATCAGATATCCTAAATTAATCTAGTCCCATTTGCCAGCACTTGACCCATATCCCCCTAAGCCCACAAACGCCTTTTAAAAGTTGTAACTGTACCAGCTTCAACCACTTCCTCTGGGAGCTCATTCCATACACATACTACCGTCAGCATGAAAAAGTTGCCCCGTAGGTCTCTTAAATCTTTCCCCTCTCATTGTAAACCTATGCCCTATAGTTTTGGACTTCCCTACCCTGGGAAAATGACCTTGTCTATTTACCTTATCCATGCCCCTCATGATTTTATAAACCTCTATAAAGGTCACCCCTCAGCCTCCAATGCTCCAGGGAAAATAGCCCTGGTCTATTCAGCCTCTCTCTAGAGCTCAAACCCTCCAACCCTGGCAACATCCTTGTAAATCTTTTCTGCATCCTTTCAAGTTTAACAACATCTTTCCTATAGCAGAGAGACGAGAATTGAACGCAATACTCCAAAAGTGTCCTAACCAATTTCCTGTACAGCTGCAATATGAAATTCCAACTCCTATACTCAAATGTATTAATCAAAAAGGGCAAGTGTACCAAATGCCTTCTTCACTACCTTATCTACCTTCAAGGAACTATGAATCTGCACTTCAAGGCCTCTTTGTTCAGCAATACTCCCCAGGACGTTACCATTAAGTGTATGTCCTGCCTTGATTTGCCTTATTAAAATGCAACACCTCATATTTATCCAAAGTAAACTCCATCGGCCACTCCTCGGTAGATTGGCCCAGCTGATCAAGGTCCTGTTGTACTCGGAGGTAACCTTCTTCACCATCCACTACACCAAAATTTTGGTGTCAGCTGCAAACTTTCTAATCATTCCTCCTATATTCACATCCAAATTATTTTATATAAATGACAAAAAGCAGTGGACCCAGCACCGATCCTTGTGGCACACTGCTGGTCATAGGCCTCCAATCCAAACAACAACCCTCCACCACCACCCTCTGTCTCCTATCTTGAAGCCAATTTTGTTTCTGCAGGCCCATCAGCATGCATGGGACATCCGAGCGACTGTGCAACCATTCAACTTAAAGGGAATATTGGTGAGTGCATTGACACATTTTATGGGCCGTTGACCCTGAAAAGAACATGCCAACCCCTGCAGGGACTGCTGTGTGCAGAGATGGGTTGCTTGAAAGTAGTACTCCAGCACTTTGTCCCAGCTTTTAAAAGAAAACAAAAAGCAAGCTGTTACCCTCAACACCTCCACACACACTTCATGTCTCATCCATTCCAATCCATGTCACATCAGACCCTCCACCCAAACATTACACTTGTATTACTGCATCATTTAATTTTCCTATTTTTTGAACATGGACACAAATGGGAAAAGGACTAGTTTAAAAGCAGAGGATTTTTGAACGTCTGCTGCACTTTTTGAAAGCAAGTTACATGACACTCATTGTAAATCCTATTTACACAGCTACTTGTTCAAGCAGTTGGGGAGAAGCCTACTTGCAGATGACAACAAAAACAAAGTTGCTGGAAAAGCTCAGCAGGCCTGGCAGCATCTGTGGAGGAGAAAACAGAGTTAACATTTCGGGTCCGGTGACCCTTCCTCGGGTTTCATTCAACCTCTGGAATGAAAGAAGCTGTTTTTGTTTCCTTGCAAAAGGCACCTCAAGCTTTAACAGAACCAGTTTTTTTCCCCGGCAAGCTGAGAGCATCACTTAATAAGTCAGAGACTTTTGTTAATGTGAACCAGTCACCCTGTGCTTCCTGCAAACAAGTGAAATTATCTAGAGAAGGAACATCTCGAAACAGCACCTGATCAGCAAAAGGATCATCTCAGCAAACCTATGGACAGGGACCACTGAACTTCCTTCCCAGTGTTTCCCTCTGCCTATATTACTAACACTTTTGGTGTCTGTCTGTACTTAGGGAGCTAAGAAGAAATCTGGAATGGAGCCCTTGGGGAATGATGTCTAAATACATCATATTTCCACTAAACTGTGCAACCAAGCCAGGGTTGACTATGGTGCTTTAGATGTCATTTGAACTCAACTGGGAAGGCCGAGATATTTAGGCAGTCCAGGACCTCTATAAATTCCACTCAGGCTTGTGCCCTGAAGAAAACACTTTAGTTGTGCTACAAACCATTACACAACATGAGAAACAGCAGTTATGATTGATAAACCCAACTCCATTGATGAAGCAAACAGGTCTTAAGCACTATGACAGAGGGCACTGGTTCCCTCTGGTTGACCACCATACACCTTAAATCGGCAGGCCCTGACTGGTGAGGTACTGATCCGCCATGTTTCATCTGCTTCAAAGTTTGCCTAGAGGCTCTGCTCAACAAATGAACTTAATCTATCACACCAGACAAGCAATCAAAATAAAATGAAAGAAATCTTTGATTGGCAAGCTGGGGCGACAAGACTACGTGCACAGGTCCAACAAATGAACTGCAGTCAGTCAACAACAGTCAAGATAGACTGTATCAACGTGGTGCATAACAGGCTGAATACTGTCGCAGGTTCACCAGGAGTGGGCACGCTCATCTGGCAGGGTAAACTTCAGAGGAAAACAGATGAGCAAGGTGTAGGATTTGCTGCAAGGAACTTGCTACTCTCAATGACAGAACTCCTCAAAAATGGGTCGGAATAGGTCCCCTCCATCTTTCATCTGCCTCTCAACTCAAAGATGGTCAGTTAACCTCAGAAAAATCTATGTTCCAACATTGTGCTCCACTATAGGCGTGAAGGACCAATTCAATGAGAGGCTTTACACTAATCAGCACAATTCCTTTAAGGGGATTTTTATGCAATAGTGGTCCTGACCTCAAGACATAGTCCTGTCTTAATACAATGGCCTGGAAAAGGTGAATGAGAATGGACAGAGACAATATGAGCTTTGTCACTATGAGCTGTGTAACAAACATCTTCTTTCAGAACAAACCATGGCATAAGGTTTCCTGGCAACGTCTAAGTTCAGGGTGTGGGCACCCACTGAATTTGATCATCACCAAACATAATTCTCAGCTTGTGCAGTGGTTTATGAGATACAGATCAAATCATTACAGTGCACCAGGGCTAAGATGCAACCCTTGAAGCCTTCTCATTCAAAGCAGAAATGCCTCAAATCTATTTCCGTTACAACATCCACCCAGATAAAGACTGACGGTTCTGTGACTTGATTGTACAAACGAGCTCCAGCATTCTCACAAAGTGCAGTAATGAAATGGAACATACTTGGAAACACCATCTACAAGACTGCAATCTCAACATACAAGAAGCAAAAGCCGAAAAATGTTGACTGGTCCAGGGTAAACATCACTGAGATGGAAGCTGTCGTTGAAACAGTGGTTTGCTCTCTTGTTACAAGAGAAACCCAAGAAAAAATAATGTGAAGGCACTAAAATCCACTTGAAGTAAAGCCCAAGAAAACTGCTAGGTGCTGTACTAGGGCTTACTACCTTAAAATAACATCTAGATGTTCTTCAATACAGGGAATGTTAAGGGCACTAATGAAAAAAAAATCAAAAAGCAACCAATCAGAATCGGAGGCCATCATTAGCGAACACTATCAGTGGGAAAGGTCTAGAAACCATTAAAAATAAACTCGCCTTCACGTCAGCCAGATATCAAATCCACAGTGTAGGATCTTAGCAAAGTCATGAACGAAGCACCAGATATTGATGCTTTCCCCTGATTCCTATATAATGGATAAGTCATGCCTGACACAAAGCTTGTTTGACGTCAGCCATCTCAGCTCCAGGATATCACTGCTGGAGTTTCTCAGGGTAGCATCCTAGGCCCAACCCATCTTCTGCTGTTTCACAACAGTCTTTTCTCCAACATAGAATTAATAAGTGGGCTGTTCACTGATGACTGCACAATCACATTCAATGGCATTACCATTATTGAATCTCCACTACTAATATTTTGAGGGTTACCATTGACCAGAAACTGTACTGGACTAGCAACGTAATTACCATGGCTGTGTGAACAGGTCAGAGGCTGAGAATCCTGCAGCAAGTAACTCCCCAAAGCCTGTCCGGCATCTAAGAGGTAAAGTCACCATAGTCCCAGAGGGCCATGCTTCATTAGAGAAGGAGAGATGAGCGGTGGTGATTTGACTTGAGTGTCACCATGCCTCAGGCAAGAGAAGAGGTAGAGAAGAAGGGTTCTTCATGGTAAGCTTAGCAGGTGCGGAAAGTTCCTGTACATATGTATATTAAGAGAAAGAAGATAGCTAAAGAAACAGTAAGTCTGCTCAAGAACGAAAGGAAGGAATTTACACATTGGGGCAAAAGAAATGGAAGAGGTCCTTATTGAGTATTCCACATCAAAATTCAGCAAGAAGGACATGGTTAATGCTAAGATTATGGATTGGTATGTTGATACTAAGGTAGTGGTGTTGGGTGTCTTAAAAAACAAAGGTAGGTAAGTCCCCAGGGCTTGATGGGATCTATCTCAGGATGCTGAAGGAGGTAAGGGAGGAGATTTCTGGGGAATTGACAGAGATCTTTGTATCCTCTTTAACCACAGGAAATGTCCCAAAACACTTGAGAATAGCCAACATTGTTATTTCATTTAAGAAGGATAAGAGGGATGATACAGGAAATCATAAGCCGATGAGCCTTATATCATTGGTAGGGAAATTATTGGAGAAGATTCTTAGCGACAGGATTTATTTGCATTTGGAAAAGAAAGACTTATTAGGAATAGTCAGCGTCGTTTTTCGTGGACGAAGTCTTCTCTCATAAATCTATTTTAATTTTTGGAGGAAGTGTTGACTCATCAGAGTAGGGCAGTGGATAATGTCTATGTGGACTTTACTAAATTATTTGACAAGGTCACTCATGGTAGGCTAGACCAGACAACAATGTCACATGAGATCCACAGTAAGTTGGTAAGTTGGGTACAAATTTGGCTTGGTCATAGAAACCAGAGAGTATTTGTGGAGGGATGTTTTTCTGACTGGAGGTCTGTGATCAGTGGTGTTTTACAAGGATCAGAGACCACTGATGTTTGTAATATATATACTTGAATGAAAATGTAAATGGTCTGATTAATAAGTTTGCAGATGACACGAAAATTGGTAGGGAAGTTAATAGTGGGAGGTTAATCAAAGGATACAGCAGAATATAGATCAGTTGGAAAATGGGTGGAGAAATAACAGATGGAGGTTAATCCAGGCAAGTTTGAGGTGATACATTCTGACAGGTCAAATGCAAGAGGAAAGTATACAATAAATGGTAGGACCCTAGGGGCATTGATTTACATAGGGATCATGGGGTGCGAGCACAAAGCTCCCTGCAAGTGACAACACAAGTGAATAAGGTAGTAAAGAAAATGTATGGCATGTTTGCCTTCAACGGTCAGGGCATTGAGTATAAAATTTGATAAGTCATGTGCAGATGTATAAAACTTTAGTCAGGCCACATTTGGCATACTGTGTGCAGTTCTGGTCACCATGCGACAGGAAGGATGTGGAGGTTTTGAAGAGGGTACAAAAGAGGTTTTTACCAGGATGTTGCCTAGATTGGAGTGTAGTAGTTATAAGTAGAGGTTGGACAAACTTGGATTGCTTTCGTTAGAGCTGAGGGGAGGCCTGAAAGAAGTATACAAAATTAGGAGAGGCATGGATAGAATAGATAGTCAGGAGTATTTTCCCTAAGGCGGTAATGTCAAATATTAGGGGGCATAGTATTTTTTTGGGGGGCCGGGGGTTGCGGGTTAAAGGAAATGTACAAGGCAAGTTTTTTTTTTAAAAACACCGAGGTTGGTAGGTGCCTAGAGCATGCTGCCAAGGGAGGTGATAGAAGCAGATACGTCAGCAAAGTTTAAGAGGAACTTAGACTCATGAACAGGCAGGGAATAGAAGGATACGGACCATGCATAGGCAGATGGGATTAGTTTAGAATAGCATTATGGTCTGCACAGACATGGTGGGTCTGTTCTTGAGATGTACTGTTCTATGTTTCTGTCCAAGCCACTCACCACCTAGACTAAGAAATATAGTGCAATTTCTTTACTGTCCTTGGATCAAAATCCTCCCTCAATATTACATTCACAGTTTTTCCATGCAGCAACATAAATGCAAAGAAAATAGGTATACAGTCAGTACAATTAAGGATCTTTCAAAAAAAAACTGAAGCCTGTTGCAATAGTGACTAGATAAGTTGAATTCTGTATTTATGACATGCTATTTTCCAATATTTTGTGCAGAGTCAATGGTTTTACCCATTTTCTCACAGAAACTCAAAATTGCTGACAGTAGTAATAACTTTTTTTTTTACCATAAATCAGAAGTCAGTGTAAAAAATGCAAGAAAAGTTATTGCATGGAAATTTAAAACGAGAAATCACATTTCATTACCATAACTCATTGCTTCATTCTCTTTTGTTTCAGTCATACCTGTTATTGAATTTGAAAACTGCTCTACAAGGATATCACATACAATCATTTAAAGAGGTGTTCTCTTTAAATCAGCGCAGATTTATTGATATATTAACAAAAATGGCTGAAGTGGAGATTTCCTGCATTACCAAGATGGCCCCACCTTTAAAGCCTACTGTAATTTTATTGTAACAATGGTTTCGTTGAACATCTGTGCCTTTCACATCATCAAACTGAAAGAATATCTCGTAGACCAGAGATATTTTTGTTTAACTAGGCATTAGAAATAATCTTTGTTTGCTTGAAGCTCTGCCGGGTTTACCAATCTCGCAAGAGCAGTGGTGATGCAGGGTCAATAATTGTCCTCAGTAACGGTGGTGTGTGTGTGCATGTGGCGGGGGGGAAATAAGAATTAAAAACTTTAGGCAGATGTTAACCGAGAGCTTCCTCATGGCCCTGAGATGAATAGTCTGTTAATTCACTTGCACATCAACAGCAGTCAAATGGGCACAGCGCTGGACAGCACCTGGGTCCCACAACGTATGTGCCCAATAAGTTCTTAAATTTTTCAGGATAGGCAAGAAAATCTTGTGTGAAGCAAGATTAACAGTTTAGATTCAGCATGGTTGGTTACACCTTCACCTTGCAAGAGCCTACTGTTTAAGTTTGGATCAATATTCACTGTAAAACCTGTGATTACAATATATCAAAGCCAGTATATCAGTAGCCATAGCGTTTCAATATTTGAACAATCCAACTGATCAATTAGATAAGCAAACAATTACAAATGAAGGAAATTTCATCTGCAAAATATTAACAGGGATAATCAATACAGAACCCATGAATTTCATAGCATATAAGAATGCTCTCAAATTTTCTACCAAACTCCCAGGATTTTTATAATTTTCATTTTTACCCTCAACTAAATCATTATTTGAAGTGCCTGGATCACAATTTTTCAGGTAATCTGCTACAGTGAGCATTGATGTCAGTGGGACATTTATATTCTTACTATCCAACAGACAGAGTAAATTAATTACACATTTCAAAGCAAGTCCATGCCTACTAAAAGTTGCACCACTCAGCTGAAAATAGTAGTACAGTAACGGGGACATCAAGCAGGTGAAACCTACTTTTAAAATAAAGCAAGACTAGTAGTTAAATTGTAGATCTTTTCCAAACTAATGTTATCTTCCAAATTTTTATGAAAAAAATTCTTAAAAGCAGCAGCAGCTCAGCAGCCTGCACAAGTGAGTAGACTATATTATTAGCAATATAAACATAATCACAGTAACTAAACAAAGAAATAACATACAATAAATTGTGGCTGCCTTCCTGAAAATCTCAAACTCAAGTGAATTGACTATAAGTGAATAATAGGTTCCCACAGGAATCAACATTAAAGTCAGAATTATATTCCTGCGGATATTTTTCATTCAAAGAAAATCATGCTCAAGTTGAAACACTGTACTATATGAGTACAGTACTGTACATTGCTAACTGAAATAACTTGCAAAATAATATATATAACTAAATATAAAATAAACAGTACACTCTTCGTACAACTTATTAAAATTGTGTTAAAGCACATACTCACCAGAATTTTTAGATTGACCGAAGTCCATCTAGGGGCAGAATGGAGTCAGTGCAGGGAACTGCACAGTCCCAGCACTGGCCAAATCCTTCTACCAGATGGTGCCCTTGAGTACAAGTTCTGAACAGCAGCCAGGAGGGAGCTGCTTCAATGAGAAAGGGAGCAATCCTAAGCTAAGGAGAGGGTGAGACACAAGACTGGGACAACAGCCAAGGGAGGCAATGCTGGGGAGATCAC
The DNA here is from genome assembly GCF_021869965.1 of Rhincodon typus. Classification (NCBI taxonomy): domain Eukaryota; kingdom Metazoa; phylum Chordata; class Chondrichthyes; order Orectolobiformes; family Rhincodontidae; genus Rhincodon; species Rhincodon typus. Next base: position 70,662,616 of record NC_063336.1, on the reverse strand, counting down.
AGAAGCAAGGTGAGGCAGGGAGATGACTGGAAGACAGTGCCAGAGGGAAGAAACACCAGGGTGGGGGTAGAACCAAGGGCAGGAACACAGTAGGCTCCCGGAGACAAATTTGGGGAAGTGGCAGCTGGGTGCGGGTGCAAACCTTTAAACTGGAAATGGGAACATGATTACATAATTCAAGGAAATAGGCCTCATCAAGAAAGTCACATTAACAAAATAACGTTAAAAAAGGTACTTATAGAGTCATAGACATATACAGCACAGAAACAGACCCTTCAGTCCAACCTGTCCATGCTGACCAGATATCCTAAATAAATCTAGCCCAATTTGCCAGCATTTGGCCCATATCCCTCTAAGCCCTTCCTATTCATATACCCATCCAGATGCCTTTTAAATGTTGTAATTGTACCAGCCACCAGCACTTCCTCTGACAGCTAATTCCATACATGCACCACCCTCTGCATGAAAATGTTGCCCCTTAGATCCCTTTTAAATCTTTCCTCTCTCACCTTAAACCTATGTCCTCTAGTTTTGGACTCCTCACGCCAGAGAAAAGATCTTGTCTATTTACCCTACCCATGCCTCGTGATTTCATAAACTTCTATAAAGTCATCCCTCAGCCTCCTGTGCTCCAGGAAATATAGCCCCAGTCTAATCAGCCTCTCCCCATAGCGCAAACCCTCCAACCCTGGCAACATCCTTGTAAATCTTTCCTGAATCCTTTCAAGTTTCATAACATCCTTTCTGTAGCAGAGAAACCAGAATTGCATGCAGGATTCAGATTGTGGCCTAACCATTATCTGAATAGTGTACAGCTGCAACATGACCTCCCAACTCCTATATTCAATGCACTAACCACAAAGGCAAATGCCTGCTTCACAATCATAGGACTCCACTTTCAACGTACTATGAACCTGCACTCCAAGGTCTCTTTGTTCAGCAACACTCCCCAGGACCTTATCATGAAGTGGATGTCCTGCCTTGATTTGCCTTTCCAAAATGCAGCACCTCACATCTATCTAAATTAAACTTCATCTGCCACTCCTCGGCCCATTGGCTCATCCAATCAAGGTCCCGTTGTACTCGGAGGTAACCTTCTTTGCTGTCCACTACACCTCCAATTTTGGTGTCGTCTGCAAACTTGGTAACCATACCTCCTATGTTTACATCCAAATCATTTATATAAATGACAAAAAGCAATGGACCCAGCACGAATCCCTGTGGTGCACTGCTGGTCACAGGCCTCCAGTCTGAAAAGCAACCCTCCACCACCACCTTCTGTCTTCCACTTTTGAACCAGTTCTGTATCAAAATGGCTAGTTCTCCATCTATTCCATGCCATCTAACCTTGCTAGCCAGTCTACCAGAAGGAACCTTGCTGAATGCCTTACTGAAGTCCATATGGATCACATCCACGGCTCTGTCCTTATCAATTCTCTTTGTTACTTCTTCAAAAAACTCAATCAAGTTTGTGAGACACAATTTCCCACACACAAAGCCACGTTGACTATCCCTAATCAGTCCTTGCCTTTCCAAATACACGTACGTCCTGTCCCTCAGGATTCCCTCCAACAATTTGCCCATCACCAAGTCCGGCTCACTGATCTATAGTTCCTGGCTTTTCCTTACCACCTTTCTTGAACAGTGGCACCACATTAGCTAACCTCCAGTCTTCCAGCACCTTGCCTGCAGCTATTGATGATACAAATATCTCGGCAAAGGGCCCCATTATTACTTCCCTAGCTTCTCAGAGTTTTGGGGTACATCTGATCAGGTCCCAGGGATTTATCCACCTTTATGTATTTTTAGACACCCAGCAACTCCTCCTCTGTAACATGGACATTTTTCAAGATATGGCTTTGTCTCATATCATATGTCCTCACAGTAAACACTGATGCAAAATACTCATTTAGTATCTCCCCCATCTCCTGCAGTTCCACACATAGGTGACCTTGCTGATCTTTATGGGGACCTGGTCTCTACTTTGTAACCCTTTTGTCCTAAATGTATTTGTAGAATCCCTTTGGATTTTCCTTAACCCTATTTGCCAAAGCTATCTCATGTTCCCTTTTGGCCCTCCCGATTTCAGTATACTCCTACTGCCATTATCAGGAACAAAAACAGAAGTTGCTGGAAGCTCAGCAGGTCTGGCAGCATTTGTGAAGAAAAAAATCAGAGCTAACATTTCGGGTCCGGTGACCCTTCCTTATAATTGATGGTAGCTGGGAAAACATTGGTTTATATGCAGAAAATAGGGAGGGAGGTGGGGTAGGCACTAAATGGTAGGATACAGCCCGAAGGGAGAGAAAAGCAGTTGGATAGATGAAGGATGAATAGTTATTAATGGGGATTGTTAGTGACCAACACTAGGTAGTGTGTAATGGCAGGCTATATGATAACAAGGCCTGGTGTGTGGGGTAGTGAGCTAGGACATGGGAGAGTTTAAGCTCTAAAATTACTGAACTCGATATGGAATCCAGAGAGCTGCAGGGTCCCCAAACAGAAAATGAGATGTTGTTTTTCCAGCCTGCGTTGAGTTTTTATGGAATACCGCAGCAAGCCAGAGATGGAGATGTTGGCCAGGGAACAGGGTGGTGTGTTAAAGTGACAGGCAACAGGTAGCTCAGGGTCTTTTTTGTGAGCAGAACGTAGATGTTCTGCAAATTGGTCACCCAGTCAATGCTTTATTTCCCCAGTGTAGAGGAGACCACATTGTGAGCAGTGAATGCAGTAGACTAGATTGTGGGAAGTGCAGGTGAAGTGTTGCTTCACCTGGAACAGATGCTTTGGGCCCTTGGATAGTGGGGATGGAGGAGGTAAATGGGCAGGTGTTGCATCTTCGCCAGTTACAGGGGAAGGTGCCTTAGGGCTGTAGGGGGATGAAGGAAGAGCGGAACAGGGTGTCCTGGAGGGAACGGTCCCTGCAGAAGGCGGCCAAGGGCAGGGTGGGAAAAGTGCAGAATATGTGTCTAGTGGTGGCAGGCAACAGGTAGCTTAAGGTCTTTTTTTGCGAGCAGAACGCAGATTTTTTGCGAAGCAGTCACCCAGTCTATGCTTCGTTTCCCCAATGTAGAGGAGACCACATTGTGTGCAGTGAATGCAGTAGAGTAGATTCTGGGAAGTGCAGGTGAAGTGTTGCTTGGGGCCCTTGGATAGTGGAGAGGGAGGAGGTCAATGGGGTGTTGCACCTTCGCTGGTTGCAGGAGGAGGAGCCATGGGGCTGTGGGGGAGCGGGGGGTGTTGGGGATGAAGGAAGAGTGGATCAGGGTGTCCCAGAGGGAACAGTCCCTGCAGAAGACAGACGACAAGAGAAGGGAGGGGAGTATGTGTCTGGTGGTGACATCTCGCTGGAGGTGGCGGAAATGGCATCTGATGATCTTCTGGATGTGGATGCTGGTAGGATGGTAGGTAAGGATAAGGGGAACCCTACTGCTGTTGCGTCGGGAAAAGAAGGGGTGAGAGGGTGGAAGTACAAGAGATAGGTTGGACCTGGTTGATGGCCCTGTCAACAACAGTGCTGGGGAATCCTCAGTTGAGGAAGAAGGTGGACATTTCAGAGGCTCCCTTGTCGAAGTTAGCCTCATCTGAATATATGCAACGGAAATGGAGCAACTGAGAGAATGGGATGGAGTCTTCACAGGAAGCAGGGTGTAAGGATGTATAATACAGGTAGCTGTGCGAGTTGGTGGGTTTATATTAGATGTTAGCAGCCAATCTAACCCCAGAACTGGAAACAGAAATGTCAAGGAAGGGAAGGGAGGAGTCAGAGATAGACCAGATGAAAGTGAGGGCAGTGTGGAAGTCGGAAGTGAAATCTATGAACTTTTCCAATTCCAGACAAGAGAGGGAAGCAGCATCAATGATATCATTGGTGTATTGTAGCAAGAGCTCTGGGTGGGGGCCAGAATAGGACTGGAACAAGGAATGTTCCACATACCCTACAAAGAGACAGGCATAACTGGAGCCTATGCGGGTATCCATGGCCACCCCTGTGACCTGAAGAAAATGAAAGGAGTTAAAACAGAAGTTGTTGAGGGTGAGGACGAGCTCGGCCAGAGGAAGAGGGTGGTAGTGGGTGGGGACAGTTCAGGTCTATGCTCTAGAAAGAAGCAGAGAGCCCTAAGACCCTCCTGGTGGGGAATGGATATGTAAAGGGATTACACATCCATGGTAAAGAGGAGGCAGCTGGAACCTGCAAACTGGAAGTTTTGAAACTGGCGTAAAGCCTTTATACACTTCTAGGGAATCACTCGATCCCTGCTGTCTGTACTTGACATTTGCTTCCTTCTTATTCTTGACCAAAACCTCAACTTCTCCAGTCATCCAGTACTCCCTACACCTACAAGCTTGCTCTTTGCCCAAACAAGAACGCTGTCTCCGAACTCTCGTCATCTCATTTTTGAAGGCTTTCTATTTTCCAGCCGTCCCTTTACCTGCGAACATCTACCCCTAAACAACTTTTAGAAGTTCTTGCCTAATACGATCAAAATTGGCCTTCCTCCAATTTAGAACTTAAACTTTTGGATCTGGTCTATCTTTTTCCATCACTATTTTAAAACTAAGAGAATTATGGTCACTGGACCCAAAATGCTCCTCCACCTGCCCTGCCTTATTTCCCATGAGTAAGTCACATTTTGCACTTTCTCTAGTAGGTACATCCACATACTGAACCAGAAAATTTTCTTGTACACACTTAACAAATTCCTCTCCATCCAAGCCCTTAACACTATGGCAGTCCAAGTCTATGTTGGAAAGTTAAAATCCCCTACCATAACCACCCTATTGTTCTTACAGATAACTGAGATCTCCTTACAAATTTGTTTCTCAATTTCCTGCTGACTATTGTGGGTCTATTGTACAATACCAAATCGGTGAACATCCCTTACTTATTTCTCAGTTCCATCCAAATAACTTCCCTGGACATATTCCCAGGAATATCTTGCCTAAATACAGCTGTAATGTTATTCCTAATCAAAAACACCACTCCTCCTCCTCTCCTGCTCCCTTTTTGACCTTTCCAATAGCATCTACACCCTGGAACATTAAGCTGGAACATTAACATAGCTATCCTGTCCATCCCTGGGACACGTATCTGTAATTGCTATGATATCCCAGTCCCATGTTCCTAACTGTGCCCAGAGTTCATCTGCCTTACCTGTTGGGCCCCTTGCATTTAAATAAATGCAGTTTAATTTATCAGTACTACCTCATTCTCTACTTTGCTCCTGCCTGCCTTGTCTGTTTGACTTACTCCTTTTCCAAACTGTACCAGTTTCAGACTAATCTCTTTCCTCACTACCTCCCTGGGTTCCTCATCCCTCCCCAGACAACCCCCCCCTTACTAGTTTAAATCCTCCTGAGCAGCTCCAGCAAATCTCCCCACACCCCACCCCCCACCCCCCAGTATATTGGTCCCATTCCAATTTAGGTGCATTCCATATTTCTTATACTTCTACCCCAGAAAAGGTCAATGATCAAAAAGTGTGAATCCTTCTCCACTGCACCAGCTCCTCAGCCACGTATTCATCTGCTCTATCCTCCTCTTCCTACCCTCACTAGCTCATGGCACGGGGAGTAGTTCAGACTTTTTAAATTCCTGCCTAACTTCCTATTTTGCCACCTCTGAATCTTGTCCTTTTCTTTTCCAATGTCATTAGTTCCAACTTGTACAACGATCTCCTGCTGGTCCTTCTCCCCTTGAGAGTAGTCTGCACCCTCTTGGAGATATCTCTGATCCTGGCTCCAGGGACACAACACATCATTCTGATATCCTGCTTAAAGTGAGGACTACTGTACCACAAGAAACAGTTAGGAAATTTTCGGTTAAGATTCAAACACCCACAGTCCAATAAAGTAACGCGAAAGATATTTTCGTTGCTTAACACTAATGCAATGTAGTAACAAATCAAGAGGATTCCCATTTCCAGTTCAGATTGGTATTTAAGTAGTTGCTTGTAGACAAGTTTACAACTGATCGTGGGAATGAACAAAATAAAACATGTAGTGTTACATAATATAAGAAAATCACAGTCAACATAAGCCCTGAGAACTTGATTCATTTTGGATCAAAGTACTTTGCTACTATAACTTGACTGATTTTGGTTACTGAAATTCTAATGACACTAGATAGTAGGATACATTGCCAGTCTTAGTACAGTGTAATGGGCTGGATTTTACAAGGTGCTATGGTCCCTACACTTCTATCCGCACTCCAAACAAATCAGTGGTAAGCCTCAGCATGATTCTGACAACATGCTGCATAGCAGCTTAACTCTGGGAGCAGCATTAATCCCTTTAAATTGAGACTTAGCCCTATCTCAGGAGGAAGTCTTGCCTTAGAGAGCTGCCAACCAATTTGAGGATTGGCACCTCTGTAATCCAAGTAATGGGCACTGTAGCCGTGACACCTGCTGAGACTACAGGCCACTGCTAATGAACAGCAGCCTGAACTGAGCGGTAAATCTAGAGTATCACCAGGCCATGCTGGCAGGCAATGTGGATGAGAGGGGTGGGAGCCTGGGTCTGAAATGCAGGACGGAGGATGAGAGGGAGCAATGAAATCTGAGGAGGTCAGTGGAGGAGGGTGCATTGCCTCTGCCAGGCCTAGGGAACCCACAGAAGATGTTCCCTGACTGTCACTTGCCCAAAACCAGCTTGCCAAAGCCAAAACTACTGGGCTTCCTGTATACAGTGTGACCTCCTCCTGCTGTGGATCAAATACCACAATGGTTAAACCTTAACAGTTCGGCCAAGGTCAGGCAGGCTGGAGGTATGCTTCCTTCACCATACGCAAAATTTCAGAAGGTCTGGGGCTAACAGATAGATGATGGAAAGGACACTCGCTGGATTTTACAAACCCCTGGCCACTGCCCTTAAACCACCTAAAGGGGAGTGTACTGTTCAGCCTTTTTTGAAAACATTGTATATTTGACCTTAACGATCAAACTACTGTGTCATTCGTATGTTATGCAGCTAAATCTAATTGTTCCTTAAAATGTCAGTAGTGTTTTAACATCTACTGGAGATATTAAAATGTTTCAACTAAGTTTAAACTGGGTTTGTTGAATTTCTCAAATTCTCAAAAAGGCCCAGAGCAAACATATGCACTGTACGTATATTGAGTCACAAGTTATCACAATGAACTATTGTGAACTGTAAGGATTCAGTGTCATTAAAACCAACATGAGATCCCCCCACCTCTCCAGTCACAATTCTGCTCCAGAAACATATTGTTTAGTTACAAAGCTTGTGAGTGGTCTGTGCTAAGCTCCTGTCTATCGGACATTATTTTCTCCAGTGATAAGGCCACATCAGGAAACTTAACTGAAAAGGGAAGGAAGTGGTATCTGGATCAAATGGGGAAAAAAAATGTAGGTTTCAAGAAGTTCAGCTTGTAAGGAACTGATAGAATTATACATTGCATTGGTTTATTTTATTTGAATACAAGAGCAACAAGTATGCAAAATCATAAAGAGAAACTGGCAGTCTAGATGTGGATTGAGACGTACATCTCGGTGGGGCTAGGGCGCAATTACAATATTAATTCACTACTTTTCAATACATCTAACCAACTTTGCAAACTTTACAGAAACAAAAATGGAAGCATCTGTAGAGAAATAGTAGCTGTCATTTGTGTTTAATACAAATAAATAATAAGCCTTTCTTAGAAAGGCACCAAGATTATTTCCATAAAATAAAAGCTAGATGTTCTTTAAAAAAGTGGAAAATAGCCCAGTGTCTATTGAATATGACAGAAACATACAATTCAGGCTACCAATTCTGCACAAATGGTTTCTCCCTACATGAATTTAATCTCTTGCGCTCCATAGTCTTTAAATGTTCTCAAGCATCAATCCATTTCTCCATAAAATTCATGTTTTTTTTATTCATTCATGGGCTGTGGGCTTTGCTGGCTGACCAGCATTTATTGCCCATTCCTAGTTGCGCTTGAGAAGGTGGTGGTGAGCTGTTTTATTGAACTGCTGCTGTCCATTTGTTTTAAGTAGACCCACAATGCTCAGAGAGGGAATTCCAGGATTTCGACTCAACAACAGTGAAGGAACAGTGATATATTTCCAAATCAAATGGTCAGTGGCCTGGAGGGGAACTTGCAGATTCTGGTGTTCCCATGTAATGATGGTTGTTTGAACAGTAGATGCAGGCATGAATGGCCTCCTTCTGCACTGTAACACTGCTTTGATTTTGTCTTTTTTTTGATCGAGTTTCTCATCTCTCTGCTTAATATCCTCTTTGATTGGTGTCAACTTTTGTTTAACAACATGGATGGAATCTTATCCTTATTTGACATTCTATTCTGCCATGCACAGTTAGTTGTAATATAATGTATGGTACTAAAAAAAATGCTCACGAATCTTGCGTAATTTTGATAGCACAAACATTGCTCTTGAGACTTGAAATCAAAGGTTTGTACCTTGCACTTATCAGGACTGAACTGAAGGAAAAATAACTTTCTGGAGAAAACTACAATTTGAACAGATTGAGATGAGGAAGGCAAAACTGTATTTCTAGGGTAAAACTCATGGGAGCTTGGAATTTAGTTCAGAGCCTGGATCCACAAATTTCCATCACATACAGCATCTCCAAGAAATTAAGATTTGAGGGATATGAATGGTGACTCTGCCCATTACATCAGTATCAGTACTTTAAGGCTGCTTGGTAATGTTTTGGAATAACAACAGAATTCTGTGGTCCAGCAGAACCCAAACATGCTCAGAGATAGCATAGTTTCCACTCTGTACCTAGTAAAGACTTCAGCGCTCCAGAACTTATCCAAGCAGCACAGTGATACTACAGAATTTCTCTCTTCCTGTAGTTACAGAAAATCCAACCACCTTACAGCCACAGTTTGCTGCTGAATCTCCATAAAAGCTTTCTTCCGTCTAAATTCTTCACTATTTTAAACTTGTACTCTCTCAATCCCATTTCATCTACCAGTGGAAACAATCTGTCAGGATTTACTTCTTCATTACTATTCCACACTGCAAATTTAACATGCACTTCAGGACAGACAGGAATATTTATTCTGACAGTGAAACAATCTGTAAATATCATGTGGTCTTTATAAATAAAATGCAGTGGGAGGAAGGGAAATTAGTACATTAATGGCTAAACGTCAAAAAACGAAAACATCTTACCATTGCTTGATCTCTGGATCTTTTGAGCCGTTTGCCACGTTTTCCAAAAATGCAGGCAAGGTCTGTCACACTTCGAGAAGAGAGATCCTTTCCTTTAATCCAATCATTTAAACAATGCACGTATTTATAAAATTTCAATGCCAAGTAGAAATCATATAGAAACATGTCAAAAAGACTGGAATTAATTAGGTCACTTCAGAGTCAGATAATCAATTTATCTGAACATATTTGGTTAAACATAGTGGTAGACTTAAACATCAAGTAGACTCCAATGAACTCATTAAACTGTCAAACTCTTAAAAAAATCTTAATTAAATCACTTATTTGGAAATTCGTACAACAGCATCACATTACTCCAGCATAACATGAAATATAACAGGTTGCACATACTCCCAAAAGGCATTATGATATGCTGGATTACATATACATGACATTTGCTTGATGGCATGGAACTTTTGATCTTGCTAATGAGGTGGGGAGAAGATATGATCAAAAGGGCTGTTACTCTGCATGACACAAGGGGCTGTTCAAAGTACTGGTACAGAAGCATGCATGTTAACCACAAGGGAGTTTTGCAATGTTGTAACAGAAAACAAAGATGTGCTGGATGTAAAAACAAATTGCTCTCATCATCATGAGGTACAAATGCATTCATCTAGTCAGTAAACAATCAGAGGAGGACCAGGAGGACCACTTCCTTCTGAGGAAGGGTCACCGGACCCGAAACGTTAACTCTGTTTTCTCCTCCACAGATGCTGCCAGACCTGCTGAGCTTTTCCAGCAACTTTGTTTTTGTTACTGATTTACAGCATCCGTAGTATTTTTGGTTTTTATTTAAGGAAAGGATTCTGGTTTTAACAGAATAGACTATATATAAAGTTGTAAAACGAAAACACTCATATCTTTTACGATTTTGTTCCCAGATTACATGGAGGCTAAAGAGAAACTAACTAGTAGGATCTTGGCAAAAGGGAGAGAGGCCAAAATTCTTCTTTTACAAATTGGAAATCACTGCTTAGATTCAAAGATCTACTTTAGTGTCTCACAATATGTAAATCTTCTGGACACATCCATGTCAGAAATGAAAAATATTTACTCAAATTTGTGCAGATACCTAATCTCCCAGCATTTTAGCAACCTCTTCAATAATAATGATAACTCTGTAGAAAACGCTGCCAAATGGAAGTAAGCTGCTTCTAAACAGTGCCAGTTTACTACACTTGCTTCATTCATGATCTGTACACTGCAATCGTATTTTTGTGCTTAGCTTTAAATCCAGCGAACAAAATGTCAAAAAAGAGCTGCAAGTGAATCTTCCAGACTGAAATGTCTATTGTGATAACTTATTTTAAAGCTGTGCTTAGGGTGTGGACACTGTCAATGCTGCATTTATTGTCAATCCTTTGTTGTCACCATCACTCTCAATGGGACATTCTCCTTGGAACACTGTCGCCCTTGCCATTACTGGACCACTTCAGAGGGCCTTAGGAGTCAAACTATAGGGGGTCAGGTTCCATTCCCCAACAGACAATACTGGACCAGTTATTCGTCCACTGCAATTTTCATTGTCGGTTCCTCAAACATTCTTGGATGCATCTCATCCAGCCTTGGTGCCTTACAAACATTAAATATGGAAAGCTTATCCAATACAACCTCATTATCCATTTTAAACCTTTCTAGTAACTGGGTTCTTCCTCTGTCTTCATGGTCTGGCAGCATCTGCCTTGTAGGTTAAGAGAGATGCAAGGTATTCTTTTAACACAACAGCCTTGGTCTACTCCTTCCTTCCTACCGGCCTTTTACTATGTATGTAATACTATAAGACTTTGAGATTATCATTCATCATCACTGCATTATAGTACATGTGAATTGATGTTATAAAGCTGTCAAATTCCATTTTACCTCAGGATCACTTAAGTATGACCTGCTAGTGTTGTAAACAAATAGCCTAATGTTAGCCCAGACTCGTACGTGCCTCATGAATGTAAGGCTTGAATATAACAATTAGCTGTAATAAATGGTTGAGCAGTGCTAAGCACTGAATATGGTGGCTCACCTGTTAGCAGTGCTGCTTCAAAACACCAGGGTCCCAGCTGTGATTCCGCCCTTGGGCAATTGTATGGAATTTGCACATTCTACCTGTGTCTGACAGTTTCCTCCCCCAGTCCAAAGATGTGCAGGCTAGGTGGATTGGCCATGGGAAATGCAGGGTTCAGGGATAGCATAGGGGAGTGGATCCAGGTGGGATGCACTTTGGTAGGTCAGTGTGGACTCAATGGGCCAAATGGCCAGCTTCCATGCTGTAATACCACAATATCCACACCAAATTTATGTTATAGGAGATAATATTAGCATTATCACTTATGGAGGAGTATCCTAGAGGCAAACTCACACCAGCATTGACTCCAGCAGAATTAGTAAATAACCAGGACAATTGGCTCATTTGTAAAGTGCCTACATACCTTAATGGGGAAATGTACAATGACCATTCTATGATCTACCAGGTCAAAGCATGTTCCACGTCGTAATCTACTCTTGCAGAGCAGAGGCAAACTATTGGTACAATCTAATTATATTTAGCAATGCGCAGTCAATACCCTAGAGATTCAAATTAATTTTTCCTAGTTTTGATCCATCCACTGTTGAGAAAGATCCCATGGGAAGCTGGAAATATAGCTCTCCATCTGCACAGCAGTGCTATGAATCTACCACTTATTATCTGAGCTGAAAGAGTCGTTTTTTTGATAATTTTTGTTCTCTGTTCTGTCATAAAGATCACAGATGAACATAAAACAGTGATCACAGACCAAGTCATAATAAAAACGAAAACCTAGGTCTCAAACAGGACGAACAGCACAATAATTAATTATTGCTCTTAATTAAACAATAATTCTTAATTAAACCATACATTTATGCCATCCACTCTGCATGGGCTGCTTTAAATTCATCTGCTTCCTTCCTGCTAATTAAGGCATTCTACTATAAGCTTTGAGGGAAAATAATTATTTCAGCAAAATATCTTCAGCAGTAGAGATTGGACTGTTTCACACCTTCTGCAAATTCAAATCTGTTGCAATACCGAAAATAAAACATCTACCTCGCAAACAAACTAGAAAACAAAATTCACAAGCTAAAATATCAAATAACGTACAAATTAGGTCAGGTATAAATTTTACCTGTAATATAATGTGAATATCAAATGGTAACTAAAATGTTTGTTTCAATGAATAGCATTTGAAAATGCAAAGCCTTATCCAAAAGCACTGTTTCAACTTTTAAGCCGTAAGATACTTGCTAAATCACTCGTACAATATTCAAAAGTTCCAGAATGGTAACTTATCAATAATTACTAAATTAAGGGGGTGTGCAATGAGCATCCAAGGTAAACAGTTTACCCGAGTATCCTGTAACTAATAATCATGACCTGCTTCTATAAAAACAAGTGCAAATAACCATAACTTGTCCATAAGTTTCACTGATGTATATTGTGCTACATATACAAAAAGTTACAAATCTTCTGCTTAAATTAGGAAACATCACACCACCCCAAGCAAAGATATTAACATTTACAACTGAAATGTCAGCATTGGACAAATTAAATATTTGTGTTGATTATATTGTACAACATTTTGTTTTTCATGGAGTCCTAGATCGTCTGACGAAGAGTCGTTGTTGAAACGCCAACACTGTTTCTCTCCACAGATGCTGCTGGCCCTGCTGCGTATTAATCAGCATTTTCTATTAGATTTTCAGCATCTGTGCTAGACCTCACCTTTGGTAAATTTCTGGTAGTGAACGCGTTTCTTGGAAGATTTAGATTTCTCTTCAAGGCTAAATGCAGTTTTATCCTCGGCCACACGTGAGCCTGTTGAAAACAAAAGCCCACAATATTTAAAAAGGATTAAGGTTATCTGTAGCAGAGTTAATTGATTCTATGACTGTACTAATTAATTGAGGCAATACTAAAAGGGGAGGCTCAGATTTGTGAGCTTGTAACCAATTACCCAACCTTATTGGTTGGAATGAAATAGTATTAGCAAGTTCAACCATCTCCTTTCTTAGTTCAAAGCAACTACAAAGTTTAAAAATGGTTTTGTAACAGCACACTAACCTCTCAGTCAGTAGTTTTTTTGTACAAGTAAACAATAGAAGTTTACTTTCAATCAATGCTTGGGGAAACTAAACTATGTCATTTCACTTCCACAGCATTTTGATCATCAGTGTAGTTGTGTTATAATAATATTCATACTTGTTTAAAAATAAAACTGTAAACTAAAATAAGAGATACACGTCAACATTCAGGATTAGTAAGATCAAGATTTCCAAGCAAGGCTCCGGAAATACAATTTCAGCGAGCCGTGTCAAAATCAGTAATAACTACACTGGATTTTTTGATGTTGATTATCTGTTTGGTTCTTTATAAAAATCTTACAGGTTGTATTTAACCCTTTCTTTGCAAAAATATTCTCTTTCTTGCTGTACCCATTCTTTTGTTGTCAGTTATAAATTAACGTTCTAAATTTAATTCAAATAATTTTTTAAATGAAATAAACAGAGGTGCCTTTCAATGTCAAATGGAAGATACATCAGATTTGTTGCCATTTCTAAGTCTTTCGTAGGTTACAAGCACAAATGTAATTCACTTATTTGATATTCATGCTTTTTAAAAGAAACTATAATTAACCCAAATAATAAATACTTGTTCAGAAGATCATAGCAGGAAAGCTGATTTAGTAAAAATAAAACCTGGTTAAATTTAGTGTCTGGATTATTTCCAAACACAAAATTAGATAACAAGGGATATACCTGAACACACTGGATATGTAAATTGAAAAGTAATTCCAAGTTAGTCAATGAATAACTTTGTTAATAGTAACAAGTATATTGAACAACAGCTGTGAACCTCAAGAGAGAGCTGACTAAAATGCCAAACCACACTAAAGTCACTCAACGGATATTATTAAACTTCTACAGAGAACTGCTTCAAAAAAGAGAAGACATTATCTCAGATTTTGCAATCAATGGCAAACATTATATTCTTGCTGTTCATTAATTTGGCAGTCACCCACAGATTTTCATGGGCTTTTAAGCAACAAAACAACAATTACTGGGAGTCCAAAAAGACAAAAACCCTCCACAGAAGACTTACGGTATTTGTAAAACAAGACTAATAACATTGTTTCCTCAGAATGAAGAATCTACATTGAGCAATGTATAAAGCAAAAGGTAAAAACCAAGTCGAAACATTTCAAATATCAAATTAGAAAGCAAAATAAATAGATGGAAAAAAGATGTAATTAAGATGGAAACAAAAGACGGGAAAAGAAAAAGTAATATTATTTTAATTGTTGTATTTTCAACAATAATTAAAATCCGAAGAAATGAGACCTGATATTTGTAAAAATACACTTTCATCACCAAAGATGATTTTGGGGGAAGAATGCAGACTTGCCATAGATTTAAAATTTCATTTACACTTGAATGGATACTCCTTACAGGTGAAACAGCAACTTTCTTGTAATTCTTTCAGTTCAACAACTGCATTCTCTCCTCACAATGTAGTCTCCTCCACACTGGAAAGTCCAAATGCAGACTGAATAATCATTTTTCAGATAACTTTTGCTGCTGAATTTCTAGTAATCTGTCATTTTAATGTTCCTCCCATTACCACTCTTGTTTTACTGTCCTTGACCTCCCACACAATTCCAATAAAGCTGAATGCAAGCTCAAGGATCATCACTTCAGCTAATGAATTGGCACTTTACAGCTTTGCAGAATCAATTCAGAGCTCAACAATTTCATAAACCCTTCCCCATTACCTTGACTGCAGCTGAGTTTCTTCCTGTTTACACCACCTCTTGCACATATTTTGCTTATCTACGTGTCCTATTACCATCTCCTTTTGCCTTTCACTATCATCCCTTTTCTCATTTGATCACAGGCATTTTCCACCGTATCACAAACCTTTCCAGTTGTTCTATCCTCCATTTCCATCTTTCCCTGTCTTGCTTAAAACTTACATCTTTAAGCATTGCCACTCCTGGCTCACATCATTGACCTGGCACATTAATTCTGTCGCTCTCTCCAAATTCAGCAAGAGAGGCTGAGACATTCCTGATTTCTATTTTTCATAGGTTAATTTTCAAAGATCGAGAGGTAATCACTTTGAAACAGAAACTTCTTAACATTTAGAAAGGCTAGAACTAGGGAACCTAGTCTCAGGCAACATCCCCTCTTAGCAGTGCAGCTGGTTCATGCATGGCGATAGGTGTGCAATTGTCATTTGCAGCACTGATTTCTGGTTCTGGAAGTTATTGTCAGATATGGACCTCAAAAAGGTCCTGCCAGATGAAAACAAAATTAATATTAATGCCAGTCTCTGGGTATGGGGGTCAGCTATTTAGGACTGAGAATAGGAGAACTTTTTTCTCTCAAAACATTGGGACTTTTTCCAGAATTCTCCATCACAGTTTTGTGGATGCTCAGTTGAGGAGACTAAGGAAGTAATGGGATAAAAGGACTGGGTGGAATGGTGGAATTGTAACAATCATGAACTAACTGAATTGTACTTTGTGTTCCACTTCCTCTTATCTTCTTGCATATCAGTCAGCATGAAAAAGAAAGCCTATTCTGTGCAAAGGCAATGTAAGACACTTCTTGTGAACAGCACCAATGAATTTCCTACCACATCCATTTTCTAAGTTTGAATGCAATATCGATGGCATGAATCAAACCTGAATAAAAAATTGTTCCCTAATCTTTTATGTTGACAAATAATGAAGTCAGGACATAAATATGACACTGTATTATATATTTTTTAAGAAACATCTGCTCCAGACAGTGAAGAAATCCAGAAATGTGAAGTAAACGATATCTAGTATTGAAAGGGTCCGTTTAAAAAAAAAGGTAATTTCTAAACAGGTTTATTCCTCAGGAATAATGAGAATACTGACAAACCAGACATTTTCCTGCCGTCTGAAATAAATAGTTTGTTTATTTAAAACAAGTTAAGTGCTGAGATCCTTACAATGCTATCGTATATTTCCTAACACAGTTCCAGTTCCCAGTGAATAATTTGTGGACACAAAGAAATGCACATATGATTACCAGCATAATTAGCTGTAAAGGAACAAGATTAATTCAGAATGTAGTTGAAGAAGATCTAACCTCTCTTGCTACCTAACCCAGGGTCAGGCTTAAGCCACGGGTAGTTACGTCCGTTGGCAACCGACATCAGTTTGTGTATATGGATCATAGTATTACATTGCACAAATACTGTTTGCCTTTAGCCAAACCAATCTTTTGTTGTCGTTAGAAAGCGCCAATAAATGAATCACCAATAAACAAACTATCAATCTTTTGTTACTACACCCAGCTTGAATTTCTACTCAGCGGTATGATAGAATTTGCAGTTGATTTGCCCTTTAATCCATGAAAACGTTGACGACAGCAAGCTGGGGCAAAACTGTAAAATCAATACCTTTGAAACCTTTGCTTCTCTTTTCCATCAGGGCGAGCAGGAGTCTAGAAATTTGATGGCAGCACACTTATTTTTGTCGGGAATAAAATGCCCAATGTTATGGAAGCATGTGTACTGCTTGTCTAGAATAAGTAGCATTCCATCCTTCTCATTGGTTAAGTATTCTATTGATGTTCATGAACATGTACCTTCAAATAATGGTTCTATACCCGAAAGCAGCCATCTGAACTCCCCTGGTGAAGGTGAAAACTGCCACTGGAGAATCCGTCACGAAATGCATTACCGTTTTGTTCATGGAAGTAATACTTCGTCCACACTGAATAATCACCATTCTCTGCATGAAGCAGCAACACAAATTGACAATGGACTCTTTCAATAGCTCTAAGCTACTGCATGCCAGCTGATGGACAGGATGCCTGGTGTATCTAATATTTGCTGATGCACATCCTTTGGCTTCAGGCATGCAGCAACTGACTATCACAGCAAAGTGTAGTATTATAATGAGATCCCAACACTAACTGTAATACCTCAGCTTTTCTTGAATGTGATTGAATTTCTAGGGAATAGTCTCTAATGGCAACAGTCTTCACTTTGTAGTTAAGAGCTCATTTCACCCAATTATCTGATAATGACTCCAGATTATAAAGATTAACCGCCTTCAAATGCTTTATCCTTGGGAAGTGACAACAGGTAGCTAAGGAAAGAACAAAATCTATACACACTCAGTCACTGATGGCTGTACTCGTATGGCTTGTCACTTCATAAAAAATGCACAGTGACACTGGTCAAAAGGTAGAGACAGCATACAGAAGTGGAAGATCTGACAGCTAAGCATGAGAAAGCTCATGTTCTACCCAAACAAAAAGATAATCTTATCAGGCAAGTATGAATGAGGAAAGATATTCTACCTTTCTTAGCTCATACTTCGACAAAATCACCTTAAATGATCTTTAGCAATCAACTTCTTAAATAATTAAATAAATCTAGAGGATTTGCCACCAGTACTCTATCCAGACATTCGTTCCATACAGTATTGGTTTGCTTTCAGATCATTTTGTGAAGACCTTCCTAGTATTAATTCCAAATTTGTTAATCATGTAGTTTGATCTGGAAGTCAGTGCGTGATTCTGTTTAAGTTTTCTGGACCTTCTCGTATACCGCTATATTATCACATCTCAGAAACTACCTTTCAAGACAAAAAAGCCCTTTGCTCTCCAGTCTCTCCTCAACCCAAAATTCTAGCATCAGAACAACCCTGTGGCTATCTCTGCAAAGTGTCCAATGCTTGAGTGAAGAATGGAAAGGGTTTCGCTCAGCGGTAGCAACCCTCAATACCTACCTTGCCCCTATTATTGCCCCGCTCCCCCAATTCTAGCCCCCGTTTACCACATGCTGTTTCCAGAAAAACTCGCCACTGCCAGAATATTTCAGAATTGACAAGCACCACTGGCCAGCACCAGCATTAAGAGGCTGCCATGCACCCAAACAAGCACTGTCAGTCTGGAGCTGCCCTGTGTGGATGATGAACCTTACCCCAGACATGGTAGACAAGGAAAACCTGTTGCTCCACTTTGCGGGCAGATACCTGGAGGTCCTGCTATTTGGGATGGTACACAGGCAGGATACCCTCTTCCCCCAGGACCAAAAGAGGAGACCACAATACCAACACCATTCATGCCACCTAGGTCAGTGCAATCTCAGCTATCTAGTGGAATGCACAGCACTGTAGGAAGAAGGTCAATGACTTTCTTCACTCCACCAGTGTAAGTGATGTCATCTTCTCTTCAATACCTCACATTCACTCTATATCTGCTACTGTACCCACTTGCCAGCAAGCATCAAGCTCTACCACTCATTATTTAACTCAGTATCTTCCCTTACTCACTCACATGCAACTTGACATACACTAACCTTGCATGCCATCTGCACTGTCTACTCATTCGCTTGGGGCACCAAAAGCGACAGCTGTGCCACTCACTATCATCTCCTTTGATAACCGGCACTCTTTTATTTCATGAAGAAAGCAGCCCAAAATAGGGCAGGGAGAGTCAAAATAGTCAGAGTGCTATCTGGCATTCGGCTCCATGAAGAATGCCCTAAAAGTCTCTCTGACCATAACCAAGCCCTTGGATGGTATTAGAAGCTGGCTTGACAAGTGTCCTTTCTTTATGTCTGTGCTAAACGGCATGGATGTACAGCAGCACTGTGAGCCTGACATCTCTGATTGAGGAGACAAAGCACAAAAAGGCAAGGCAATGGCAAAGCACAGATTCTGCGAGCATCCAGGTAGACTCTGAATGAGTGAGCAATTGAATAGACTAAGATATGCAGCTTGGTCCAGTCCATGTGTGCATGTCCTTGAGCGCAAAGTATCCTTGCAGCAGCACTAGAATGATATTTGCCACTGCAGTCCAAGGTGTAGCGGTGAGCTAGAGATATCAGGTATCTGCTGATTTCTACATCAAGAATTTTTGGCATCTAATTCATTTGGCACATTTGCTAAGATAGAAAGCTGCATACTAATGAGGCAATATGTGCCATTAATAATGTCCTTAATGAGCAATAAGTCCTCCACCCCCACCTTAATAGGCAATACGCCACTGCTTAGCAAGAAACATGCTTCATAGCCTGCCAGAGATGTCAAGGATGCAGCAAGTTGATCCCGACATCAAGATAGGCCTCACCACATTTCTTGTGCAATTCTGTCATTAATGTCACCATGGTCCACATGGTTCAACCCCTATAACATTTCATCTACAAACATTATGCTATAAAAGAAGCTTAGAGACTGAGAATTCTTGCGATCTGAGTCCCTAAAACTTCCATTCTGTACAAGATATTCATCAGGGATGTGATGGATTACTCTCATGCCTTAAGGATTAAATGCCTTAATGAGTGCAGCTCCAAAAAACAAAAAAGCTCAATAAAATAAAAATTAAAAATCTGAAGTTAAACACAGTAAGTGCTAGAAATTCTCAGTAGGAGTGGCAGCATCTGTGGAGAGAAAATGAGAGTTAATATTGCCCAATGCAACTCCTCAGTTACAACTACAGAAATCATAAATTTATGACACAAACTCTCTTGAAGAATGGACAGGGTCTATATAATGACCTTGATCTAAAATGGTTTTAAACTCCCTGCTCTTTAAACTTGTAAAAAACTTAATAAAAACTCTCTGCTGAACAACTTTGTTTAAAGGCTATATGCTGCAAGTTATGAAAAAAAGTATCATATGATCATACAACTTCAACAGTGCTCTTTGCTGACATTTCCCCAATGACTTTTATTATTGAATGCTTGGCTGTGTATCAAAAGCCATAACACTCTCAGAAGGCAGTTCTTAATTTACAGATTGATTTACATTTTAAAGAGGCTTTTAAAGGATTAGCTGTCTTTAATGTGCGGCTTGCATAAAGGTTTAAATGTTTTTATAAGATATTAACCACCTTAAATTTAAAAGCTTTGAACGGATTTGCAATTGGGAGCTACTTTTTCCCTCACTGTCGAGTGGTTATGACCAAGGGTTACATCAGATTGTCAGCTTTCTCTTATTTTTATATGCTTCCAGAGATTCTCCCATGGCGGATACTTGCTGTGTCAACATAGAGGTGGCATGAGGGGGAAGAGACAGCATGAGGTGGCATGAGGGGGAAGAGACAGCATGAGGTGGCATGAGGGGGAAGAGACAGCATGAGGTGGCACTGGGTTTTCATGGAGGGTAAGAGTGGTGAATCATTAATGGTGAGAATTAGAGAGACTAACAGCCTTTGAAACAAAAAAGTGAGTCTTCTGACCAGCCCTTTGCAGTGCACACCCGTGGACACCCACGCTCTACTTCAGTGGTCAGTAGGCTCAAAGCCATCAACTCAACCCACGCTCAACTCTCCTATCTAACCCGGCTGGAGATGCTCACCTTGGTAGTGAAAATCTAGTCCCTCGTCTTTGCTTTCTCAAACAAACATTCTATAAAATGTGTCAGTTTAATCATGAAAAGCAATAGAAGTTACACAACAGTACCCTCTAGTGTCAAAAGTCAAGAATTCAGTGTTTCAACATACAGCGTGCGCTGTTGAAGCACCCAAATCTTTTATGCCAATGGACTGCCGTAAACACTCATGGAAAGGTGAACTTTTTTGAATGAGATGTAGTCGGGTTTTTAAGAGCATGCAAACATCATAGTTGCTAAGAGACTCAGTGTCTAATTTTATGGTGTGAAATGTTAAATTTCTCCATTTTGATGAAAAATAATTAGTTTCAAAGTTTATGATATTACAAATTGCACCCTTGTCCCAATCATTCATTATTCTTCCTGTAAATTTTTAACTAAAAAAGTGGAAAGTTCAGTCTATTTTACTTCCTGGTTGGTTGTCCGTGAAAATACTTCAATGTAATTACATGCCTACCGAATTGATAATATGAATGTTGTTGGATATTTTGAGATTCTGGCTTAGCAGCAAATTCTAACTAATGTCAAGATATATACTACAAAGATCATTAGATCTTTGGGGGTAACTTTCTCAAGGTCAGCAGTGAGTGCAGTTGTTATTCTACCGACTGTGAAATTTGAGCCATTATGGCCTGGAAACTGAATAAGGGGCAAGAACTGGTTCATATTCTTCATCCACCTGCTATTTTATTTGCTTTCCTCTATAAACTGTGGCACAGTGAGAGATATGGTGAATCTAGTATTGTTTGTCATTTTGTGATCTTCAGAGTGTTTTGACAAATATAAAAAAACCAGTCCACCAATACTCATCTTGAAAATTTAGGAATATTTTTCCATATGCAGAATACAATCTAAACTAGCACTTTGTAACTCAAAATTGTTAACACTTCGAAATCAGTAAAACAAGTATGTAACTCCAGACATACCCTACACCCCTTAACAGCAGGATCTGACCAAACACGAAAGCACTGAAGTGAGAAATTATGTATTCCATGGCAGGAAACACTTTTACACCACATAACATGCAATGCCTTTGCAGAGGCACCAATTCATGATCATGAATAAGGCAAATTGTGTTTCTATTAGAGTTTGGTTTATTAATGTTATTAAGCTCAAATTCTACCATTAAGTGCGTACTTGCAGGGAAGCATTCATCATTGGCCTTCACTACGTTTTAAATGGTCAGCCAAATATAATATAAATTTAACCTCCATTTTACATTTACGCACAAGAGGGGACATTACTGGCAAGGCGAGTACTTACTCTTTCCCAAGTTGCCTTCAGAAACTGGTATTAGACTTCTACTTAGGTTAACAGAATATACAGTCCAGAAACAGACCCTTCGGTCCAACTCATGCATGCCAACCAGATATCCTAAATAAATCTAGCCCCATTGCCAGCATTTGGCCCACATCCCTCTAAACCCTTCCAATTCATACATCCATCCAGATGCCTCTTAAATGTTATATTCGTACCAGCCTCCACCACTTCCTCTGGCAGCTCATTCCATATATGCATCCCCCTTTGCCTGAAAAAGTTGCCCCTTAGGTCCCTTTTATATCTTTCCCGTCTCACCTGAAATCTACGCCCACCCCGGTGAAAAGGCCATGCCTATTTACCTTATCCATGCCCCTCATGATTTATAAACCTCCATAAGGTCACCCCTCAGCCTCCGACACTCCAGGGAAAACAGCCCCAGTCTATTCAGCCTCTCCCTATAGCTCAAACACTCCAACCCTAACAACATCCTTGTATATCTTTTCTGAACCCTTTCTATTTTCACAACATCCTTCCTATAGCATGGAGACCAGAATTTTACACAATACTTCAAAAATGGCCGAACCAATGTCCTGTACAGCCGCAACATGACCTCCCAACTCCTATACTCAATGTACTGACCGATAAAGGCAAGCATACCAAACACCTTCTTTACTATCCTATCTACCGGCGACTCCACTTTCAAGAAACTATAAACCTGCACTCCAAGGTTTCTTTATTCAGCAATACACCCAGGACCTTACCATAAAGTTTAGAAGTCCTGCCCTGATTTGCCTTTCCAAAATGCAGCACTTCACATTTATCTAAATTAAACACTATCTGCCACTCCTCAGTCCATTGGCCCATCGGATCAAGATCCCATTGTACTTTGGGGTAACCTTTTTCGTTGTACAATACACCTCCAATTTTAGTGTCATCTGCAAACTTACTAACCATACCTCCTATGTTCACGTCTTGAACCAGTATAGGTAATTTTGTCCAGCAGTTTAGTACAACTGATTCCAAAACCCTGAAGACTGAACCACACGGGTGAGGAACCAAAGCTGCACATGGCCAGATCTGGTTAAGAACAGGGGCTCTCTTTCGCCAAAGAACACATGTTCTTTTTTAAAAGAAAATGGGATGTAAAACATACCAGATTGCATTCAGGTAGTAGACAAGCTAGGAAGTGCGTGTAACAATGCTGGGAAGTGGAAGCTGTGTTATTTGGAAGGATTGTTCAAGGGTCTAGGATATTGACAGCAGTGTACTGAGACGTAGAGCATGGTTGCAAAGGCAACAGAAAGATCAGTGTGTGAATCTGAAAATTTGGGCAAATTTAATTTAAAGACTAGGAATCATAAATATATTGACTTTTAGAAGGTGCAGCAGTGTATCTTTAATGCTTTTTTAAAGTAGGATAAACTGATTTTCTATCCTAGAAAAAGTTTTAATTAGCAATTCTATTCAAAAGTGACATGAGAAATCTGAATATAATTGAGGGATATATAAAATTTTTGCCTCAATCATGCCACTCACTTAGAAGGAAAGAATGGTGACCTCTGTGCCTCACTCTAGCTGTGTTATCACCCATTGACTTTTGCTACATCAAACAGGAAGGACTAAATTAAATACTTACCATTCTGCTTGTGGCAGGCATTGAGCTCAGACAAAAGCTGGTTAAACTCATCCTGGTGTGCAATCCAGTTGTCCTAACAAAATTAAAATAGGTCACCAGTGAAATCTCATTGTTTTTATCAGAAAATGTTCATGTTCACTACTCAAAACTTGAAAATAAAACATACAGAGTACAGAACAACTTAATCAACAAGTGAAAGGTGAAAGAAGAGCAATATCTCTGATGAAATATTTCACCAAAATCTGGATCAAAGAATGAAAGCAGAACCATTCTTTCTCTTTCAGATAATTGCAAAATACCAAAGGTATTGCGTACAGTTCTGGTCACCACACTACCAGAACGATGTGGATGCTTTGGAGAGGTTTACCAGGATGTTGGCTTGTATGGGGGATTTCATCTATGAAGAAAGGTTGGATAGACTGGGTTTGTTTTCACTGGAACACAGGATGTTGAAGGCGACCTAAAAGAAGTTTATAAGATTGTGAATGGCATGGATAGAGTGGAAAGTATGAGGTTTTTCCCCCCAGGGTGGAGGGGTCAATTACTTGGGAACACGGGCTCAAGATGCGGGGGAGCGGGAGGGGCGGTGGGGGGGGGGGGGCGGAGATGGAATGTTTACAAGGGATGTGAGAGGCAAGTTTTTCACAAAAAAGGTGGTGAGTGCCTGGAACACGTTGTGAGAGGAGGTGGTAGAAACAGACAAAATAGCAGCATTTAAGAAACACCTGGACGAATACACGAACAGGAAGGGAATGAAGGGATTTAGTATGAAATGTGTCGGCGCACGCTTGGAGGGCCGAAGGGCCTGTTCCTGTGCTGTATTGTTCTTTGTTCTTTCTTTTCATGAATGGTCACAAACTTGAAATGGTGGGTAAGATTTACTCCACACCAGTGTAAGAAAACATGGTGACCAGGCCCACAATCACAAGAGAGGCATCAGTTTCTTGCTGCTGTGAAAACCTCGTCCGATTAACAGAGAGGCAACATGGGACATGTTCAAGAAACTTAACTGTTCAAAGTCGATTAGACCCATTAACTGTCGCTCAGGCCAGTGGAACTTAGTGTAGTTTCCATACACGTGTGGGGCTGTGTTTGTGCACACATGTGTACAAGCATGTGCGTGTGCATGTGTGTGTCATCTCTTGTGGCACACTGCTAGTATCCCTAACTTTAAGCCAGGTCTAGGTTCAAGTCCCAGTTGCTCCAGTGGTGTGTAATATCGTCACTGAACAGGTTGCTTTAAAAAAATCTCTCTCAAGGGTTAACTCAGCCTTCCCATGCCTTTGAAGGCTGCCTAGCTAGCCAACTACTGGAAAGGAGTGGTAATTCCTTGTTGTCAGACACTCTAGGCCTAATCAAAAAAACATTCAAACATGGAACAGGAGCGGGCCTTTCATGCCTGCTTTATCATTTAAAAAGACTATGGTTGATCTGACTTTAACCACAAATCCACATTCCCACTTACCCTGATAACTTCTCACCCTGTTTATTATCAAGAATCTATCTACATCTGCCTTAAAAATATTCAAACCCTGAATCACCACCTTTCCAAGAAGAGAATTTCAAAGACTCATGACACTCAAAAAAACTGTCTCTATTTGTTTTAAGTGGGCAACCATTTATTGTTAAACTGCAACCATTATTTCTAGATTCTCCCACAAGAGGAAACATCCTTTCCTCACTCTGTTGAGACCTCAGGTTCTTACATATTACAATCAAGTGATTTGTTATTCTTCTAAACTCCAGTGGATACACACTAGCTTGTCCAACTTTTCCTCAGAAAACCCAACAATTCCAGCTATTAGTCTGGCAAACTTTCTCTGAACTGCTTCTGGTACGTTTATGTTCTTTCTGAAGTAAGGTGACCAATTCTGCATTCAGTATTCCACTGTACTCACGAGTACCCTATATTGAAATGAAGAATAACCTACTTAATTTTGTATTCAATTCCCCCACAATTAATTAAAACATTCCAATAGTTTTCCTAATTACTTGCTGCTCCTGTACATTAGCATAGGATAGCTGGGTCTCTCTGCAACTTGCCATCTTGATAATATACTTTCTCTTCCTACCATAAAGGCAACAGCACCAAGGAGGATGTGGGCCGCTGAAATCCATTCTTGCACTTACCTTCAGCCCTCTGCACCTCTCTCATCAATGAAGCTCTCCCTGCAAATGCTTCCCTGCCTCACTTACCTATGTTATCAGATCCAGTGATGTTCCCTGCTCCCAGTGGCACAGATGACCTGACCACCTCTAGATACTAGATCCGTGCCTCATAACTCACTTCACCTTCAACGACAACATATACAAACAAATCAACGGAACACCAATGGGATCCCCAATATCAGGACTGATTGCAGAAGCAGTAATGCAAACATTTAGAACGGGCAGCGCTCCCCATTATACAACCCAAACTTTGGGTCCAATATGTAGATGACACCTTCGTGATTATTAAACGCACAAAACTAGAAGAAACCCACCAACACAAACAACATCCTTACTGGAATAAAATTCACGAAAGAATAAGAGAACAACCACCAACTACCCTTCCTGGACAGTGGTAGAACGCAAAAACAACAGGGAACTCCAGAATAGCGTATATAGAAAGACCACACATACGGACCAGATGCTCAATTACACTAGCAACCACCACAGCACCCACAAAACGGAGCTGCATCAAGACACTATTTAAATGTGCCACAACACATTGCAGCAACCCAGAACTACGCAAAGCAGAACAGAGTACCAATACAGAGTCTTCAAAAGGAATGGATATCCAAAAAGCACAATCCGCCGTTACTCCTGAAACAGACCACAACTGAAAGACACAACATGACCAGACTCACTAATTACCTACCGTACATCAAGGATATTTCAAAGATGACCGCAAGACTACTGTGATCCCTAGGTATCAGAGTAGCACACAAACCGACAACCACTCTATGACAGCTACTGACAAATGTGAAGGATCCCATTCCAAAACCAGCAAAACTGGGGTGATAAACAAAATACCATGCAAGGACTGTGAGAAACACTACATAGGCGAAACCGGAAGAAAATTGACAATACAGACACATGAACACCAACTAGCTACCAAGAGACATGACCAATTCTCATTTGTCTCACGGCACACAGACAACGACGGACACGAATTCGACTGGGACAACACATCCATAATCGCACAAGCCAAACAGAGAGATGCCAGGGAATTCCTGGAGGCATGGTATTCCAACCGGAATTCCATCAACAAACACATTGAATTAGACCCTGTGTACACACCACTGAGAAACAGAACCACAAGTAATACCAACCACCCCTGCAAACGGAGGCATATAAATAACAAGTGGGACAGAACACCAACGCTTCACCAGAGGCGCACTGATGATGCTACCTAGTAGGGTGACACAACGTCTGCAACCAAAACCACCAGCTCAACAAGCATGTCTATAACCTTGACCTTGGAGTACAGGAGTTGGGATTTCATTTTGAGGTTGTACAAGATGTTAGCAAGGCTACTTCTGGCTGCCTGCTATTGGAAGAATATTAATAAATTGGAGAGAGTTCAGAAAAGATTTATCAGCATGTTGCTGGGAATAGAGGGCTTGAGTTCTAAAAATAGGCTGGAGAGGCTGGGACTTTTTCCGCTGGAGCATAGGAGGATGAGGGGTGACCTTATAGAGGTTTGTAAAGTCATGAGGGACATAAATAAGGTGAATAGTAATGGTCTTTTCCCTAGGGTAGGCGAGTTTGAAACTAGGGGGCACATTCTAAGATGAAAGGGGAAAGTTTTTAAAAGGACATGAGGGACAATTTTTTTTTTTTTTAAACACAGGAAAAGTGGTTTTTGTGTGGAATGAACTGCCAGTGGATGCAGGTATATAGTGCAATATTTAAAAGACATCTGGAAAAGTACATGAATAGAAAAGGTTTGGAGGGATATGGGCCAAACAGAGGCAAGTTGGACTAGTTTAGTTTGGGAACATCGTTGGCATGCACTAGTTGGACCGAAGGGTCTGCTTCCGTGCTGTATGACTCTGTGACTCTATGTTTCTCTCACTACAGATGCTGCCAGACCTGCTGAGTATTTCCAAACTTTTCTTCATCTTTCAGACACCGGTT
>NC_063336.1:70585305-70634517 GCF_021869965.1 Rhincodon typus | reverse complement strand
CTCCAATATTGTCTGCATTCCAATTACATGCACAGTCTTCCTGGAAGTAGCCGTTAGAGGCGCTATCTTGTTTAAGATCAAATTAAGAACCTCCCTCCCACCCTTAAGGCAGCAGGTCCACAGGTGTTGATTGGTTCCTTCCCCCATTCTGGTCTACTGTCAAAAAATTACCTCTAGGTACCTGTTGGAGTTTGACATTAGCAGGGAAACACTTACAGAAAGATCCTGGTGGTGGCATCCTGCCTCACCCACTCTCACATAGCCCTAGTTGGCTACCAATCACAGCACCTACCTCCAATAAAATTGTTTGGAGACAGGAATATGGGTTGGAACAAACCCAAAACACCACTTGGATTTTACTCTTAGCTATAGAAACAACATCCAGTCCTGAAGAGGGGTAATACCCAGAACTTTGACTTCTCCTTTCCTCCAGATGCTGCCGAGCCTACTGTGTTCTTCCAGACTCCTGTTTTGTCTACCTTGGATTCCAACATCTGCAATTTTTTTGTCTCCAACCACATTCAATCATCTTTGCTTTAGGGAAAAACAACCCCAGTCAATCTAAGATAGTAGGATCAGCCGATGCTGGAGAATCTGAGATAACAAGGTGTACAGCTGGATGAACACAGCAGGCCAAGCAGCATCAGAGGAGCAGGAAAGCTGATGTTTCGGGTCTGGATCCTTCTGAAGGTTTCCTGCTCCTCTGATGCTGCTTGGCCTGCTGTGTACATCCAGCTCTACACCTTGTTATCCCAGTCTATCTAATCTCTTTTCATAACTGAAACTCTCCAGCCCAGGCAACATCCTATGAAATTTCCTCCACCCTCTCCACTGCTGTCACCTCTATCCAGCTTCTCCAGCCAAACGGAGAGTATGCCAACACAACTCTGACGTGTATTTGGTAAGTATAGTGAAGTGTTCACTTTAAGAGTCCTATCATGTGATGTCATGATGCCACATCAAGCGTTTTGGGCAGGAAACAGTGATCTAATCTTGCTGCCTGTAGATTGAACGCCTCTTTAATAAACCTCCTGCTGTTGTGAAACAGTTCAGCCTCCTAGTCCATCTTGAAACAACAAGGATAAAAACTGATTCAGGATCCAATGGGTCTATCTATTCATTCATCAAAAAACAACTACAGATCTCAGAGGCACTTGGATAAAAAGAAAATAAATCAAACGATGCCATCGCTAAATCAAAGCAGACACGGTCAATTAAAAAAATCCACCCAGGGAAGAGGTGAACAATTTAGAAGAAGCTCACCACATACTCCAATCTGAAAGAACACTGAGAGTAATGAATACCCTACATACGGGGAAATGTTTTGATTGAAAGGTATAGAAAGAAATAGGCAGCCCCAGGAATACCTTGTTTTGAATGTGAAGAAACAAGGTAGTGCTAACATGTTCATGGCATATCATGCTGTGCAGGTCCTTCCTATTTTTATGAAATAATAGTGGGTAATTTTGGTGCCATAGGACCATATGATGAAAATATAGAGCTGGAGTTCCTACACATAGAGATTCCATTACTTTGCTCAAACAAACAAAATTGAAGCAGAAATGGTTATCCCTGCATTCCTGAGTATTATAGGAAGCAAAATGGTTAACCTCCTGAGGAGTGTGGTACAGCCAGAGAAGCTGGGCTCAAAAGAAATAATAAGAAGCCTTTAGAACCATTTTCACTCAAACCATGGATGATTACTGAAGGCAACCAGCATGATGGTGAATTGGTAAAAATTTAAAGAAGTTAACAGAATGCTGCGAATTCGGGAACAACTTAAAATGATGTTCTCAGAGACAGGTGGGTGTGTGGTACAAACAAATTTTTTTAAATTCATTCATGGGATGTGGGTGTCACTGATTAGGCCAGCATTTATTGCCCAGAGGGCAGTTAAGACTCAACCACATTGCTGTGGGTTTGGAGTCACATGTAGGCCAGACCAGGTAAGGATGGCAGATTTCCTTCCCTAATGGGCATTAGTGAACCAGATGGGCTTTTCCCTTGACAATTGGCAATTGGCAATAGTTTCATGATCATAATTAGACTCTTAATTCCAGATTATTATTGAATTCAAATTCCACCATTTCATAGAAGAATCATGGAATCCCTACACTGTGGAAACAGGCCATACGGCCCAACAGGTCCGCGCTGCCCCTCCGAAGAGCATCCCACCCAGACCCATTCCCTTAATGCTGCATTTCCCATATCTAACACACCTATCCTAAACATCCCTGGGCACTATGGGCAATTTAGCATAGCCAATCCACCCACCCTGCATATCTTTGGACTGTGGGAGGAAACCCACGCAGACACAGGGAGAATGTGCAAACTCCACACAGACAGTCGCCCAAGGCTGGAATTGAACCTGGGTCCCTGGTGCTGTGGGGCAGCAGTGCTAGCCACTGAGCCACCGTGCCACCGTGCTGCTCCCATTTGCTGTGGCAGGATTCAAGCCTGCTCCCCAGAACATTACCTGGGTTTCTGGATTAATAGTCCAGTGATAATACCACTAGGCCATCGCCTACCATGTGTGAAGCAATCCAGAAGAGATTACTAACAGAAAGGGACCTAAACTTAAAGAAACAACTGGAAAAAGCAGTCTTGATGGAACTAGCAGCCAAGGAAGCTCAACAGTTGTGCTCGAGTTCATACAATGGTAGATGACTGAGTTCAAAAAATGCCAGCTGTGAAATAAGTACCAAGACAGACTCAAAAGTGCCATTGGTGTGGAAGAACACAGCAGCATGGTGGTTCAGTGGTTAGCCACTGCTATCTCACAGTGCCAGGGACCTGAGATCAATTCCACCCTCATGCAACTGTGTGGAGTTTACCTGTTCTCCCTGTGTCCACATGAGTTTCCTCCGGGTGTTCCAGTTTCCTCCCACAGTCCAAAGATGTGCAGGTTAGGTGGATTGGCCATGCTAAATTGCCTATTGTGTCCAGGGATGTGCAGGCTAGGTGATTTAGCCATGGGAAATGCAGGGTTACAGGGTGGATCCAGGTGGGAGGTGTTTTGGAGGGTTGATGGGCCAAATGGCGTGATTCCATGACTCTAACACATCATGCAGCAGGAAATTGCTGATATAAGAAAGCTGCCCACATAACCTGTGGCAGAAAAAGGCACATTGAGCAGGTATTTTTGAGGAAGGAACATAAACAACATGCAGCAAAAGTACAGAAACTGTGGAGGAAGAAAATCTACAAAAATAACATGAGAACAGCCTAGACACTCAGTCCCAAGAAAAGCTGTTATTAAACATAGTAAAAACCTAAAGAACTGAGGATGCTGTAAATCAGGAACAAAAACAGAAGTTGCTGAAAAAGCACAGCAGGTCTGGTAGTATCTGTGAAGAAAAAAATCAGAGTTAACGTTTCAGGTCCGGTGACCCTTCCTCAGAACAGTTCTGAGGAAGGGTCATTGGACCCGAAACATTAACTCTGATTTTTTCTTCACAGATGCTGCCAGACCTGCTGAGCTTTTCCAGCAACTTCTGCTTTTGTTCCTGTTATTAAACATGCTGCCTTTGCTGGCAACACCAACTGATACTGGATCACTCTCCTACTCAATAGCAAACTGGTAAGAATGGAGTTGGAAAATGGAGTAGCAGTTTCATTCATACCTAAAAGTATGTGTCAGAAGCAGTTGAATAACATTGCACTGTAAAATATGTATTCAGAATGTACACAGGCAAAGTGGTACCTTTAAGGGTTTGAACCAATGTGAATGTTCAGTTATATGGTCAGTCTGAAGACTTGTCCTTACCTATTACCAAAGGAAATTTTCCAGCTTTATTGGGAAGAATGTGGTCGAGAAGATCAAACTCAACTGGGTTGAAGTAAATTGCTTGTCAGTTTCTGAGACTGATCTATCACAAATACTAAAGTAATCTGCATTGTTTTCAATGGAGATCTGGGAAGGATGGAAAAGATCTCTGTCAAATTGAAAATCAAGGATGACAATCAAACAAATGTTGCAGGGCTCACACAGTCAGACAACAGGTCAAGGCAGAAGTAGAGAAGCTGGTCAAGACGTCAGTCCTTGAACTGGTAAATGTGTGATGAGGCCACACCCATTGTACCAGTGATGAAGGAAGATGGATTGGTATGCATTTGCAGTGAATTTAAGGTAACTATGAATATGGCACTGTGTGCTGAGCAGTATCCTTTGCCTTCAATTGATGACATATTTGTTAGGCCAGCTACCTTAGTCAAGCCCGTCTCCAGATGAATGGAGATCCTAAGTCACAGAAATACTTAACAATTGTAACACATAAAGGACTATTGAAATACAAGAAACCATCATTTGGAATCACATCTGATTCTGCACTTGCTTTACTCCACTATGCCATGGTCAGATTTTAAGTAGATTGGAAGGAGTCCAGTCCTACCAAGGTGATTGGTTCAGTTGAATGTCTTAATCAATATAAAGAGTGTAGGGGCATTCTCATGAAAGAAATCAGGAAGGCAAAGAGGGTATATGAGATAGCATTGGCAGATAAGGTTAAGGATAATCCAAGGAGTTTCCACAAATACATTAAGAGCAAGAGGGTAACTAGAGAGAAGGTAGGGCTCTTAAAGATCAAGGAGGTCGTCTTTGTGTTGAACAACATCTACTGCTCTGCCGTCATCAATCTTTTTGGTAACTTTCTCAAAAAACTTGATCAAGTTTGTGAGACATGATTTTCCTCACAGAAAATCATGCTGGCCATCCAGGAGATGGGAGAGATACTAAATAAATGTTTTGTGTCAGTTTTCAGTGTGGAGAAAGAAATGGAGTCTAGAAAATGCAGAGAAATAAACTTTGATGTTTTAAAAACAGTTCATATTACATAAGAGGAAGTTTGGGAGGTCTTAAGAGGTGGATAAATCTCCAGGACCTGATCTAATCTACCCTAGAACATTGTGGGAAGTAAGGGAGGAAATTGCAAGACCCCTTGCAGAAATATTTGCATTATCTATAACTACAGGTGAGGTGCCTGATGACTAGAAGGTGGCTAATGTACCTTTGTTGAAAGGTTGTAAGGAGAAACTGGGGAACTCTAGTCCTGTGAGTCTGACTTCAGTTGTGGGTAAATTATTGGGAGTCATTATAAAAGATAGGATTTATGGATATTTAGAGAGGCAAAAATTGATTAGGGATAGCCAGCATGATTTTATGTGAGGAAAATCATGTCTCACAAACTTGATCAAGTTTTTTGAGGAAGTTACCAAAAAGATTGATGACGGCAGAGCAGTAGATGTTGTTGATTTGGATTTTAGTAAAGCCTTTGAGAAGGTTCTGCATACTAGACTAATTAGTAAAGTCAGGTCACATGGGATTCAGGGTGAGCTTGCCAATTGGATACATAATTGGCTTAACAGCAGGAGACAGAGAGTGGTGGTAGAGGAGTACTTTTCAGACTAAAGGCCTGTCACCAGCAGTGTTCCACAGGGACTGGTTCTGGGTCTGGGTCCTCTTTTGTTTGTCATTTATATAAATGATTTGGATAAGAATATAGAAGGCATGGTTTGCAGATGACATCAAAATTGGTGCCTTAGTAGACAGTGAAGAAGGATTACAAAAGGATCTTGATCAAATGGGTCAATGGGCTGAAAAATGGCAGATGGAGTTCAATCTGGTTAAATGCAAGGTATTGCATTTTGGTACAACAAACAAAGGTAGGGCCTGTAAAAATAATGGTAGGGCCTTGGGTAGTGTTGTAGAATAGAGGGGCCTAGGGGTGCAGGTGCATAATTCGTTGAAGTTTGCATCACATACCGACAGGGTGGTTAAAAAAGGTGTTTGATACCCTTGATTTGATTGCTCAGTCCTTTGCGTATAGGAGTTGGGAAGTCACGTTGAGGTGTACATGACGCTGGTGAGGCCTCTTCCGGATTACTGTGTCCAGTCTGGTTGCCCAGTTATAGGAAGGATATTATTAAGCTGGAGAGGATTCAGAAGAGATTTTCCAGGATGTTGCTGGGCATGGAAGGTTTGAGTTGTAAAGAAAGACTGGATAGGCTGGGACTTTTTTTCACTGGAGTATAGGAGGTTGAGAGGTGACCTGATAGAATTTATATAATAATGAGAAGTATAGATAGAGTTAGTGGTAGCTATCTTTTCCCTAGATGGGGGATTTCAAGATTAGGGGGCACACTTTTAAGGTGAGAGGAAAGAAATTAAAAAAGACGAGAGACAAATTTTTCACACAGAGCGTGGTTCACATGTGGAATGAACTTCCTGAGGAAGTGGTGGATGTGGGTACAGTCATGTTTAAAAGACATCTTGTTACGTACATGAATAGGAAAGGTTTAGAGGGATATGGACCAGGAGAAGGCACGTGGGGCTAGTTTAGTTTGGGATTATGTTTGGCATGGACTGGTTGGACTGAAGGGTCTGTTTCTGTGCTGTATGACTCTATGAGTGAGGAAAAATAAATGTGAATTTTTTAAATCTTCCTATTAATATTTTGTCTATGCCATTGATCTTAAGGGACTACTCAAGTCACTTTCATGAATAAAAATGATAACAGAGATACCAGCGGCTAGAAGTGTAAACCAACTATGATCATTTTTGAGCTTCCTGAGCTACTATGGCAGGCTTGATCCAAATCTTTCAACCGTTTTCAAGCCATTGCACATTCATTATGGTAAAACAAGAATTGGAAATGGGAAGAACAATATGAAAGAACCTTTACGGAAGCCAAAGAGGCTTTGTTTAGGGAAGAAGTCCTATATTATTTTGACTTAGAGTTACTGTTGTGACACCACATGTAGTGGAAGCAGTTGTTACCCTATTGTGAAGAGAAGCCAATAACTTTCATATTAGGATTGTTAAATTAAGCAGAAATGAACTAAACATGGATAAATATAGAAGTTCTAGAAATTATTTTTGGGCATTAGACAATTCCAGCAATACCTGTATGGTCAGGAATTTACTCTATTAACAGACTACACACCATTGACCACGATACTTTGGCTTCATACAGGGTACCTTCTGTAGCAAGTGAGTCTTATGCAGAAATAGGCATTGTTATCAGCTCTTACTTATACAATTAAGTATTGACAATCCAATTTACTTGGGAATGCACATGGGCTCTTTAGATTATCTTTGCCAAATGAGTTGATGATAAATAGAACAAAGTAGAAAACACTCTCGTAATGGCAGAACAAGTTAAAAAAGCACTAGAAATGATCCACTACTATCAAAAGTGAAGTATGTTGTGGCAAGAAGACAGGAACAACCCCAGAACTGAAGTTATATGTCAGATAAAAATTTAGAACTATCCGTACAAGCAGGATGTCTCCTATGGGAATGAGTCATTATTCCACCATGGCTCAGGAAACATTTTAAATAAACTAAGCAAAGGTCACTGCAGCATTGTCAGAATGAAGTTAAAACCAATGAGAAAAACAAAGAGATGCCTGAGGTACAAACAGGAAAGAACACCTCTCATCCAGAAAATCATACTTACTGACTATCGTATATATGATTGTAAATATTGTGAATGTTTTAATTGCAGGAACTTCTGATGTAAAGGGAATGTGGTGTTGTGTATTTGGCAGACAGTATGGTGGACTATCACTTGAAGAGTGTGGTCATGTGATGTCATGATTCATCGTCGGCTAGTTTGGGCAGGAAGCAGCAGCCTTTCTGCCTGTGAAGTGAACACATCCATAATAAATCTCCTGCTGTGATTCAAAACTTTGGCCTAGTGATCTTTCTTGAAACATAACCTGTGCCTTGTCGATAGTAGATAGGCTTTGGGAAGACATGAAACGAGTTACTGCAAAAGTTACGGCCTCTGACCTGCTGTTTCAGTCACAGTATATATATGGCAGGTCTGTTCATTCCTGGTCAATGGTGAGCGCCCAGGATATTGATATAGAAGGATTAACAGATGTTAATGCAATTGAAAATCAAGGAGAGATAGTTAGATTCTCTTTTGTTAGAATTCTCACCAATTAAAATCGACCCTCCTTGAATTAATTATTTCACTCTAGATTGCTCTTTGTCCTTTTCTAAAGCCAACCTAAGCCTTATGAACAAAAACAGAAGTTGCTGGAAAAACTCAGCAGGTCTAGCATGATCTGTGAAGAAAAATCAGAGTTAACATTTTGGGTACGGTGACCCTTCCTCAGAACTGATGGCAACTAGGAAAGTGTCGGTTTATATGCAGAAGATAGGATGGGGGGTGGGGGTAAGGAATAAACGATAGGTGGGGATAGAGCCCAAAAAGAGAGAAGACCAGTTGGATAGACAAAGGAGTTGATAACAATTTGACTAGGAAGATGAATAGCTGTTAATGGGGACAGATAGTGTCCAACACTAGGTAGTGTGTAATGGCAGGCTATGTGATAACAAGGCCTGGTGTGTAGGGTGGGAGTCTAGGACATTGGAGAGTTCAGGCCCTTAAATTATTGATCTCGATAATGAGTCCGGAGGGCTGCAGGGTCCCCAAGCAGAAAATGAGGTGTTGTTCTTCCAGCTTACACTGAGCTTCACTGGAACATTGCAGCAAACATGAGACAGAGATGTTGGCCAGAGAACAGGGTGGTGTGTTAAAGTGGCAGGCAACAGTAGCTCAGGGTCTTTCTTGCAGGCAGAATGTAGATGTTCCGTGAAGCAGTCACCCAGTCCACGCTTCGTTTC
The DNA here is from genome assembly GCF_021869965.1 of Rhincodon typus. Classification (NCBI taxonomy): domain Eukaryota; kingdom Metazoa; phylum Chordata; class Chondrichthyes; order Orectolobiformes; family Rhincodontidae; genus Rhincodon; species Rhincodon typus. Next base: position 70,625,882 of record NC_063336.1, on the reverse strand, counting down.
CCCAATGTAGAGGAGACCACATTGTGAGCAGCGAATGCAGTAAACTAGATTGTGGGAAGTGCAGGTAAAGTGCTGCTTCATCTGGAAGATACAATTGGGCCCTTGGATACTGGGGTGGGTGTGGGGGCAGGACGAGGTAAATAGGCAGGTGTTCCACTTTTGGTGGTTGCAGGGGAGGGTGCTGTGGGGCTTTGGAGGGCTTGTTGGGAGTGAAGGAAGAGTGGGCCAGGGTGTCCCAGAGGGAACAGTCCTTGTGGAAGGCAGACAAGGGGGGGAAGGGAACTCAAACCATTAACTCTTGTTCTCTCCATAGATACTGCCAGACCTGTTGCGTTTCTCCAGCAATTTCTGTTGTACCATATTAAATACACTTATTAAATACTCTTACCTTATTTAATATTTTATCATTTCTTAATCTCATGCTAACTAATCCTTTGTGTTCTGTTTCTTCTTCCTAATGCTCCATACTGGTTCTCATCATTTTGGCAAGTTAGTTTAAATCCCCTCAACAGCACTAGAAAACTGCCCTATGATATTAAACTTGGCTGTATTTAGGTGCAACCTGTCATGTCTGAGCAGGTCCCATCTCTCAAAACTAAACCCAATGCCTTGGCAATCTAAAGTTGAATCCTCTGAACCATCACTTCAGCTATGCACTTATCTGTTGTATCCAATTTCATATTCCTGGGCCTGTGTCTCTGGCACTGTATCAGAGATTACTATCTTTGAAATCCTGCTTGCTAATGTCTTTCTTCAAGTCTGCCAGCAAGACTTCACTATTTTTCTATTGATGCCATTGGTATCTATATGGACAACAACCACTAGCTATGGAACTATTTTATGTTGTATTATTTTCCTTTCTCAAACTTCTGCATCCCACTCTCTCTGCCTTCACCCCTAACCCCTACCTGGACCCTTCACCTCCAGACTCGGCTTTCGATCCATGCTCTGAGGGATCCATAATGCTCACCATTACCAGTTAGAGAGCAGGATGCACTCAGGGAACTTCTACAATACCTGCTTGCTCCTCTTTGATTGCTTGCTGGTCATTCATTCCCAACTTGCTTTCATACCATTAAACTATGGGGTAATAATATCAGAAATCTGTTATCTGTAAAACTTTCAGTTTTGAGAATGCACCATCATGACAATCGCTGCCAGTCAAGCGCTGGAGCTCGGAACTTAAGCATTTGCAGTCATTAACACTTCCTGCTCATAAGAACATAAGAACTAGGAGCAGGAGTAGGCCGTCCAGCCCTTCGAGCCTGCTCCGCCATTCAATAATATCATGGCTGATCTTTTCGTGGACTCAGATCCACTTACCCGCATTCTCACCGTTTCCCTTAATTCCTTTATTGTTCAAAAAAAATCTACCTTATCTTTAAAAACGTTTACTGAAGTAGCGTCAACTACTTCACTGGGCAAGGAATTCCATAGATTAACAACCCTCTGGGTGAAGAAGTTCCTTCTCAATTCAGTCCTAAATCTGCTCCCTCTAATCTTGAGGCTATGCCCTCTTGTCCTAGCTTCACCTGCCAGTGGAAACATCCTCTCTACTTCTATCTTATCTATTCCCTTCATAATTTTATATGTTTCCATAAGATCCCCCCTCAATCTTCTGAATTCCAATGAATATAATCCCAATCTACTCAGTCTATCCTCATAAACCGACCCCCTCAACTCCGGAATCAACCTAGTGAACCTCCTTTGCACCCCCTCCAGTGCCAGTACATCCTTTCTCAAGTAAGGAGACCAAAACTGCGCACAGTACTCCAGGTGTGGCCTCACCAGCACCTTGTACAGCTGCAACATAACCTCTCTGCTTTTAATCTCAATCCCTTTAGCAATGAAGGACAAAATTCCATTTGCCTTCCAGTTACTTGTTGTACCCGCAGACCTACCTTCTGTGATTCATGCACAAGGACACCCAGGTCCCTCTGCATAGCAGCATGCTGCAACTTTTTACCATTCAAGTAATAATCCTTTTTACTATTACTCCTACCAACATGTATGACTTCACATTTATTTACATTGTATTCCATCTGCCAGACATTTGCCCACTCACTCAATGTGTCTATGTTCCTCTGCAAAGTTTCACAGTGCTCTGCACACTTTGCTCTGCCACTCATCTTAGTGTCATCTGCAAACTTTGACACCCTACACGTGGTCCCCAACTCCAAATCATCTATATAAATTGTAAATAATTGTGGACCCAACACTGATCCCTGAGGCACACCTTTAGTCACTGACTGCCAGCTAGAATAGCACTCATTTATCCCCACTCTTTGCTTCCTATTAGTCAACCAATCCTCTATCCATGCTAATACTTTACCCTTAACGCCATGCATCCTTATCTTATGCAGTAGCCTCTTGTGCGGCACCTTATCGAAGGCCTTTTGGACATCTAGGTACACCACATCCACTGGGGGCCCATTGTCCACCATTGCTCATCCCGAGTTCCAGTGTGGAGCAGGATGGGCCTGAGATTCTTTACCATTCCTCTATTTAACAAAGTATTAACTAATTAAATACAAAAACCTTAGGACTTAAATAAAGATTCAGGAGCTGCTCACCAGTCAGTTGATGTGACTTACTTAATTCTTATTTTCGGCATACATTATTTTTCTAATTTAATCAAAAACTTAGAGTCTTTTAATCTCACTATTCCTTATAGAATCATAGAAGCATTTAAGTGGAACCTCTGTGTGATTAATTAATTTAATACAAACTGTATTTAAATCTATTATCAAATGTATTTCTTTTCTGGTAATTAATTAATCCAATCTCATTTTATAGTTCATTAACTTAAGCTAAATATAAATGTTACCAAATGTTTACTTCAGAAGTCACCTTGTCTTTGTAATATGTTTCCTCCTCTCACCACTTCTCCCATTCCACTCTCAATGTCTTTGACTATTTCACTCCTGGGCCTTGCTCTCTCTGACTGCTCTATTCCAGCTCCTTACCCTCCCTGATCACCACTTCTCAAATTTGCTGTCTCTGACTACTCTACCTCTGGGCCTTGCTCTGTATGACTACTTCACTCCCAACTCTCACTCTCTTTGACCGCTCCATTCCCATTCCTTGCTCCCACTCTGGCCACTCTATTCCTGGGCTTTACACTCTCAGACCATTTCTCCCCCAGCCCTTGCTCTCTTTGACTGCTGCACTTCCAGGTCTTGCTCTCTCTGATCGCTCCACTCTGAGGCCTTGCTCCAAAACTGTACTTTCCCATCCTGTGGTTAGGATCTGGAATACAAACCAGTGGTAAATTGAGCCATTGCTTCCAAAAGGACAATTATCTGAAGATAAACATTTGCAAGGCTATTGGAAAAAGGTAGGTAGAGTGCGACTAGATTAATTGCTTTGCAGACTGCTACTCGGACATCAGTTGACAAGCAGTGGAATTCAGACTACTAGCAGATCTATCATGATCTTTACTGTATGGCAGACCAGGAACATTCCAAAAAGGTGACCCAATGGAATGAATTCCACTCCATTATAAATTACAAGGTAAACAAATTAGCCAGTGCTCCCCTTTGTGTATCTCCCTTGATCGGTGATTAGACTTAGTTGTATTTAACCTGTTGTTGGTAACGATGTTAATGTTGCTCAAAGCACTTGCCAAGAATTGACATTTACAACACAACTTGCATAATCTCAGGAGGGAAGCCTGGCAGGATATGCCTGGCAGTCTCCCCACATAGCAAAATACCAGTCCAACATGGGTAAAATATTATTAACAGCAAGCCATTGCATTAAAATTGGTCTTCATTAACCACTTAAGGGCTTCAATTAGCTTAAAGGTAGGGGTATCAGGTGCACATTACTCATCAAGGACAAATTTCAAGCAGGAAGATGACAGGCATGCCACTCCTGTCACCCCATCCAATCTCTAGTAATGTTAGTGATCAGAAGGCAGAAGCCTTCTGCAGCTTTCAGGTTATTCTCTTGATTAACTCCCAATTATGCAAATAACCAAACTGCATTTATGCTACACCTGGAAACTGTGAAAGTCACCCAGCTATAATATGAAAATCTACATTAATGGAATCTAAGGGACAAAGTTGGCAGACATCAAACATCTTGTCAGCATGCAATATGGTGAATTGTTTTATTATAACTCATGTTATTAATGATATTAGCTGACGTGAGGAAGATCTGCATCAGTGCAGTCACTGCTTCCAGAAGGTGGACTTCTTCAAGACACCCTCCGTGTTCAAGTGAAGGCGAGTACCTTGAAGAGGGCAGCAGAGTGGTGATGCTGATTGGCTAACATGGAGAAGATCTGCATCAGTGCAGTCACTGCCTCCAGAAGGTGGTTTGTGGAGGGGCTGTATCAAGTGATAGTCAAGGAAAGTTGAAAGAAATTTAAGCAAGGAGTCAGGAGGGCTAAAAGGGCTCATTAAAAGACATTGGCCAACAAGATTAAGGAAAATCCCAAGGCTTTTTTATACATATATAAAGAGCAAGAGAGTAGCCAGGCAGAGGGTTGGCCCACTCAAAGACAGGGAAGGGAATTTATGTGTGGAGCCAAAGGAAATGGGTGAGGTATTAAATGAGTACTTTGCGTCAGTATTCACCATACAGAAGGATGTAGATAGTTTGGGTCATGTTGAGATCAAAAGCGAGGAGGTATTGGGGGTCTTGAAAAAGTAGTGGAAGCAGATTCTATAGTGACTTTTAAAGGGCATCTTGACAAGTACGTGAATAGGATGGGAATAGAGGGATACAGTCCCCGGAAGAGTAGGGGGTTTTAGTTGTGACAAGCAGCATGTCGGTGCAGGCTTGGAGGGCTGAAGGGCCTGTTCCTGTACTATAATTTTCTTTGTTCTTTGTTCTTATAACATGTAATTTCAAAAGCATTGTAGTGCACTAACCCCAAAGAAAAATTTGTGCAGTCTCTGTTCCTCCTTATTTTGCGTAAAAACAAATTAGCAAAGAATTCACATGCACAACTTAGGTTTTGGACAAATAGCTAAAGCTTCAAGTTCATAATTAGTGAAATGGTGGACTCTCCCATTGCTGCGTAGATGAGTGTTCAAAAAAAGAAACAGTTTTCAGGTTGATATTATCTCATGTGACATTAAACTAAGTCTTGCTTTGCATAATTGGCTGAAAATAATGCATATGAAGTCAGTGTTGGAGGAATGGATGGGCCTTGGCTTTGCACAATGCTCACTTCTGAAGACAATTGACTTTGCTCTCTTCAAAGTCTGATGACAGAGACTTCTCCATTTGAATCTAAGGTTTTTCTTTCCTATGTATTGAGGTTGAGCGTGTAAACTCTGAGGTTGAATTTCTGTTTTTTTTTAAGCTAAGTTCAGGTTTCTGTGTGCAGGAATCTTGCATGTCAACTACATGACCACCATAGTGATGCTGAGCTCTGATGTCCGTACTTTAGATGCAGGTAAGCAACAGTTTGCAAAACCTCATTGTTTGTAATTTTTCTCCTCTCTCCTTATGTGCCAAACAGGTTATCGACAGTGAATGTTTTTGGTTGTTTTATTTGATAGTGGTGAATTGTTTAAGTTTCGCTCACAAAAAGGAGCAATGTATGAAGTACTGCCTGGTAAACTTTGATCTCTGTTCTTAGACAAACTCCATACTCTTTTCAAAGTTGTGAGTGAGGCCTGTCAAACACTGAACTTGCTTTTATTAGGTGAAGGGGTCCGTTGTTGGTAGTGACTGTGGGATTTTGCAATTTATGGTCAGGCTTGGGTTTACAAAAGAACTCTGGCTTCATCAGATGTATTGTCAGATCAAAGTGCGTGTGGGTAGGGAAAACCGTTCAACAAGCAACTAAATGTCATCCAAAGCATGTGCTGTGAGAGTAGTCATATGTGAGCCAGAGTTCATTAAGTAGCTGTTCACTAACCTTCATACTTTGAAGCTTTCCAAATTAAAGAGGCTACTGTCTATCCTGAATGGAACATGTACTTATGTATCAAGGCATTGACTGCATACTGGAGGATGGCCATGATGGCAAATATGGCAAATAACCCAATACACATCCATTTCTGATGCATGGTTTGTTGAAGAACATGTAATGTGTTTTTTCATTATTTATTCATTTGTGGGATGTGGGCATCGCTGACGGGCCAGCATTTATTGCCTGTCCCTATTTGCCCTTGAGAAGGTGGTGGTGAGCTGCCTTTTTCAACCACTGCAGTCCACCTGCTGTGGGTTGATCCAGTGACAGTGAAGGAATGGCAATATATTTCCAAGTCTGATTAGTGAGTGGCTTGGAAGGGAACTTGTAGGTGGTGGTATGAGGATCTTTTGTGAATTTCTGCAGTGCACCTTGTAGATAGAATACATTGCTGCTACTGAGTGTCAGTCGTGGAGGGAGTAGATGCTTCTGGATGTAGTGCCAATCAAGTGGGCTGCTTTGTGCTGGATGGTGTCGAGCTTCTTGAGTGTTATTGGAGCTGCACTCATTCGGCAAGTGGGGAGTATTCCATCACACTCATGGACTTATCTGTTGTAGATGGTGGACAGGCTTTGGGGAATCAGGAGGTGTGATGCTCACCACAGCATTCCTAGCCTCTGACCTGCTCGTGTAGCCACTCTGTTTATGTAGTGAATCCAGTTGAGTTTCTGGTTAATGAAAACCCCCTGGATGTTGATAGTGGGGGTTTAGTGATGGTAATACCATTGAATGTCAAGGGGTAGTGGTTAGATTGTCTCTTACTGGTGATGGTCATAGCCTGGCATTTCTGTCGTTTGAATATTATGCCACTTGTCAGCCCAAGCCCGAAAATTGTCCAGATCTTGTTGCATATGGACATGGACTGCTTCAGTATCTGAGGAGTAATGAATGGTGCTGAACATTGTGAAATCATTGGCGAACATCCTCACTTCTGACCTTATGGTGGAGGGAAGGTCATTGATGAAGCAGCTGAAGATGGTAGGGCCTAAGACACTACTCTGAGGAACTCCTGCAGAGATGTCCTTGAGCTGAGTTGACCGACCTCCAACAACCATGACGTCCTTCTGTGAGTCAGGTGAGACTCTAACCACCGGAGAGTTTGCCCCTGATACGCATTGATTCCACATTTGTCAGGGCTCCTTGATGCCACACTCAGTCAAATGCAACCTTGATGTCAAGGGCTGTTACTCTCATCTCACCTCTGGAATTCAGTTCTTTTGTCCATTTTTGAACCAAGGCTGTAATGAGGTCAGAAGCTGAGAGGTCCTCGCGGAACCCAAACTGGGTGTCATTGAGCAGGTTATTGTTGAGCAGGTGCTGCAGAGCTTAGATCTGATCAGTTGATTCTGGGTTTGCTTAGCTCTGTCTATCACTTGCTGCTTAAGCTGTTTGGCATGCAAGTAGTCCTGTCTAGTGACTTCACCAGGTTGACACCTCATCTTCAGGTGTGCTTTGTGCTCCTCCTGGCATGCTCTCCTGCACTCTTCATTGAATCAGAGTTGATCTCCTGACTTCATGGTAATGGTTGAGTGGGGTATGCCAGGTCATGAGGCTACAGATTGTGCTGGAGTACAATTTTGCTGCTGTCAGTGGCCCATGGCGCCTCATGAATGCCCAGTCTTGAGTTGCAAGGTTTGTTGAAGTCTGTCCCATTTAGCACGGTAATAGTGCCACACAACATGATGGGGATTCTCAACATGAAGGCAGGACTTCATCTCCACCAGTTCTGTGTAGTGTTCGCTATTAGGGGTGCCAACGACACAGCATAAAATGGCTGACGAAAACCTCAACAAGCTTTGCAGTGCATGTTTAACAGAAATTAGAAAGGTTGGGAAAAACTAGTCCTCTTCGTACATAAAACAATAGCCTTCTGCAAGATTGGATGAGTAACATGAAACTGCTATCCTAAGATACGAACATTTCACACTAATTAGTTGTTTCTCTTAAATTTTTTCTAATCAATCTGTTAGAATATTATGAGTAGGTTTTAATTAAGATTCTTCAGGATAATCATGGATGTAGGTTCCAAATAAATTATATATTTAACACTAACACACACATACAAATCACTAAAAAAAGTCATTAGGAAGGTTTAAAAACTAATTAAAAGAAATGGAAAGGGCTCCCCCGTTATCTCTTAACAAGGACAGCAGCTAGAAGAATAAGCAGACAGAAATGTAATAATTGAGAGATAAGGGTCAATGGTAACCATGCAAAGATCAACTTCTCACTTTTAAAATGGCCTAATCAGATTACAGCAACAAGTGATTACTAATATCGAGTGATGTACTAAAAACCTAATCATAGTTGGATAACTCAGCACTAATTAACCAATAGTGTACAGGGGGAGGGAGTATGTGCTGCCATGTTAAATTTACAAGGAAATGTATAACAGACAATTCTTTTGTATTAGAGTCACAGCATCATTGGCTTTTTTCCCCGATCTGAGCCAAAGATTACGTTGAGGCCAGATTGGGGGTGATCGTTGGCCTCTCCCTGCATCGTACTGGCTTGAATAGATTGCCACATGCCTGAACTTCGCTGTCTTCTGAAATTTATTGCTTGCGAAAAGTCATTCCTACAGTAGCTCTTGCCGATATTGTCATGGACAGATGCATCTACAGCTGGCAGAATGGGAAGGATGAGGTCAAGTATGTTTTTCCCTCTGATTGGTTCCCTCACCACCTCCTGCAGACCCAGTCTAGAAGCTATGTCCTTTAGGACCTGACCAGAGCAATCAGTAGTGCTGCTGCCGAACTACTCTTGGAGGTGGACATTGAAATCCCCCACCCAGAATACATTTTGTGCCCTAGCCATCCTCAGTGCTTCCTCCAAGTGATTATCAACATGGAGGAGTACTGATTCTTCAGCCAAGGGAGGATGGTACATGATAACCTGCAGGAGGTTTCCTTGCCCATGTTTAACCTGAAGCCATGAGACTTCATGGGGTCCAGTGTCAATATTGAAGACTCCCAAGGCAACTCCCTCCCAACTGTATACCATTGTGCTACTACCTTTGCTGAGACTGTCCTGCCCGTGGGACTGGACATATCCAGGGATGGTGATAGTGATGGTGGTGTCTGGGACATTGTCTGTAAAGTATGATTCCGTGAGTATGACTGTCAGGCTGTTGCTTGACTTGTCTGTGAGACAGGTCTCCCAATTTGGGTACTAGCCCCAAGATGTTAGTGAGGAGGACTTTTAAGGTATGACAGGGCTGTTTCTGCCATTGTCTTTTCCAGTGCTTAGCTTGAAGCCAGGCAATCTGTTCAGTTTCATTTCTTTGCGACTTACTAGAGATTGGTACAGTTGAATGTTTGCTAGGCCATTTCAGAAGGCAGTTGAGAGTCAACCATTTGGTTTGGGTTTGCAGACACAGGTAGGCCAGACCAGGTGAGGATGGCAGATTTCCTTCCCTGAAGGATATTCGTGAACCACATGGATTTTTCTGACAATCGACAATGATTTAATTCCATACTTTATTTTTATTGAATTCAAATTCCTCCATCTGCCTTGGCATGGAGGGCTTTAAACCTGGGTCCCCAGAACTACCTGGGTCTCTGGATTAATAGTCTAGCAATTATACCACTAGGCCACTGCTTTCCTTTGTGTACTTTCTAATTATTGCTGGCACAAGCCACAGGCATGATATTCATGTCACACAGTGCTGTACAGCAACATGTCAACTCCCTTGACTGATCATTGCAGGTAGAAATGAAAAATGCCTGGCTATGCCAATCCAATATAATGTATAACCTGTATCAGCCTCAAAGCAGGTCTACTCAACTAGCCATTTTTTTTCTTGGGATGGCTATATCAATGTTGTGTCTACCCAGAAATCTGGCTAAGAGGATTATTTGTACCTTCTGGAAAAACTGACTTCCCACGAGCTGAGCATTACATTATTAATATCGTTCTTACATTTTGACTGAATCAATGGATGACTAGCCAGGAGCTAGTGGTGATTCAGTAGTTAGCACTGCTGCATCACAGGTCCAGTGACCCAGGTTCAATTCCACCTTTGGGCAGCTGTTTGTGTGGAGTTTGCACATTCTTCCCATGTCTGGATGGGTTTCCTCCCACAGTCCAAAGATGTGCAGGTTAGATGGATTGGCCATGCTAAATTTACCAAGTGTCTAGAAATGTGCAGACTGAATGGATTAGCCATGGGAAATGCTGGGTTACAGGGTCTGGGTGGGACGCTCTTCAGAGGGTCTGTATGGATTTGATGGGCCGAATGGCCTGCTTCCACACTAGGAATTCTATACGAGTAGAAACCTGACAGATGCTGGGAGACTAAACTGTGCTTCATGTTCCTTTTGTTCTTCTTCACTGGATTGAGAGCAGTACTGTTGCTGTAAAGTTCAGTTCAGGAGGATGTTAATTCATCATCTGATACAATCTGTGAAGAACTACTGTCAGCCTGAGGCTGCCTCCATGTAAGGCTAACTCTGAATATTGACAGTAGGCTTTATCTGTCCCCATCACCATACAAATCGGTATGCCTGTTTTGGTTAATGGCTTTATCTATACAAAGCCTCTGCCTCCCTCACCCAAGGCAGCTAATACTACACTGCTGCAATGTACATGCTAAGAAAATCAAAGGTTTGATTTTGGAGTTGTCCTTTTTCTAGATGAGCTGCTGAGAAGATCAGAGCCTGAACTACCCTTGACACTGTTGTTCAGTCCATTGCCACTACTGATCTTCTGGATTGGTCAGTCTACATTTACTTAGCCATACAACTCATAGCCGTGCATTTGAGGTCAAAGCTATCATCTCCTAGGTAATTAATCTCTTGCCAATTAAGAGTGACAAACCCCACCAACCAGGTGCTGGTTCAGAGGTGTCAAACACTTGCCTTCATACCTCAGTTCCCGGTTCTAAACAGGGAGCTGCGCACAAAGCTAGGCAGTAGAAGCTTGATGATGAGAACCAAATAAAAAAACAAAACCAAAAGAAATGCAGGATCTGTAAATCAGAAACAAAAACAGAAGTTGCTCGAAAAGCTTAGCAGGTCTGGCAGCATCTGCGAAGAGAAATCAGAGTTAATGTTTCAGGTCCAGTGACCCTTCCTTAGACTTTTGATGAGAATGTATTTGAGATGCTGATCATATAGAACTTCTTGTAGACCTCATCATCATTCCACTTCTTCCTAACCTAGTGATCCCTTGTTAATAAAATAATGATAGTATATTTCACAGATTGATACTAGTGGACATCTAGGTAACAATAATGGTGACTAAGGCTACATTGTAAATATGAACATCATCTAATGCTTAGTCACTGTGATGTATTTTCAGTGATTCAGACAAGTTACAAATGATTTGATTAGAATGCCAAATGGAGGTCAGCTGACAGGGATCATATTTCCAGTTTCCATCTTAAAATTGAGTTACCTGAACTAGTATTTGCAATTGATATCATAGTATCAAAGAGCAATTCCCACACATTAGGAAGAGTAATACACCCACAGTGACAGGCTCTGCTTTACTCCATTTATCTTTCTGAAACTCCCGGATTCTGATTCCAGGGCAGTAACTTCATAATTTCCAAATTTCATTATTAACATGACCATCAAACGTATGTTTTGCTTGTATTGTCCTTCATTTTGCAGAAACTTGAATACGCACAAATTGACCTTCCTGCCTTCTGAATGTTTTCCCCTCGTTCTTCAGAAACACAGCTTTAGGAATTAGGAATTAGGCTTTAGGAATTCATTTATATCATTTATTTTTCCAGTGACGCTCCATAAGTTATGGTATACGTTTGTTCACGTTATGTCGCATAGTTCTGTCTGATTTAACATCTGCTCCTCTGGGGTCTAAGAGTTGGTTGCTGACTCCTACAAACACTGGGCATCAGAGTAGCACACAAACCCACAATCAATCCTACGCCAACTGCTAACCCAAACCAAAGACCCGTTACCCACTATGGACAGGACCAACGTAATATACAAAATCTCCTGCAAAGACTGTGACAAACATTACATTGGACAGACAGGAAGAAAATTAGCCACAAGAGTACACGAACATCAACTGGCAACAAGAAGAGACGACCAATATTCACACATCTCCATCCACATGGTTAAAGAAAACCACCAGTTTGATTGGGAAAACACCAGGATCCTGGGACAGGCCAAGCAGAGACAAGCACGGGAATTCCTAGAGGCCTGGTTCTCCACTAAGAAGGCTATCAACAAACACATAGAGCTAGATCCTATATATACTCCACTGCAAAGGAAAACCAGAAATGAAGTAACCCAGCTCAACGGACACCATAGTTTAAATAACCGGTGGGAAAACACAATGGCACTTCATTGGAGGCTGCACTGATGATGTTACCCATCAGGGTAATGAAACATTTGCGGAACAACTATCCAGCTCGGCGAGCCAACCAACCACAACATTCACAACCCGAGCTACAAATCTACTCAAAAACCTCTGAGAGTCATTATTCCACTCAGGTTTAAGAGATAAAAGCAGAAAATGCTGGAGAAGAGTTCTGAAAAAACTCATATCAGATTTGAAACATTAACTCTGTTTTTCTCTCTTCAGAGACACTGCTGGTCCTTCTGAATTCCTCTGGCATTTTCTGTTTTGATCTCACATTTCTGGTATCTCCAGTACTTTCACTTTTATTTGAAGGTTATTTAGGGAGTGTGTTAGAGGAACTTCATCAGGAACATACAGGGATAGCCCATATGAAAGTAATAGCAATGAGCTATTTTTGGTATCCAAAGTTAAATGGAAATATTATAGAGTTGGTATAAACTCAGGAACTATGTGTTGGACTGAGAATTGATCCAACCATGGTCAAAACATGGAGGAGTCCTTTCAGCTCATTGAGCCTGCCCCATCATTCTAGATATGGCTGATCATCTCCTCAATTCCATTTTCCTGCACTATCTCCATACCCCTTAATGTTGTTAGTCTCCCAATACCTTCTAGAGTACTTTTAATTTCTGGCTTGAACCTGCTCAACGATTGAGCTTCCACAGCCTTTTGGGGTAAAAATAAACTCCTCCTCATTGTAGATTTAAATGCTGTGTCCTTTATCCTGAGACTATGTCTCCTGGTTCCAGAATCACCAATCACAGGAAACATCCATCTACATTAATTCTGTCATGCCCTATAAGAATTTTGCAAGTTTTAATCAGACCACTCTCATTTTTTGAAACTCCAGAATATGACTTAATTTTTCTCAATCTTGCCTCATACAACAACCCTGCAATCACAGGGATTAATCTGTGGTATTCGCTGTATGGCAAGTATATCCTTTCTTAGATATGGAGACCAAAACTGTACATAATACGCCAGGTGAGGTCTCATCAAGGTTCTGTACAACGGCAGCAAGATATCTGTACTGCTATACTCTAATCCCCTTGAAATGGATGCCAACATGCATTCTGCCTTCTTGAACCGCTGCAGTCCATGTATTATGGGTAGACCCAAAATGTCATTAGAGAGGGAATTTCAGGATTTTGACCCAGTGATAATGAAGAAACGGCATTATATTTCCAAGTCAGAATGATAAGGTTATGGCTGTTTGCCTTGGAACAGAGAAGACTGAGGTCTACAAAATTGTGAGGGACGGAGATACAGTAGATAGGAGGAAGCTGTTTCCCTTGGCAGAGAGTTGAGAAACCAGGGTCATAGATTCAAGCTAAGTGGCAGAAGGATTAGAGGGGACGTGAGGAAAAACTTTTTTACTCAAAGGGTGCTATATCATTTCTACGAGTTTATAGTTCCATGTGAATGGCTTGGAGGGAAACTTGCAGATAGTGGTGTTCCCATGTATCTGCTGCTTTTGTCCTTCACAATAGAAGTGGTCATGGGTCTGGAACATGCTGCTTAAGGAGCCTGGGTGATTTCTGCAGAGCAGCTTGTAGATGATACACATATTTGCCTTCTTAATTGCTTGCACCTGCATGCTAGCTTTTAGTGACTCATGCACAAGGATGCTTCAGTTCCCTTGAACACCTGCACTTCCCAACCTCTCACCATTTAATAAATATACTGCCTTTCTGTTCTTTTTCTACCATAATAACTTCTGTAGCAGCCTCCTGGACACTAAAACACAGATTGCCAAACAGCAAGGGATGCTAGGTACATTGGCCAAATGAAACTCTGAAATCACAAAAGCCCGCCACACACCAGACACAGAGCAAACACAGCAGCCAGGTGCTAATTACATTAGCATAATGTAAAAGGCAAGTTAATGTGCACAGACACCCCCAACAACTTATCTACTAAACAAAGGGCAGCCCATACAGAAAGGCACTGGGTCCTGCTATACAACGAAACTTGACAGTAGCATGTCATCTAAATGATTGACTCTTGTTTCAAACTATTAAATGTATCTCCCTGATTAGTCAGAACTACAGAAAGTTCCAGAAGACCATCTAAAAGGTATAAAAACAAAACAGAGTTCATCTGCAGACCCCTCTCTTGGAATCGTCCAAGGCCTTCCGAGGAGATCAGCATGGCAAGAGGCAGAGACGAGCTAACCATCCGGGTGGGGGGGGAAGAGAGATAGAGAGAGAGAGAGAGAGAGAGAGAGAGAGAGAGAGAGAAAGCAGTTTTGCAAACCCAGAAACAGAGCCATACAGAGAATGACTGTATAAATTTATAAGAGACTTGGGAAGTATTGTAACCGTAAGCAGCCAAATAGGATTAGGTATAGTATTAAAAATTATTGTAATTTTGTTCCTAATAAAGTGGGAATGTTTTGCTTTGGTACCATCTTGTGTTCATATTGATTTGACTGCTTTGGTATTGTGGGGCACCTAGGCAAATTCATTTATGACATTCTGGTCCAATTGTCTGCAACTTGTTTAAAGAGGAACCAGACAACAATTCAAACTTATTTACTTTATATTACATCTGCCAAGTTATAGCGCATTCATTTTGCCTGTCCAAGTCCTCTTGAAGCCTCCTTGCACCTTCTTGAAACAGGCAAGTAGTACAGGAGACCCCTGGGGTCCTGCTCAGAAATCAGTTTCCCATTTTCAAAACTGAAGAGGATGCTAGTTCCTCAGGAGTACAGTCGAAGACATGTTTGTGGCACCATGAGCAGCTTGCCCATACAGGATGAGTAACAGTGACAAGAAATTCTAAGTCACCATAATCTTACTAAGGCATAGGGCTGCTCTCTCATTCGAGAGACAAAACTGGTAGTAGTTTAACTTGGGGGTCATCAAGTGAGGGGAGAAGTTGAGAAGGAGAATCCCTCATGGTAAGCTCAGCTGGTTTGGGTTTTGAATCTACGCTGTTGGTATCACTCTGATTGCAACCATCCTTCAAGCCAACTGAATTAATTGACCCCACTAAGGGATTAATTGGTTAGTAGAACTGTCAGTTGTATCTGTGGCCAGCAACATTATTCCAGGGTGATATGTTGCCTCCCTCATGCCAGGGTTCAGGATATCACAGAGTAGGTGCAGGGACATTCTTCGGGAGGGGTAGGTGAACAGCCAGAGGTTGTGGCCGATGTTGGTACCAATGAATTAGATAGGAAGAAGGATATGGTTCTGCAATCCATATTTAGGGAACTTTTTAAAAAAATTATCAAGCAGGACCTCAAATGTAGTAACCTCTTGATTAATCTCAGTGAGACGTACATTTGAGTATAGAAATAGGAAGATAAATCAAATCAATGCATAGCTGGAAAAATGGTGCAAGACAGAAGGTTTTAAATTCCGAGGGCACTAGGACGGGGTCTGGGAAGATGGCACTCATGATCTGAGATAACAAGGTGTAGAGCTGGATGAACACTTGGCCTGCTGCTTGGCCTACTAACTCATGTGATCTGGGTTAGTTGCATCAGAACAGAAGTGGGACTGAGTTCCTTGTTCTGTTGCTGCCATTGAGAGGGCTTCAAACCAAATATGCAGGGGTGTGTGAATGAAGAGAGAGTAAAGGAGAACACCAGAGTTCACAAAATACTTGGGAAGACAACTAGCATAGAAAGTGGGTGACCTCCCACCCACCGCCTCCAACCTCATCGTTCCCCAACCTCGCACTGCCCGCTTCTATCTCCTTCCCAAAATCCACAAACCTGAATGCCCTGGTTGACCCATTGTCTCTGCCTGCTCCTGCCCCACCGAACTGATCTCCAACTATCTGGACTCCATTTTCTCCCCCTTGGTCCAGGAACTCCCTACCTATGTCCGTGACACCACCCACGCCCTCCACCTCCTCCAGAACTTCCAATTCCCCGGTCCCCAACACCTCATCTTTACCATGGACGTCCAGTCCCTCTACACCTGCATTCCCCATGCAGATGGCCTTAAGGCCCTCCGCTTCTTCCTGTCCCGCAGGCCCGACCAGTCCCCCTCCACTGACACCCTCATCCGCTTAGCCGAACTCGTCCTCACCCTCAACAACTTCTCTTTCAATTCCTCCCACTTCCTAAAGACAAAGGGGGTAGCCATGGGTACCCGCATGGGCCCAAGCTACGCCTGCCTCTTTGTAGGTTACGTGGAACAATCCCTCTTCCGTACCTACAGCGGCCCTAAACCCCACCTCTTCCTCCGTTACATTGATGACTGTATCGGCGCCACCTCGTGCTCCCACAAGGAGCTCGAACAGTTCATCCACTTCACGAACACCTTCCACCCCAACCTTAAGTTTACCTGGACCATCTCTAACACCTCTCTCTCCCCTTCCTGGACCTCTCTGTCTCCATATTGGGCAATCACCTAGAAACCGATATTCATTTCAAGCCCACTGACTCCCACAGCTACCTAGAATACTCCTCCTCTCACCCACCTTCCTGCAAAAATGCTATCCCCTATTCCCAATTCCTTCGCCTCCGCCGCATCTGCTCCCAGGATGAGGCATTCCACTCCCGTACATCTCAGTTGTCCTCGTTTTTCAAGGACCGTAACTTCCCCCCCTCAGTGGTCGAGAACGCCCTCGACCGTGTCTCCCGCAACTCATCCCTCACACCCCGTCCACGCAATAAGAACCAAAAAAGAATCCCCCTCGTCCTCACGTACCACCCCACCAACCTCCGGATCCAACGCATCATCCTCCGACACTTCCGCCATCTGCAATCCGACCCCACCACCAAAGACATCTTTCCCTCCCCACCCTTATCTGCTTTCCGGAGGGACCACTCTCTCTGTGACTCCCTTGTCTGCTCCACACTCCCCTCCAGCTCCACCACACCCGGCACTTTCCCCTACAACCGCAGGAAGTGCTACACCTGCCCCCATACCTCCTCCCTCACCCCCATCCCAGGCCCCAAGAAGACTTTCCACATCAAGCAGATGTTCACCTGCACATCTGCCAATGCGGCATACTGCATCCGCTGTACCCGATGTGGCTTCCTCTACATCGGGGAAACCAAGCGGAGGCTCGGGGACCGCTTTGCAGAACACCTACGCTCGGTTCGCAATAAACAACTGCACCTCCCAGTCGCGAACCATTTCAACTCCCCCTCCCATTCCTCAGACGACATGTCCATCCTGGGCCTCCTGCAGTGCCACAACGATGCCACCCGAAGGTTGCAGGAACAGCAACTCATTCCGCTTGGGAACCCTGCAGCCCAATGGTATCAATGTGGATTTCACAAGTTTCAAAATCTCCCCTCCCCCTACCGCATCCCAAAACCAGTCCAGCTCGTCCCCGCCTCCCTAACCTGTTCTTCCTCCCACCTATCCCCTCCTCCCACCTCAAGCCGCACCTCCATCTCCTACCGACTAACCTCATCCCGCCCCCTTGACCTGTCCGTCCTCCTTGGACTGACCTATCCCCTCCCTAACTCCCCACCTACACTCACCTTTACTGGCCCCATCCCCGCCTCTTCGACCTGTTTGTTTCCTCTCCTCTATCCATCTTCTATCCGCCTCCCACTCTCTCCCTATTTATTTCAGAACCCCCTTCCCCTCCCCCTTTTCTGATGAAGGGTCTAGGCCCGAAACGTCAGCCTTTCTGCTCCTATGATGCTGCTCGGCCTGCTGTGTTCATCCAGCCCTGCACCTTGTTGTCTAGCATAGAAAGTAGCCAGTTAGTAGGTGAAGTCAGAGTAAGGGAGAGAGAAATGAAGTCTAAAACAGAATTCCTATGCATGTATATGAATGCATGGAGTGTCGTAAATAAGACTGGGAGTTACAGGTACAGATTGCCATTAGGAAATACGCTGTTCTTGTGATAACGGAAACCCGGTTCAAGGAGAGCAAGACTGGGTGTGAAATATTCCTAGATACAAGATTCCTAGATTCAGAAAAGATAGAAACTAATGCAATATGAAATACTGACACGAAATATTTACAATTGCTTCACATTAAAAGACTCCATATATTGATTCATGTTATGAGCATGCATAATCCTCATTCCAAGGGTGTATCGCAGAAAAGCAGAGATGAAATTAAATTTGGAAAATATCCATGCCACCTTTATGTTTTCACTAAGTCTTTTGCTAATGACAAAAGGTGTTGGGCAGGAAAGTTTTGGTTTTACACAGAGCCTCTCATAGCCCATCTGTAACAACAGCACGTTCTGCTGATAGTAGGTTTCACTACTGAAAAGCTTCCCCCACCCCATGACCACGTGTATTATGCCTAACCTCTTAAGTCTATTCATCTTCAGCTCCTCATCAGTGACCTTCCGTCCATTATAAGGTCAAAAGTGGAGATGTTCACTCATGATTGCACAATGTTTAGCAGCATTTGTGACTCTTTCGATACTGATGCAGTCCGTGTTCAAATTCAACAAGACCCAGACAATATCCAGATTTTGGCTGACAAATGGCAAGCAACATATACTGCACGTAAGTGCCAGACAATGGCCACCTCCAACAAGAGAAAAAATAATCATCAAACCTTGACATTGAATGGCATTACCATTGCTGAATCCCCCACTATCAATGTCCTGAGGGCTACTAATGACCGGATTCTGAACTAGACAAGTCATGTAAGTACTGTAGCTACAACAGCAGGTCAGGCTTGGAATTTTGCAGTGAGTAACTTGACTCCCCAAAGCCTGTCCACAAGGCACAAGTCAACAGTGTGATGAAATATTTCCCAGTTGCCGGAGTGAATGTGCCTCTAAAAATCTCAAGAAGTTTGACACTATCTAGAATGAGGCAGCCACTTGTCTGGCACCATATCCATAAACATTCACTCCATCCACCATGTTCACTCAGTAGCAACGTGTTCCATTTATAAGACGCACTGCAGAAATTCATCAAGGTTCCTTAGACACACCTTCAAAACCTGTGACAACTGCTACCTATAGGGACAAGGGTAGCAGATACATACCAACACCACCACATTCAAGTTCCCTACAAACCACTCACCATCTTGATTTGGAATTATAACACTGATCCTTCACTGTTGCTGGGTCAAACTCCTGGAACTTCCTCCATTACAGCATTGAATGGACTGCAGTGGTTTAAGAATGCAGCTCACCACCACTACCTCAAGGGTCACTAGGGATGAGCAATAAATGCTAGATTAGCCAATGAAGTCCACGTTTCTTGAATGAATTAAAAGTACATGATTCCAGATCTTTAAATTGCTCCTATAATCGCATTGGAAATGGGAAAAAAGACAGAGAGCAGAAGTGGTCCTTGAGGCTCTCCTTCCATTCTTGATCTGACCTTGCCAGCCACCAGCTCAGAAAGTGGCATTGTATATAAAGGCTAAACTACAGCCAGGGTCTGTATACTCTGATTCAGCAGGCATGAATGGACTGCAACCAGGCAAGAGGAAAGGATGATTCATTTATCAGCTCACCATAGGATGAGGTTGTAGATGAGTTCTACTACAGGAACTTGGATGATTAATGCAGTGGGATACAGCACAGTACTGATGAGAATGCTCACCAAGACACTGGATGCATTGACACCCTTGCCAGATAGCCTCGTGGCAGTCAGGGAATATGTTACAGCCTAACTGTAACTTGGCAGAAAGGACTGCAACTTGTTGCCGGGCTCTTGATCTTTGTTGAGTGACAAATGAATTCATTCAATGAAACTGCATATGTCCAAGTTTGGAATTTAGATGACACATCAGCCAGCAGGACTGGGTGACATAATAATAGCACCATTTCATGTGTTTCCAGCACAATCTGAAGACACCCCAGTGATATTGTTCTCAGGATGGGTGCTGATCAAACCGTGCTGGGAGTGACTGCAGATACAACACAACACAACATATTAAGAGACTGCTGTACTTTGGATTTCACACTCATATAGTTACATAGAAAGGTTACAGGCATATTCAGCCAGATTGAAAACTCTGTTCTGAGTTGGCTACCTTCATGTAATTTGACTGGCTGAATTTGTATCAGAATTCTGATCAATTTCAGGTACATCCATCTCTATAAAAAGTATTTATGATCTCAATATCTGTCTTTGGATGGAGCCAATGCAATTATGGTATTCATTTTATTGCATTTGTTAATTTTACTTTCATACTTACATCTGATAGTTAATAAGGGAGTGAGGCCATAAAGCAGAATCGTAAGGTCTAAAGACAAATTAACATTAAATTCCTAAAGAATAATACATTAACATTTTATGTACAAACAATCTGTGCTGGAAATTTGATTCCTGTTTTGCAATGAGGTATAACATTTAATATTTTAATTGCATTCTGTAAGTCTATGCTAACATCAATATTTTCTTGGTTGACATTACTGCAGCTGAATGATAGCCAAAGTGAGAGTGGGCAGGGCTGTATTCTCCACTTTCTATTGCACAAGCTGTAGGGGTGGCACAGGTTATTGCTATTCTTGAGTTGTAGCCAAAACATCCTGTGTTTTCATGTTATGTCTTAATTTAGAACGATAAGCTCTCATAATTGAGCAGACTACTTGAAAGTTTAGATAAAGGATATCTATGTTTACAATGCTGACATTAAATTTCTGCTTAAATAGGTTATTTATTTTTAATCAGAGCAATTGTTGATAATAAATTAACACAATTTCAGTTTCTGCCTTTTGAAAGTACCCATAATGGATTTGTATGGACATTCATGTCAGACTATTTGAATAGTTGAAGGTCAGAGACAGTATGCACGCAATTTAAGATAGTAATTCAGTAAGATCAGAGAATCATCCCATCTTTCCTGACAAATCCAGAGCAATGTTTACCTCAACAAAACAAGCAAATGTTGCTAACTCATTGCCAATTACATCACCAAGGTTCACTATGTTTCAGAATAATTTCTAGAAGTGGAACTGAACAGAACAATGTGTGAAGGCTGTTTCAAGTATTACGTATTTAATGACTTCTACAGATTGCTGCAAAGATACTTAGAGCAGAGGTAGACATCATATAACTATGTCAGCACTGACGTATGAATGAATTCTCCAAACATACCTCTTTTTAGACAAAAAGAAAGTTGCATGCACCATCATTTGCAGTTACAAGTTATCCAATATACATTATCAAAAAGAAAATTGTCATGAAAATTAACTTAATGGAAATTAATGACTTCCACATCTGAGTGTCGCACATGTAATGTATTCTAGTTTTTAGATCTCTTAATGATATGCTTACATGTTTCCATTGACTGTTCATCTGGTAAATGCTCACTTGTGTACTGATATTCCTTCTCCAGAAATGGTGATTCTGGTTGTGAGTGCTGCTGCCATAGTAACTGACATTCCTGATCCATTTCCACTGCTGGAAATGATGCCTCTCTGAGACTGAAGGTTGTTCTGTTCTCTGCTGAGATCACATCTTCTCGATCATCTGCCTCCAATTAAAGAATAGTTTCTCTGGTTTTAGGTAGATGATTGCTGTTATGATCAAAAATCTGTCCATTTACATTCACCAGATGTGATCAAGGTGAGAGCTATTAAACAGACATTGACCTTCTGAGCATTCCCCAGACAACTGAGACTGCTTTAGACTGTGTGGCTATTTCAGACCAGGTCTGGTGTTGTCGCCTGTGGGAAGAGAAACCCACTTCTGCATTACCCATCCAGCAAGACCTCCAGATCACTGCCTACAAAGTAGGGCTATGATTTTCTCCTCACTCATGTTTGGGCCAAATACCAGGAACCATGTAGGGCAGCCCTCGTCTGAGAGTGCTTGTCAGGGTGCTCAATGGACATTAAAAGATGACACAGGCACAAGGGATACTGGTCAATTTTAGGATATCCCAGTGGCAAATTGTTCCAGGAACATCACATGGTACACTGGAGCTACAATCACATGCAAGGGATGTCATAGGGGTGGGGTAGGTGGCTGGTGAGATGAGTTTGGTAAGATATGATTACTCCCTTCTTTTCAGATCCTCCAATGCCTCTTTCAGGTTGGAGTTGAGGGTAGCTGGAACTTTCCTCAGTAGATGCTGAATTGATCTCACACTTTCATCAACTCAAAATGATAATCAGCAGGAGGACATTGAAGATCTGTTAAAGACAACAGGGTGCAGGGCTGGATGAACACAGCAGGCCAAGCAGCATCATAGGAGCCTGCTGTGTTCATCCAGCCCTGCACCTTGTTGTCTCAGATTCTCCAGCATCTGCAGTTCCTACTATCTCTGTAGTCTTCTAGGATTTGTTTTGGTGGTCAATGCTCAGTGGCCTGAGAAACACTGCAAATCTTTTCTGATACATTTCGAGTTTGAATCACAGAATCCCTACGGTGTGGAAGGAGGCCATTCAGCCCATCAAGTCCACACTGATCCCCCAAAGAGCATCCTACCCAGATCCATCCGATCCCTGTAACCCTGTATTTTCTATGGCTATTCCACCTAGCCTGCACCTTCCTGGACACTATGGGCAATTTAGTATGGCCAATCCACCTAACCTGCACATCTTTGGACTATGGGAGGAAACTGGACCACTTGGAGAAAGCCCACACAGACATAGAGAGAATGCGCAAACTCCAAACAGACAGTCGCCCGAGGATGGAAGTGAACTCAAATCCCTGGCACTGTGAGGCAGCAGTACTAACCACTGAGCCACCATGCCACTTATTGGTCCAAGCTTTATATTTGCTTCAACTAAAATTAATTTTGCTTAACTTTACTATCTGGAATTTCAGATCATCATTCTTCCCTTTGCATTAGGCTCTCAGATCCATTGGTCCACAGAAGTGAGTTTCATCATAAATTCTCAACTTTACCTTCAAGGGCTTCATTTTTGGCTCACCATCTTGAGAAAAGCTGCAAGGAAAAGCCAGGTAATTAAGGTTCTTGAGCAGATTTGTAGCTCGGGTTGTAGATGTTGTGGTTGGTTCTATCGCCAAGCTGGTTCATTAGTTTGCAGATGTTTAATTATCCTACTGGGTAACATCATTGTTTTTTCTTTGCAGTGGAATGTATATAGGATCTAATTCTATGTTTATTAATGGCCTTCTTGGTGGAGAACCAGGGCTTCTAGAAATTCCCATGCTTGTCTCTGTTTGGTTTGTCCGAGGGTCCTGATGAGGATCTCCCATGCGAACTAGTGCTTCTCGTTGTCTGTGTACGGAGATGAGTGAGTATTGGTCACGTCTTTTTGTTGCTGGTCGGTGTTCATGTATTCTTGTAGCCTATTCACACTGATCGACATACCACTAGCAAGAAAAACACTAGCAACATTATTGAAAGAACCGGACCCAAGTAACACCATCTCCACAGACAACATACTGAAATTACTGGACCTATGCCTCACAACCCACTTTATCTTTAAGGGTCAAATCTATGAACAAATCAACGGACACTTATGGGGTCAGCCATCTCTGGACTAATAGCAAAAGCAGTGATACAGAGACTTGAAAGCATGGCCCTTCCACAGATACAACCCAAACTATGGCTCCAATATATGGATGACACTTTTGTCATCATCAAATGAACTAAGCTAGAAGAAACACACCAACTTATAAACAACATTTTCACCGGCATCAAATTCACCAGAGAAGAAATGAACAAACAGCTCCCATTCCTGGACGTGATGGTAGAACGCAGGGCCAACAGGGAATTTCTGACCAAAGTATACAGAAAGGCCACACTCATGGATCAAGTCCTAAATTTCAACAGTAACCACCCCAATGCCCACAAACGGAGTTGCGTGAAAACACTATTCCAGTGAGCCACAACACCCTGCAGCAACCCATAACTACACCACAATGAAGAAGAATACTTCCACCAAGTATTTAGAGACAATGGATACCCGAACAGCTGGGTCCGACGATGCCTGTCAAACAAGCAACAGTAGGAAGGTACAGTACACCCTGACACACTTGTCACATTACCGTACAACAAGAATGTATCTGAACTGACCACCAGACTCCTTCGGCCACTGGACATCACAGTAACACACAAGCCTACATCAACCCTACACCAACTGCTAACAAGAACCAAAGACCCCTTACCCACTATGGACAGAACCAACGTAATATACAAGATTCCATGCAAGGGCTGCAACAAACATTACATCGGACAGACAGGAAGGAAACTGGCTACAAGAATACATGAACACCAACTAGCAACAAAAAGACATGACCAATACTCACTCGTCTCCATACACACAGACAAGGAGAAGCACCAGTTTGATTGGGATAATGTCAGGATCCTGGGACAAGCCAAACAGAGACAAACACTGGAATTTCTAGAGGCCTGGTTCTCCACCAAGAAGGCCATTAATAAACACTTAGAATTAGATTCTATATACACACCACTGCAAAGAAAAGCCTGAAATGAAGCAATCAACTCCAACGGACCCCAGGGTTTAAATAACAAGTGGGAAAACTCAGCAACGTTTCATCGGAGGCTTCACTGATGATGTTACCCAGCAGGGTAATGAAACGTCTGTAAACTAACAAACCAGCTCGGTGAGCGAACCAATCACAAGCCAGGTAATTATATACCAGTAAGTCTGATGCCAGTTGTGGGTAAGTTGTTGGAGGGGATTCTGAGAAACAGGATTTATGTGCACTTAGAGAGGCAAGTACTGATTAGGGATAGTTGGCATGGTTTTGTACATGGTAAATGGTGTCTCACAAACTTGATTGAGTTCTTTGAGGTCATAACCAAGACAATAGATGAGGGCAAAGCTGGTGATGTCGTCTACATGGACTTTAGCAAGACCTTCGGCAAGGTTCAGATGGCAGACTGGCTAGTAAAATTTGATCACATAGAACCCAAGGAGAGTTAGCCAGGTAGATACAAAATTGGCTGGATGGTAGGACACAGAGGGTGGTGTTAGAGGATTGTTTTGCGGACTGGAGGCTTCTCATTGGCAATGTTCTGTAGGGAGCAGCGCAGGGTCCACTGTTGTTTGTCATTTATATAAACGATTTGGATGAAAATATAGGAAACATGGTTAATAAGTTGCAGATGACACCACAATTGATGGTACAGTGTACAGTGAAAAAGGTTATCTAAGCATTCAGTGGGATCTTGATCAGCTGGGCCAATGGGCTGAGGAGTGGCAGATGGAGTTTAATTTAGATAAATGGGAGGTGTTGCATTTTGGTAAGACAAACTAGAACAAAACTTACACAGTTAATGGTAGGGGCCTGAGAGTGTTGTTGAACAGGGAGACTTAAGAGTTCAGGTACATAATTCCTTGAAAGCTGCGCCACAAGTAGATAGATTGGGGAAGAAGGTGTTTGCCTTCATTGATCAGAGCATTGGGTATAGGAATTGGGACATCATGTTGCGACTGTATAGGACATTGGTGAGGCCACTTTTGGCATACAATTCTGGTCACCCTGCTACAGCAAAGTTGTTATTAAATTGGAAAGGGTGCAGAAAAGATGTATAAGGATGTTACCAGGACCGGAGGGTTTGAATTATAAGGAGAGGCTGGTTAGGCTGGGACTTTTTCCATGGAGCGTAGGAGGTTGAAAAGCATGTGAGGCATTGATAAGGTGAATAAGGTAGGGGAATTTAAAACTAGATGGATTAGGTTTAAAGTGAGAGTGGAAAGATTTAAATGAGATCTGACGGGCAACTTTTGCACACAGAGGGTACTGCACATATGGAATGAAAAATTTGGTTTGTGAAACCTGGTCAGCATGTTTGAGTTGGACTGAAAGGTCTTTTTCAGTGCAGTATGACTCTATGGCTTTACACAGATCTGTGAATCTCACAAAGGTGCACAAGGTATCTCTCTGGAAATGCACATTCACTTGATACCCTTCTTCTGTAGTCATTCTAACAGTCACAAATTATTTGCTGATGGCAACCTATTGTATGGTGCAATTGTAAGATTTATTAGGTGATATCTCTCAGCAGACATATTTATAGCTTACTTTGCTTCTTTCTGGCTAAATATTCACATACATAATGATGCAGCTTCTTCCAGTTACAGCACTACTTTATTCATGCTGGACAGGACTTTCTTTTGTGTGACATCTCCCACAGCAACTCCAGCTACACAATAGTTCATGGAGTTCATCATTTGTGCTATATTTTCCTTGGGTTTCCATACTGCACCCCATCATACTTAACTGTATGTATTTGCAACTGAATCAACAGCAGTTTATATGTAATAGATTTTCAGAGTCGGACAGTCGTGGAAAAATAATATCAGTTGTCCCAGCAGCCATGTTGTCAAATCCAAAACAATTCCTCTGGAATTGTAACTGGCTTCTTGGATTTTGTACGTTCAGGAATTGGCAACTGTAGCTTCCCAGTAAAAGCAATAACAAGTTAGCTTTTGTTTAAGAAAATGTAGGGCTTGAGCAGTGTTGCAGGCAGTCGAACAAGTAGAAATCACAATTACATCTACGTGAACCTCCAGCTGGGTTGCTTGCATATAGTAGGTATGAGTTGTCAAGCTGTCTGTTTGGCTGTATGGGGATTGGACTATGTTATTGGCTGACATAACGATGGTTAACGCCAAGAAGTTGTGGTCTGTCAGCATATGAATCCTGGCATTATTTTATGCAATTACATAAAAAATGTTGACGACGTGGAGAGAAAATAGCTAGTGAGTAATGCAACGCATTTCAATTTGAGTTCTCCAATGTCTATAAATTGTCTGAGACTTTTCTCTTATGACATTTGAAGTTATCTGATCACTTGAAGTGAAACAACTTTCTTATCACTCACCCAGAACCAACTGAGATCTCTTCTTCAAAGAACAAATTTCACAAATAAATTAGTGGTAATGGAATACACAAACTACTTGAGAGCTTGGGAGGACTGCAAAGAATCTTGGACTTGGGATGAGAAGGGATCTTTCAGTCATTAGTCCTTATTGTTTCCATATATGACATAAAAACACTGCCTTACATCTTTATTCATTTCCCTTCCTCACTATACGGAGATATCCACTACTGGTCACTCAAATTAAAAAACAAAGAAAAAATCACACACAGTCAAAAACAAAGAAAGAAAGATAAAGCAAGCAATGCATGCAAAGAAAAAAAAGTAAAACACAAAAGCATAACGGAACATGGGGATTGTGTGAAGATTGCACAAGACAGATAAACATAACTGACCATGACTGCAGTTGTCCTGGTTGGAGTAGCTATGTGCAGCAGAAGGGAATAACTGAGCATAAAATTCTCCCAGTGTCTGCGTGGGTTTCCACGGGGTGCTCCGGTTTCCTCCCACAGTCCAAAGATGTGCAGGTTAGGTGGATTGGCCATGCTAAATTGCCCGTAGTGTTCAGGGATGTGTAGATTAGGTGGGTTATAGGGCGATGGGTC
Organism: Rhincodon typus; assembly: GCF_021869965.1. NCBI lineage: Eukaryota > Metazoa > Chordata > Chondrichthyes > Orectolobiformes > Rhincodontidae > Rhincodon > Rhincodon typus. Next base: position 70,598,343 of record NC_063336.1, on the reverse strand, counting down.
TGGGTGGGATGTTCTGAGGTTCGGTGTGGACTTTTGGGCCGAAGGGCCTGTTTCCACACTGTAGGGATTCTATGATGATTCTATGAAACATTGAAAGAGACAACTAATAAAGATGACTGAAAGATGAGACAGACACCGCATCCTCTGCTTACTGGATATTGCTACATGAGATCAACTAGCAACATTGAAGTAGAAATTTGATATGCAAAATACCAAATGACAGCAGTTCACATCTTCAGAAAGGGAAAATCCAACTAAGCCAAACCACTTCACTCTCTAAGGAGCTAACACTCCAAGAGAAAGTTGGAAAAGAAAATGGTGCAGTTTAACTTACAATTTGACAAGATTTCACAATAAATTTTACAAGTTAAATTCAAAGCTGTGAGAATCCAGGGTAAATCTGCAAAATAAATAAAAATGGATGGAGTGTACAAAATAATAGAAGTTGCCGACGAGCTGTATGAAAATAGGAGTAAAGTACTAAATGGAAGGACCCAGGAAAGTGTGCTGGGAGTACTGGCACATATAGGATAGTGAAGATAAATTTGTAATATTGCCTTCAATTAAATTGCAAAAGTAGCACAAACGTTCCAACAAGCACATTTAAGACAGATATCACAAAGTAATATTTAACATCTGGTGGGTAGATTCTTAGGACCCAATCTTATGGACTTATCCCTGACCAAATGGCTGGACATTTGCCAGACTAGGAACTGAGCTCCTAGTAGACGGTTTCCCAGAGTCATGGGATAAGTACAGCGCCTCTGTGTTCCCCAACTAATTAGGGACAGTGGGCTGCATGATACATCCATTCTGCCAAAGGAAAGATTCTAAGGGGAACACTGCATAAGTTGCAGACCTCACCACTACTTGGAATTTGAGACTACAGCAACTATCGGAATGGAGAGGCAACCTGGTGAGGTAGTTTCCAGGGCCCTCACTGTTACTAACTAAAGGTTTTGTTGCATGATCTGAAGGGCTACAGTGAAGTGAGTTCACCCAAAGAGGGGAGAAAGAGGGCAATCTGTCCAACAAAACAGGAGTGAATGAAAGTGGTCAAGGAAATTAGCAGCAGGAGTGTATTCCCTCCAATCTGGAGACAGTGCATTGAGGATCCAGGACATCAGCATCTCTGGGGAAAAATCAATTGTGTAGAAATTTCAAGCACCAAATTCCACATTCTCCTGCACAGCATCTCTCACATCCGTACAACTTGATAAGAGGCAGAGACCCCGCTTAATGGATTTGATGGCCAGGGTTTGAGTGAAGATTTGTAGATTGGGCGCCAGTTGTGTATGAGCTGGGAGGTTTGATAGCAGATGTTTCGTCCCCTTACTAGGTGACATCCTCAGGCTTCATGGGAGGCTCCACAGGATTTGATGGCCTTCCAGTAACAGGTATTTTAGCAGTGATTGGTAATGTATGCCCACGTGGAGGCTGCAGGTGTAATAACTCACCATTACAGCCTCAGCCTCTTGAGACACTGGTAATTAAACATATCAAGAGAGCTAACACTCTGCTTTTATTCTGTGTTGTGGGGGTGGGAAGGCGGTAGTCTCACGTCTCTCCAATGGATTTTGCTGTCCATCTTATCTACGTGGTGGAGGGGGATTTGATTGAGGAGAAGGTTGTGGCTGTCCTGGTGGTGGTGAGTGTTGCTTATGCTTTTGCATCACATTGGTGCCCAGTGTGGCTGCATTTCTCCCATATTTTGGTGACGGTTTGACAGTAGGGAACTGAAGCTTAAACTGAGTAAAATGCTAAACAGGCGAAGTGCCTTCCAATAAGTTGGCAATCATCTGACAAACAGTGATAGATGTGTGAAAAGTGCTTTGAACAATTGGCTCTTAAATGATGTAGCTGGAGCTCCTCAGTATAGCTGATCAAAGCTTTCCCAACTTGTCAGTTTTACCAAAGCAGCACTTCTAGTGTACACTCACCTGGCTGACCTTAGAGAGGGCAGACATAAGGCAGAATCTTGTGCCTCCTCCATGATGGAGGGCAATTTAATCTGGCATCACTCAAAATACCATTCCATCTTCAGTCTGATTAAGTCTGTGACGGGAAAGTCCATGAATGGTATTCTTGCCCTGCCACTAATTAATGCCTACTAAAGAACCTCATCTCACTGACATTGGTAAGAAACCTGGTGCAGGCTGATAACAAGCAACTCTGGCATTTTTTCACCCAGGCTCCCATGAGTGGGGCTAGGGGTCTGTTCCTTTTTTAAAGACACTCACTCTCTGTTTGAGGGAATTGGCAGCAGGAACAGGGGGCTGCTGAGAGCTGCTCAAGTTTCTGTCCTTGCTGCTAACCCTCCTCTTATGACTCCCAACACCTGACCTCCTTCTGCCATCACTCACTCAGGCTTCTATCCCCCTTTGATGCAAGGGTGTATTATCTCCAATAGCCACAGCCTCCCCAGTGATACTGATCAATACAGCAGAGCTGCAAGCCTATGACTGGGCAGCAGCTCTTGGTTGGAAGCACTGCTTCTCCTGGATTCCTAGATCCAGAGTATAGAAGTGACACAAGATGTAGCAGAGCTTCCTGAATAGAGGCACGGTGAGAGTCTTACCATTTCTCCAACTGTTGTCTATGAGATTCAGGGCACAGTATAGAACCTATGCACTCTGCAGGAAAAAGAATAGAAGGAATCTAGTGTTAAAAAGGCTCTTAAATAAAATTTTAATTGATGTCAATTGATGTAACGTGAGAAAAAAGCAGCTTCTGAAATGGATGTATTGTAAGGTCTTTCTGCATGATATATTAACATTGCTTCCTCATCCAAAGTTAATTTGTAACAGATGTCACAAGACTATTTTAACTCTCTTCAAAAACAAAATATGTTCCCTACTACACTATTTTGAGTTCAAGGACAAATTAGATACTTAAAACCATCACTGACAACCAGTATGTCTTTAGTTAAAGACTTTTAAAAGATATGTAAAACATTTAGCTCAGCATTTGTGATTTAAATACCCTGTATTTTGAATCTGCAGCAACCCTTTGTAAATTATTTTTGACACTATCACCCGATTATTTTACACTAACACAGAATCAGTCATAAGCAGTCAGTCTAATTCATTTTAAATATTGAGTAAATGACAAAAGGTTAATTTGATATGCCCAGAAAACCTTATCATTTTAACACTACGTTTAATCACTCTGTAAGCAGCAGGTATCTGCACAGGCCTGTTCTAGCATCTATTAGGTGCAGTGACATGAAGTATCACTGCTAGCTATGCATCTATCCATAGATAGATATGCCACAAATACATTTTGCACTTGCATGCTTGGATGCATGTTGTTGCCTAGGACCTTTCAGCCACTGTGTACTGAGAGGCTGGCAACTGTAATACCCTGCGTGCTCTGTGCTTCACAAAGAATATGGTGTGAATCAAGAATATCAAAAAGGTATTCAGGCACCTTAGGGTGAAACATGTTATACAGAGAACTTTATTTCTATTGCATTTTCTTCAATTGTAATTTGAAATGTTTTATCCTTGGGCTGCACACTTTGATGTGGAATGCATTTGCTAAAAATGAAAACTGCTACAACCGTACATGTTGAATCTGCTTGCAAATCCTGTAATATTCAAATTGCAATGTCTGTATAATGTATATGATTGCAAACTTTATGAATAGAGTATATTTTTGGAAATCCGGCCAGGTTTGGTTCTGATGAAAGATCATAGACTTGAAATATTATCTCCGTTTCACTCTCCACAAACATTGTCTTTGGGGTTTTTAGTTTTTATTTTGGGATTTTCAGTATTTTGTATTGTACAAATTTTAATGTGTAGACATTACAGATAATATTTGCTGTTCTTGTCACAATGTTAAAACTAATTTCTTGGCTGTGAAATGAACACTTTTAAATTGCAACTTTACATTTGCCTGGCATTTTGCATACCCACGCAAACCCAAACTGGTATTCTATAATGTGACAGAATTAATTAATGAGCTCAGTAAAAGCAACCGAAGGAAACAGTGACTATGATACACTTGAATTCTACATTTGATTTGGAATGGAGAAGATTGCATCTCAGACTAGTATTTTAAACTGAAATAAAACTAACTATATGCTCATTAAAGTTGAGCTAGCTGAAGTAAACTGGATATTGTGGATATCAGGCGAGGGAACAGATCAATAGAGAACAAAGAAGCACTGATGAAAATTTTTAAATGAATAGTTTAGAGTAAGTATATTCCAACAATAAAGAAAAATTCTAAGCAAAGAACCCACCATTCATAGTGCACAAAAGGAGCCAAGGAAGCCATTAACATTAAGGAGCAATCATATAATTGCAGAAAGATGAGTGGCAGGTCAGAAGATTGGATAGAATATAAATACAAAATCATTAGTTAGACCACATTTGGACTTTTATGTTTAGTGCTAGGCACCTAATTTCAGGAAGAATGTTAAAGCCTTGGATGAAATTCAAAGGAGATTTACTAGAATGATACCAGTAACGAGGGATTTTAGATACAAGATTAGAGAAACTGGGCTTGTTCGCCTTGGAGCATAGAAGATTAAAAGGTGACCTTATTGAGGTGTTCAAGATTATGGACAATTTTGACAACGTAAAAAAGGATATTCTGTTTCCACATGTTGGTATGTTAGTAATGAGGAGTCATAATTTCAAGATTACCAGCAAGAAAGTGAGGAGTGAGATGAGGAGAAACTTCTATACTCAGTTGTTAGGATTTCGAAAACACTGCCTGGAAGAGTGGTAGAGGCAGATTCCATAGGAAGTTTCAAAACAGGACTGGACATATATTCAAAAGTGATGAACTTCAAGAGCTAGGGAGATAAGGCTTTAGAATGAGACGAGCTGAGTAGCTCTTTTGGGAGCTGGGTTCAGATATGATGGGTTGAATGGCCTCCTTCTGAACTGTAAAATTCTATGATTCCATGAATAATTAGAAAACTAATCAGGAGAAAGAATTTAGAATACAAGAAGAGGCTAGCTAGCAATGTATAAACAGACACAAGAGTTTCTACAGGTACTTAAAAAGGAAAAAAAGAGTAAATAAGTGGAATGTTGGTCTTTTAGAAAGTGAGAATTGGGAGTTAATATAAGGTAATAGAGAAATGGTGGATGAAGTGAAAAAAAAATTTACTTTTGTCTTCACTAAATGATATGAAAAGCATTCTGGTAATAGATGTCCAGTGACGACACATTATTCCTAGTATTAGATGTGCACTAACTGCATTACCAATTGCCTCCTGTTATTTCTCATAGGAGCGTTGATCAAGGAACACTTCTGATGGTAGAGTAAGTTGTGGTCTGCTTTAGTGCTGGGCATCATCTATATTTCGCTGGTGGGTCTTGCAAGGAGAGAGCAATGGCCTCAACAGCTTCCTGGCTCTGAGATACCACAATAAGAAGTTAGGTTATGGGGGAAGGTAAGCATTAATAAGTATGCAGATGAGCTTCTAATGTAAGCTGGTATGTAAGTGTGACCTCAGTGTCATGTATTAGGGAATCTGCTCAACGGTTGGAATGAATAGAGCTCAGTAAAGAACTCAGAAAAGAGCTCTGCTGCTATATCACCATGTATACACTGTTGATAAACATTCTTTAATGAAATTTTGAGGTTTGAAGCCCGTTCTAAAACATACAGCTCAATCTTGAGGGGTGGAGATTCTAAATGAGTAGCTTGAATATGTCTTCACTCGAGAAAAGGATGTAGCAGCAAAGGAATAGGTAAAAGAGATACTGAATAGAATACAGATAAAGAAGTAGTAATCAACATGTTAGCAATTCCCAAAGTAGAAAAGTTATCTTGTGCTGGTGGGATAGACCCTAAATTGCTGAAGGAAGTAAGGTCAGAGATATTGGAAAGTCTACCACAAATCTTCAATCCTCCTTTCATCAGGGAATTAGAGGATTCAAATAATAACCCTATTCAGATACAAGGACAGGATTAATCTGAGCATCTATCAGCCACTCATCTTAACACAGATGATACAGAAATTCTTTGAGACAGTAACCTATAATAAAGTGAATTGATGTTTGGAAAAGTATGGCCTGATGAATGATGATCACCATGGAATTGATAAAGGTAAATTTAATAAGGCCAAAGCTGATTGAATCCTTTGATGAAGTATCTGAATCATTAGTATGATTGATGTTGTTTATATGGACTTTCAAAGGATTTTGTGAAACACTATTTAGCACATGGAATTAACAAGGGAGTTGCACTGGACATTGTTTAAGTTACAGAAAATGGAGAGCAGTAGTGCACAGTTGTTTTTCAGACAGGAAGAAAGTAAACGGGTGTCCTCCAGAGGTTAGTAGTAAGGCTACTTTTTTTTAATATATGTATAATATATATATAACATGACCTGGACTTGGTAACACAGGGCATAATTTCAGATTTTTCTGATGATATGAAACTTGATATTATGCTGAACAATGAAGAAAACATTAACAAATTTATGAGGACATAGCCAGACTGGTGAAACAGGCAGATACGTGACAATTACAATTTAACCCTGAAAAGATGAAAGTGCTGTATTTTGGGAGGGAGAAGCTATGTAAACAAAACAAAGTAATTACTCCAAATTTCAAAAGGGCTGCTAGCACATGTGGATGTGTTCAGTGACGTTGCTTCATTACAACACAACTTTCTTCAGAAGCATGCATTTGTGCATGTGTGCGCACGTGAAGACACTGCTAAACTGTCTATTTGCTCATTAAAAAGATAGTCTCCTGCATCTTTTGACACAGACAGCCCAATATGTTCCAACAAGGATATTTCAGATTCTAGCAAACTTTACTGAGATTTTGAAGGATTACATCTTTCAAAGTTCTAAATTTCATATTGAAATGTTTTAATGATCACTACACCTGAAGACGAAATGTCAATGCACTTCTTAGAAGAGAGAATGTTGAGAGGAAACTTGTTAGATGTGTAAACAAAGGTTACAAATTTAAGGTGGTGGTTAAAAAATAGCACTGGCAAGATGAGGAAATTTATTTTATAACCCAGTACATTATGGTCTGAAATTAAGTTCCTGAAAGGATATGGAATTATGTTCAACAGGAGCATTCAAAGGGAATTGGGTAAGTGAAGTGAAAATATTTTGGGAGCTTTGGAGAAAAAGCTGGAGAATGGAATTAAATGCTTACTTCTATCAAAGACACAAGCATGATTTTGCACTGTATTATATCCTTTATATTATTATATTCTATGATATTTCAGCTCCTGCATAGTTTCAAAATGGCCACAGCGTGTTTTGAAATGCGTAACAATGGCATTCACAGCACTGGTCTCCTTCCCAAAATACTGGTGTAGAAAAGATTAGCTGTACTTCAAGCTAGTCAAGAGGGCTATGTGTTGAAACCTGTGAGACTAGTCACTTAGAACATAAGAACTAGGAGCAGGAGTAGGCCATCTGGCCCCTCGAGCCTGCTCCGCCATTTAATAAGATCAGTACTCCAGCTGTGGCCTCACCGGGATCCTATACAGCTGCAGCATAGCCTCCCTATTTTTAAACTCCATCCCTCCAGCAATGGCAGACAAAATTCCATTTGCCTTTTTAATTACCTGCTGCACCTGCAATCCTACTTTTAGCGATTCATGCACAAGGACAACCAAGTCCCTCTGCACAGCAGCGTGCTGCAATTTTTTACCATTTAAAACATACTCCATTTTGCTGTTATTCCTACCAAAATGGATGACCTCACATTTATCAACATTGTACTCCATCTGCCAGACTTTTGCCCACTCACTTAGACTATCTATATCCCTCTGCAGACTTTCAGTGTCTTCTGCACACTTTGCTCTACCACTCACCTTAGTGTCATCTGCAAATTTTAACACACCACACTTCGTCCCCAACTCCAAATCATCTATGTAAATTGTAAACAATTGCGGTCCCAACACTGATCCCCAAGGCACACCACTAGCCACTGACCGCCAACAAGGAAAACACTCATTTACCCCTACTCTTTGCTTTCTACTAGTCAACCAATCCTCTATCCATGCCAATACATTACCTGTAATACCGTGCAACTTTATCTTATGTAGCAGCCTTTGGTATGGCACCTTGTCAAATGCCTTCTGGAAATCCAGGTACACCACATCCACAGGTTCCCCATTGTCCACCATGCAAGTAATGTCCTCAAAGAATTCCATCAAATTAGTTAAACATGACCTACCCTTCATAAACCCATGCTGGGTGTTCCCAATGGGACAATTTATATTCAGATGTCTTGCTATTTCTTCCTTAATGATAGATTCAAGCATTTTCGCCACTACCGAAGTTAAGCTAACTGGCCTATAGTTACCTGCTTTTTGTCTACTTCCTTTTTTGAACAGTGGCGTCACATTGGCTGTTTTCCAATCTGCAGGAACCACCCCAGAGTCCAGTGAATTTTGGTAAATAATTACTAGTGCATTTGCTATTTCTCCCATCACCTCTTTTAGTACCCTGGGATGCATTTCATCAGGGCCAGGAGACTTGTCTACCTTTAGCCCCATTAGCTTGCCCAGCACTGCCTCCTTAGTGATAATGATAGTTTCTAGGTCCTCACCTGCTATAACCTTCTTGCCATTAGTTTTCGACATGTTATTTGTGTCTTCCACTGTGAAGACCGACACGAAATAACTGTTTAATGTCTCGGCTATTTCCTCATTCCCAGTTATTAAATTGGCCTTCTCATCCTCTAAAGGACCAATGTTTACCTTCGCCACTCTTTTACGATTTACATATTTACAGAAACTTTTGCTGCCTATTTTTATATTCTGAGCTAGTTTACTCTCATAATCTATCTTACTTTTCTTTATAACTTTTTTTGTGTCTTTCTGTTGGCCTTTAAAGATTTCCCAGTCTACTAGTTTCCCACTACTCGTTGCTTTTTTGTATGTGTTTTTTTTTCAATCTGATACTTTCCTTTATTTCCTTAGACATCCATGGCAGGCTCTCTCTTTTCCTACAGTTCTTCCTTATCACTGGAATATGCTTCTGCTGAGCACTGTGAAAAATTGTTATGAAGGTCCTCCACTGTTCCTCAAATGATCCACCATAAAGTTTTTGCTCCCATTCTATCTTAGCTAACTCCTCCCTCATTCCTTCATAGTCTCCTTTGTTTAAGCACAGGACATAGGTACTGGATTTAACCTTCTCACGCTCCATCTGTATTTTAAATTCGACCATACTGTGATCGCTCCTTCCGAAAGGATCCCTAACTGTGAGATCATTAATTATTCCTGTCTCATTACACAGGACTAGATCTAGGATAGCTTGCTCCCTCATAGGTTCCATTACATATTGTTCAAGGAAATTATCACGGATACATTCTATGAACCCTTCCTCAAGGCTGCCATGACCGACCTGGTTTGACCAATCGATATGTTGATTAAAATTACCCATGATAATTGCTGTACCATTTTTACATGCATTAGCTATTTCTATGTTTATTGCCCGCCCCAACACGATGTCATTATTTGGAGGCCTATAGACCACACCAATCAGGGACTTCTTGTCCCTGCTATTCCTAATTTCCACCCAAATGGATTCAATGTTTTGTTCAGTAGAACCTATATCATCTCTCACAATCGCCCTGATATCATCCTTAAAAATCAGAGCAGCACCACCTCCCTTACCTTCCTGTCTGTCCTTCTGAACAGTTTGATACCCCTGGATATTTAACACCCAGTCATGACCATCCTGTAACCATGTCTCTGTAATGGCCACCAAATCATACCCTTTGCCATGATTTGCATCGTCAACTCATCCACCTTGTTTCGAATGCTCCGAGCATTCAGATAAAGTGCCCTTATGCCAGTTTTTGCACCTTCTTTTTGGGTCCTATTACCTCCATTACTAACAGCTCTTGAGTTCTCCTTCCCTTTAACTTTATTCCTAATTTTCTATGGAGTTGAAGCTTCCTCGTCACCTGCTAACCTGCTGTTTTGCCTGACATTAATTGTTATTCTCCCTCTATGCTCACTTCTCCCTTTCCCCCCTACTTACTATTAAGTCCTATTAACCACCCTATTTACCCTTTTCACCAGAACACTGGACCTGGCCCTGTTCAGGTGGAGTCCATCCCAGCAGTATAGATCCCTCCTGTCTCAGAACTGATGCCAGTGCCCCATGAAAAGGAAACCCTCTTTCCCACACCACTCTTTTAGCCACGTGTTTACTGCCCTGATCCTCACCTCCCTATGCCAATTTGCACGTGGCTTGGGCAGCAATCCAGAGATTATGACCCTTGAAGACCTGTTTTTTTAATTTTGTTCCTAGCTTTTCATAATCCCGAAACAGGTCTTTGTACCTAGTCCTGCCTATGTTGTTGGTACCTACGTGGACCACAACAAATGGATCCTCCCCCTCCCTCTCTAGTATCCTCTCAAGCTGGTCAGAGATGTCTCGCACCCTGGCACCGGGCAGGCAACACACCATGCGGGATTCTCTATCCTGCTCGCAGAGGATACTGTCTATCCCCCAATGATGGAATCCCCTACAACTACAATCTGTCTTTTTGCTCCCCACTCTTGAATGGCCTCCTGGACCATAGTGCCATGGTCAGTTGACTCATCCTTCCTGCAGCCCTGTTCCTCATCCACGCAGGGAGCAAGTGCCTCATACCTGTGGGACAATGTCAAGGGCTGCGGCTCCTGTGTTCCTGTCTGCAGGGTCCCTCTACCTGCCTCACTCACAGTCACACACTGCTGTCCCTGCCTGCTGATCTAATTAACATTAGTTAATCTACCAGGTGTGACTGCCTTCTGGAACACAGCATCCAGGTATTTCTCCCCCTCCCGGATGTGCCGCAGTGTTTGGAGTTTGGATTCCAGCTCATCAACTTTGAGCTGGAGCTCCTCAAGCAGCCAACACTTGCTGCACATGAATTGGAATTATTCTATATAACTGTCCAGAAATATTTGCATGTGCAACAGAAGTATCAGCCTTGCATTCTTTATTACTTAGCCAATTCAGAATTTGATTTCCTCGTTTATTGGTGTGTATGTGTGTGTGAGAGAGAGACTGTGTGAGACAGAAAGATGGAGAGATTGATAGAGAGAGAGAAGTGGACGTACTAAGGCGATAAGGATGAGAAGACCACAAGATATAAGTGCAAAATTAGGCTATTTGACTCATCGAGTCTGCTCTGCCATTCGATCATGGTTGATATGTTTCTCAGGTGCATTCTCCTGTTTTCTCTCTGTAACTCTTGATCTCTTTACTGATCAAGAACCTATCTGTCTGTGTCTGAAAAGCACTCAATGACTTGGCCTCCACAGCTGTCTGTGGTGATGAGTTCTACAGATTCACCACCCGCTGGCTGAAGAAATTCCTCTTCACCTCAGTTCTAAAGGATTGTCCCTTCACTATGTGTTCTTGGTTCCTAGTCTCTCCTACTAGTGGACACATCTTCTCAATGTCCACTCCATCTAGGCCTCTCAATATTCTGTAAGTTTCAATGAGATCCCCTGTCATCTTTTTAAACTCCACTGAGTACAGGCTCAGAGTTCTCAACCGCTTCTCATATGATAAGCCCTTCATTCCTGGGATCATGCTTGTGAACCATCTCCAGATCCCCTCCAAAGCCAGCATATCCTTCTGCAGATACTGGTCCCAAAATGGCTCACAGTATTCTAAATGCCTTTAAAATGCCTGACCAGAGCCTTAGAGAGCCTCAGCAGTATATCTCTACTTTTGTGTTCTAGCCCTCTCAAAATTGATGCTAACATCGTATTTGCCTTCTTAACTGCCAACTGAACCTGTATGTTAACCTTAAGAGAATGCTGAACTAGGACTCCTTGCGCTTCAGATTTCTGAAGCCTTTCCCTGTTCAGAAAATAATCTATGCCTCTATTCTTCTTACCAAAATGATAACCTCACACTTCCCCATATTGCATTCCATTGTATTCTTATGACAATTAGATTTATAAGTAGAGAGAAATTAATTTGCATTTGTATATCATTTAACCACATCCTTAAAGTATTATGTGTTTAACTGAAATCAGCTGTTAAAACAGATGATTTTATGTGAATTAGATCCCATAATAGTGATGATGGAGAAAAATACAGTTAATTGCCTTTGGTAGTTTTGATTGGAGAAAGAATGCTGGTCAGGACATGTAGCATATTTCCAGATCAAATTCATAGAGTCATAAAGCATGGAAACAGACCCTTTGGCCCAAATGGTCCACGCCGACCATAATACCAAATTAAATAAGTCCTACCTGCCTGTGCTTGGCCCATATCCCTCCAAACCTTTCGTATTCATGTTCTTATCCAAATGTCTTTTAAACATTGTAACTGCACTCACATCTACCACTTCCTCTGGACATGAACCACCGTCTGCATAAAAAAAGTTTCCCCTTATAGGTAGTTTGCTATAACGCGTGTTTCGTTAACATGAATTGGCTGTAACGCAATTGATGAATAGTGGATGCTGTTTGGATAACGTGAAATTTCTGCTGTACAAGAATAGCAATTTTCTACAGCGCTTTCACTCTAACACAATTTTCTATAGTGTGAGATCACACAAGAACGCACCTATTGCATTATTGGAGAACTAAACCTGCCATTCACCCTACCAATACCCTTCATGATTTTAAAAACCTTCATATTAACCTACTACACTCTCCCTCCAAATAAAACCTTCCATTCCCGGCAACATGTGGCATTAAATAGTCTTGGAATTGTTGCATCCATTTGAATGAGCCAAATAGGGGTTGAAGCTTCTAATAATGCAGTATTCCCATGGTACTGCATTGAAGTAGCAGCCCAGATTATTCTTCTGTCTTGGTAATGGACATGGAGCTCCAACCTCTTGGCTCAGAGTTGAAAGGGCTGCCATCAGGGTCATGCTGGCTCTTTGTTTCTTCTTAGCAAAACCTTTGATTTAACTTATCAAATTATTTATTTTGATTTAATAAACTGGAAACACAGGAGCAGGAATAGACTCTAAGATTTTAGAGTAGATCTGTCGCTTGGGTTGTAGACGTTGTGGTTGGTTGGCTCGCTGAGCTGGTTCGTTGTTCTGCAGGTGTTTCATTACCCTGCTA
>NC_063336.1:70584517-70584905 GCF_021869965.1 Rhincodon typus | reverse complement strand
CTGGAATACACTATTCAGCACCTTGGGCCTTCTCTGCTATTTTAGATCATGCTTTCATTCTTATTTTTCTAATTACACAAACTAAAAGTATCAAGGCAGCCTAATATTCCTGTACTTACATATGTAAACTTTCATAAAATGAATGAAAAAATTCAAAAGCCCACACATCTGCTCTGCAAATCTGCCAAAGTAAAGAAAATATCTGAAATAGATAATTTATAATCATCAGAAATGATGTAGTTTGCACTTAACTGACATTTAATTTTCAATGCAGTATGAACAAACATTTTAATCTATAATATTATATAAAATAAATGAATGGTTGTCACTGTTAACAAGAGGGACATCAAGTCTGATTAGTTGGATATCACCAATCTGCTTGTGGGAA
>NC_063336.1:70574922-70584017 GCF_021869965.1 Rhincodon typus | reverse complement strand
AAGGAAAGCATTCTACCCTTCTATGTTGATGCCAACTCTTGGCAAAAGCAACTAAGCTCAACCACTCACCATCCTAAAACCATAAGATGTAGGAGCACAACTGGACCATTCAGCCCATCATGTCTGCTCTGCCATTCTGAGAGACCGTGGCTGATCAGACAACACTCAAGTCCACTTTCTTACCTTTTCCCTATAACCCTTGATTCCCGATTAAAAGTCTGTCTACCTTACCCTTGTGTTTACTTAAGAACTCAGTCTCAACATTCCTCCATGGTAAATAATTCAACGGATTCACTATCCACAAAGAAGAGATTCCTCCTTATCAGTTTCAAACAGGTCATCTCTCGTTCTGAGATTATGTTGTTTGGTCCTAAACTCTCCAAGGGGAAACAACCTCTCTGCATCTATCCTGTCAAATTCTCCTAAGAAACTTTTGCATGTTTCACTCAGATGGCCTCTCGTTCATCCAAACTCCAATGAGTACAAGTCCAACCTACTTAAAATCTCCTCATTAGATAGTCCCTCCATTCCCAGGATCAGCCTTGTGAATCTTCTCTGGGCTGCCTCCAAAGCTGGTAAATCTTCCTTTTGATAAGGGGCCCCAACCTATACACCGTGTTCCCCTTATGGTCTAACTAGTGTAGTTTTAATAACATCTCCCAATTTTCATACTTCATTTCCTCTGCAATAAAGGCTAATGTTCGCCTTCCCAATTACTGGCTGAAATTGAACGCAACCTTTTTGTGATTTATACTTAAGGACTTGTATGCTGTAACTTTCTGAAGTTTTCGTCCTTTAAGAAAAAAATCAGCTCCTCTATTCTTACCAAAGTGCATATTCTCAAATTTTCTCATATTATATTCATTTGAACTGTCTATATCCCTCTGAAAGTTCTCCAAATTATCTTCACCACTTCTACTTGTCGTCTGCAAACTTATTCATAGTGGATTCACTTTTCTCATCCAAATCATTGATAATGTTATAAATAATTGTAATTCCTATGGCATTCCATAGTTGGAGATTGCCATCGTTAAAATGCCCGACTTATCCCAATTCTATCTTCCATTAGGTAGCCAATCCTCTATTTATGATAGTACACAACCTGTAACATTAAGTTCTTATCATATAGCCTAATGTATGGTACCATATCAAATGCCTTCTGAAAACCAATACACAATTACATCTACTGCTTCCCTTTTGTTTTTCCTACCAGTTACCTCCTCAAAGAATTCTAATAAATTTGTTGGGCGTGGTTTCCCCTTCATGAAACCATGCTAACTGAATGATCATATTATGTAGATTTAAATGGTCTTTTATAACACACTTTATAGATTCTAATACTATTCCATTTTTTTGTTTCTAAGGACTTCTCTAATTGCCCTCTAAGAGCTTCGATTCCATTTGTCTGTACTACAGCTTCAAGAAGTACACTTGAGATCCTAACCACTTTTTGTCTTTTTTTTAAAAGCAAATCCTCATGATACTTGCAGTTCCTACTGCAAATCAGCAGTTCCTCCTATCTCTCCTCATGATACTTTCCTGTTTTGTTAATCACCTTAAATTAGCGTTTTCTCATTCTGGTTGTGCCAATGGGGCCAGTTTTTCTATCTGCTTTGTTTAGACCCCTCATTTTGAAAAGCTGAATCCTTGTTTGGAGGTTGCATCTTGCCTTGTTCATACATAACCATTCTTTTCCTTTAGGTGTGCAGTGATGTTCCTGAATTCCTTATGAATCATTTCACAAAGATAAGGACGGATGAGGGCAAGTCAGACTATCTAGTTCAAGGTTGTCCATCCTGCAGTCCTGGGGCCACATGTCCTGAACCCTAGTCATCTGGCCTTCAAAATCAAGGTAACTGAATCCTTTTTATGTGTTGGCCTATCATATTTGAATTTTTAGAACTGTCCTAACATTGTAGTCATATTTTTAGTAGTTTATTTAGAAGAAATAGTTTTTTTTATGGAAGCCAAGTATTGAAATGTTTGTACTGTTGGCATATATGTTTGCAGGAAATGTAATGTGGTCTTTTAGAGTTTATACAGGTAGTTTTCCAGCTAAAATAATTGTTATGTGAGGCATTGCTCACTTTGGAGAACATACAAGAACCAATTGTAGTCGATTTAGTAAATGTGTAAAGTGATATTTTTTAAAGAAATGCACAATGTTAACATAGGCAAATCTGTGCTAATTATAGGGATGCGCAATGCTGGCCTGTCCAGCTCAGTCCACAACCTATGAATGGGGGAGAAATAGAAACTATAGCTAGGTGTAGAGCTGGATGAACACAGCAGGCCAAGCAGCATCAGAGGAGCAGGAAAGCTGACGTTTCGGGCCTAGAACCTTCTTCAGAAATGGGGGAGGGGAAGGGGATTCTGAAATAAATAGGGAGAGAGGGGGAGGCGGATAGAAGATGGACAGAGGAGAAGATGGGTGGAGAGGAGACAGACAGGTCAAAGAGGTGGGGATGGGGCCAGTAAAGGTGAGTGTACGTGGGGAGTTAGGGAGGGGATAGATCGGTCCAGGGAGGACGGATAGGTCAAGGAGGTGGGATGAGGCTGGTAGGTAGGAGATGGGGGTGGGGCTTGAGGTGAGAGGAGTGGATAGGTGGGAGGACAGGTTAGGGAGGCGGGGACGAACTGGGCTGGTTTTGGGATGCGGTCAGGGGAGGGGAGATTTTGAAGCTTGTGAAGTCCACATTGATACTATTGGTTCCCAAGCGAAATATGAGATGTTGTTTCTGCAACATTCGGGTAGCATCGTTGTGGCACTGCAGGAGGCTCAGGATGGACATGTCGTCCAAGGAGCGGGAGGGGGAGTTGAAATGGTTCGCGACTGGGTGGTGCAGTTGTTTGTTGCGAACTGAGCGTAGGTGTTCCACAAAGCAGTCCCCAAGCCTACGCTTGGTTTCCCCGATGTAGAGGAGGCCACAACGGGAACAACGGATACAGTATACCACATTAGCAGATGTGCAGGTAAACATCTGTTTGATGTGGAAGGTCTTCTTAGGGCCTGGGATGGGGATGAGAGGGGACGTGTAGGGGCAGGTGTAGCACTTCCTGCGGTTGCAGGGAAAAGTGCCGGGGGTAGTGGGGCTGGTGGGGAGTGTGGAGCGGACAAGGAATTCATGGAGAGAGTGGTCCCTCTGGAAAGCAGATAAGGGTGGGGAGGGAAAAATGTCTTTGGTAGTGGGGTCAGATTGCAGATGGCGGAAGTGTCAGAGGATGATGCGTTGGATCCGGAGGTTGGTGGGGTGGTACGTGGATTCTGTTTTGGTTGTTTTTGCAGCGAGAGGGTGCAAGGGATGAGTTGCAGGAATGCGAGAGACACGGTTGAGGGCGTTTTCAACCACTGTGGAGGGGAAGTTGCGGTCCTTGAAAAACAAGGACATCTGGGATGTCCGGGAG
Source organism: Rhincodon typus (assembly GCF_021869965.1). Lineage (NCBI taxonomy): Eukaryota > Metazoa > Chordata > Chondrichthyes > Orectolobiformes > Rhincodontidae > Rhincodon > Rhincodon typus. The sequence goes on along the minus strand of NC_063336.1, from coordinate 70,580,612 downwards.
TGGAATGCCTCATCTTGGGAGCAGATGCAGCGGAGGCGAAGGAATTGGGAATAGGGGGTGGCCTATTTGCAGGAAGGTGGATGAGAGGAGGTGTATTCTAGGTAGCTGTGGGAGTCGGTAGGCTTGAAATGGATATCGGTTTCCAGGTGGTTGCCAGAGATGGAAACAGACAGGTCCAGGAAGGAGAGAGAGGTATCGGAGATGGTCCAGGTGAATTTAAGGTTGGGATGGAAGGTGTTAGTGAAGTGGATGAACTGTTCGAGCTCCTTGTGGGAGCACGAGGCGGCCCCGATACAGTCATCGATGTAACGGAGGAAGAGGTGGGGGATAGGGCCAGTGTAGCTTCAGAAGAGGGATTGTTCCACGTATTCTCTCCACCTATCTTCTCCTTTATCCATCTTCTATCCGCTTCCCCCTCTCTCCCTATTTATTTCAGAATCCCCTTCCCCTCCCCCATTTTTGAAGAAGGTTCTAGACCCAAAACGTCAGCTTTCCTGCTCCTCTGATGCTGCTTGGCCTGCTGTGTTCATCCAGCTCTACACCTTGTTATCTCAGATTCTCCAGCATCTGCAGTTCCTACTATTTCTGTAACAAAAGAAATTATAGCATTGTTTTAACCCACCTTGTTTAAAAATGAATACTGTAATAGAAGCATTTTAAGGTACTTGTGTATTTCAGAGAATGCATGTATTGCAGACATGCTGTTGAAGCTTTTCATCTTGAACTCATCAGGATGTGATTGCAAACATGCCAAATCTCAAATGGAATAAAAGTTTTTCTCTACCTGAGAAGTGGGTGCTAATTGGTTGGCAAGTGGGCTGTGATAGAGGCATTGCTACAGAGAAGCATTAAATACCAAATGGTCAAGGAATTGCTTTGGGGGAATGCTCACACCACACCACACCACCCCTCCCCCTGCCACCAACTCCGATTACCTTGCATTGCTTATTAATGTAATTCTTAGAACCACTGGGTATTCTTACAATTCTGTCTTGATGAGTGCAAGGCATTAACCTTGGTCAACGTCTCCCCCTTTTCAGCAATACTCAAGAACTGTATTACAAAGTTAATACTCGTACACCAGCAGTCACATGAAATCACTTTTTGTTTTAAAAGTGTAGAGGCTCATAAAAGCTTTGGTATGTGACAATATTCAGTGTTTTACACATTTTTAAATGAATTGAACCATTGTATAAATTAAGGTAATATGATTTGGACTATCCCGGCCTACTCTGTTTCCAAGTTGCAAGCAACCTATTTATATAAATGAGCGATTCTTGTTCCCATTTTTAAATTCTGTTCTATTTAACATTTTAAGTCTTTCTTCAATTAATACGTTCATGAATAAAAATAAAGATTTAAGAGGTATGGGACCAAATCCAATATTTTACGACAAATTATTGCAGGAAAACATTTTTCCTTACTGTCTATATGCTTTTTCTCTTGGGTTTTTCACATTAAGCTTGGAAAATAATCTTTAATTCCTGGAAACAGCAGGACCATCCTGACGAGATTGCATTCCTTTCTGTGATTGAGAGTCAAGTGAATATAGCCAAAGTGTCCTTGAATTTCAAATGGTCATTACTGAGTGCGTGGATGTAAATGTTGCCAGCCATTTGTTTGTCCATCCCGGATGTTACCTGTCCTCCTGTTAAGTGGCAGTTATATACTTGGTTCAATATTGCACTGATGTTGAGAGCAGCAATTCCTGATAACCTTGCTTTTATATAGAAGGATAATTTATAGAAATTGGACAAGGTTTTACATGGCAGACTGATCAAGATGTTAACAGCCCATGGAATTCAGGGCAATTTGGCAAATTGGATCCAAAATGCCTTCATGTCAGGAAGCAGAGTGTGATGGTCGAAGGATGTTTTTGTGACTGAACGTCTGTATCCAGTGTCATGCTATAGGTTCGGTGCTGGGTCCCTTGCTGTTCGTTGGCTTGAATGGAGGATGTAGGATCAATAAGTTCATACATGACACAAAAATTGGTACTGTGGTAAATAATGAGGAGGAAAGCCTTAGAGTAAGGTCAGGTTGGTCAGGTGGGCTGTTTAGGAGCAAATGGAATTTAATCTTGAGAAGTACGCAGTAAAGGTCAGTGGATGTTGTTTATATGGACTTCACTGAAGTGTTTTGACAAGGTTTCTCCTGATAGCTAGTCCAGAAGATTCTCACATAGTCAACTGGGGAGTCACGGACAGAGGAGAGTGTGAGGGGTGTTTTTCTAGCTGGAGGACTGTGACCATTGGTGTTACTCAAGGATCCGAAGTGATGCATTTTGGGAGGTTAAATACAAGAAGAAAGTATACAGTAAATGTCAGGACTCTTAGGAGCATTGATTCGCAGAGAAATCTTGGGTCCAAGTCCTTAGCCTCCAGAAAGTGGCAACACAACTGAATAAGGTGGTAAAGAAGGTGTACAGCCAGGGCTTTGAGTATGAAAGTTGGTAAGTCGTGTTACAGATGTGCAAGACTTTAGGCCACTGTAGTAACTCCACATTTGGAGTACTGAATACAGTCTAGTCATCACACTATAGGAATGATATGATTGTACAGGAGAGGGTGCAAAAGAAGTTTAACAGGATGTTACCTGCATTGGAATACATTAGCTATAAGGAGAATTTGGACAAACTTAGGTTTTTGCTAGAGCATTGGAGGCTGAGAGGTGACATGATAAAAGTATATAAAATTGAAATACATGGATAGGGTATAAAGTCAGAGCCCTTTTCCCAGGCTGGAAATGTCAAATACTAGGAGACATGAGTTTAAGTTGTCAGGGGAAATGTAAAGCTTTTTCTGATGAAGGGTCTAGGCCCGAAACGTCAGCCTCTCTGCTCCTATGATGCTGCTTGGCCTGTTGTGTTCATCCAGCCCTGCACCTTGTTGTCTCGGATTCTCCAGCATCTGCAGTTCCTACTATCTCTGAGGGGAAATGTAAAGGTTTTTTACACAGATGGTGGTAAGTGTCTGAAATGCGCTGCCAGGGGATGTGGTAGAAGGAGTTATATTATCAAAGTTTAAGAGGCATTTTGACAGACGTGGAACAGGCAAGCAATAGAGGAATATGGACCATGTGCAGGCAGATGGGATTAGTTTAGAATGGCATTATGGGTGACACAGACACGGTGGGCAGAAGGGCCTGTTGCTGTGTTGTACTGTTGTATGTTCTCTCTTCTAAATGTGAGGTGATGCATTTTGGGAGGACTAACAAGGGAAGGGAGTACACTTAAATGGTAGGACCCTAGGAAGTACAGAGGATTAGCGGGACCGTAGTGTGCGTGTTCATAGATCCTTGAAAGTAGCAGGTCAGGTAGATAAGGTGGTTCATAAGGCATTTGGGATACTTCCTTTTATTAGTCATGGCATTGAATAAAAAAGCAAGGAGCTTATAATACGGCTTTAAAGAATGTTAGTCAAGCCACATATGATGTATTGTATGCAGTTCTGGTCACCACACTACAGGAAGGATATGATTGTACTGGAGACGGTGCAGAGGATGTTAACCAGAATGTTGTTCTGAGGGTCACTGGACCCGAAACATTAACTCTGATTTATCCTGACAGATGCTGCCAGACATGCTGAGCTTTTCCAGCAACTTCTGATTTTGTTAACCAGGATGTTGCCTGGGTGGGAGCAATTCAGCTACAGTATAAAGAGAGATTACATAGGCTGGGGTTGTTTACCTCAAAGTAAAGAAAACTGAGGTGGGTGGGTGGGTTGGGGGAAGGGGGCAGAGGTGTGCGCGCTTGATTGAGCTGTACAAAGTTATAAGGGACATAAATAGGACAAATGGGGAGAAACATTTCTCTGATAGGAATCGATAACAAAGGGGTACACTTTTAAGCTAAGGAGCAGAAGGTTTAGAGGGGATTTGAGGAAATTTTTTCTCACCCAGAGGATTGTGGGTATTTGGGAAAACTACTGCTTAAAACATTGGCTGGGGCAGGAACTCTTAAGACATTTAAGAACTATTTAGATAAGCATTTGAAAGGCCATTGCAATCAAGGCTACCATCCAAGTACTGGAAAACGTGATTGGAATAAGTAGATGTTTGATAACTGGCATGAACCTGATGCCCCAAAGGGCCTTTATCCATGCTGTGGAAAAAGAACTATGACTGTTTGACTTATGACTAAACTGACCAAGTGAATTTTGGTTTTGTCCTTTGTCCTTAACAAGTTGAAGATGGAAATGTTCCTGGAGCTGCCTCTTTTGTCGCCTATTAATCTACTGCCACTCAATAAAGAGTATGATAGGTTTGCACAATTTCCCTCTGAGATTACTTTTGGCATTTAAAATACAAATAACCTTTATTTGGTGGCTTCACTAGATGGATGCCTCATTCTAATGTATGCTTAGTGCTGCTTCTAATACCCTCTCAATTTCTCTTTTGAACCAAGGTAGATATCCTGAATAAAGAAACATCTATGACACAGATTATGACTGATGGTATTCTGCCATTGATGGCTTGCTGTCTGTTGCCAACTATGTTGCACTGTAGGAGATATCATCTTTTGGATGTCACATCAAACTGTTCTGACTTCAGTTATAAACGATTTTGTGATACTACTTCAAAAAGAAATGGAGAATTCTGAAGAAGGGACCTGACCGAAAACGTCAACTTTCCTACTCTCTGACGCTGACTGGCCTGCAATTGCATGAAGCTGTTGCTTGCCTTGTCTGATAGCCCTACCAACTTTATACATCTGCCCCTAGACATTACTCAGGGTTTTCAGGGTTAACTGGACTTCAGTACACATACTAAACAAAAAATTGAAAGAACTGCAGATGCTGGAGATCAGAAACAAAACAAAATCAGAAATTGCTGGAAAAAATCAGCAGGTCTGGCAGCATCTGTGAAGAGAAATCAGTTAACGTTTCAGGTTCAGTGACCTTTCTTCAGAACAATTCAGAACATTAACTCTGATTTCTCTCTACAGATACTGCAGACCTGCTGAATTTTTCTAGCAATTTCTGTTTTTATTTTGTTTCAGTGTGAATAATGTTTGGAATGTCCAATTTTCCTTCTCTCAATGATGGAAGGTAGAGTCAGCCTTGTTGCAAAGGCATCGAAACTTGCTTGGGAGATGAGACAGAACAAAAACAGTGAAAGACATTTGCCTGGTACAGGAACAGGCCGGCAGTTTCTGAGCAAAGAACTGAAGATTGGGAACCAAGAGAGTGCATCAGTTGATAAGTCAGGAGACACAATTGAATGATTGAAATGTCTTTGGATGAACAATCCATAAACTCAGGCTAATGTTCTGGATACATGGGTTCAAACCTCACATTGGCAGATAGAGCAGCACTGGCGGCACTTTCTCCCTGCTCATGCCAGGCCTCTCTTCCCTAACCCCTTGCCAGCTGTGCACGTTCAGATACTTGCTGTTGTTGCCAGGTGAAGTCCACTGTGCATACATCCTACTTCTGTGAGACTCCAAATCCCCGCTGTGTTGGCACAAATACAAGATATTGGTGCTAAATGACTACATCACATAATAAATAAGTTGGTGAGAAGGGCAAAAGTAGCCTCAAATTGAAAGTGGCCCTCAACAAAATCTCAAAAGTAAGCCGAGACAACAAGGTGCAGGGCTGGATGAACACAGCAGGCCAAGCAGCATCATAGCAGCAGAGAGGCTGACGTTTCGGGCCTAGACCCTTCATCAGAAAAGGGGGAGGGGAAGG
>NC_063336.1:70559017-70569922 GCF_021869965.1 Rhincodon typus | reverse complement strand
CAAGGGGGGCGGTAGGAGGAGGTGTCGGAGAGTTGGCGTCTGGCCTCAGCGATGTAGAGGTCAGTGCGCCATACTACAACTGCGCCTCCCTTGTCCGCGGGTTTTATGGTGAAGTTGGGATTGGAGCGGAGGGCTGCACGTTCTGCAGGGGAGAGGTTGGAGTGGGTGAGAGGGGTGGAGAGGTTGAGGCGATTGATGTCTCGACGGCAGTTGGAGATGAAGAGGTCGAGGGAGGGTAGGAGGCCTTGGGGTGGTGTCCAGGAGGAGGGGGTGTGTTGGAAGCGGGAGAAGAGGTCGGTAGAGGGAGGGTTAGGTTCACAGTTAAAGAAGTAAGCGTGGAGGCGGAGGCGGCGGAAAAACTGCTCTTATGTCCAAGCGTGAGCGGTATTCGTTGATCTGTGGGTGGAGGGGGACAAAGGTGAGCCCTTTACTGAGGACTGACCGTTCGTCCTCAGTAAGGGGTAGGTCTGGGGGGATGGTGAAGACTCGGCAGGGCTGGGTGCTGCTGTCTCCTCTGGAGCTGCTGGCTGTGGAGGCTGTGGGTGGAGCTGTGTCGGCGCCGGCGGTGGGCAGAGTTGCGCCGGCGGTGGGCGGAGTTGCGCCGGCGTCGGAGGTAGGAGGAGCGGGGTAGGCGGCGGCAGTAGCGGTGAGGGTGGTCGCGACTTCAGTGTCGGTGGCAACGGCAGCGATGGTGTTTGCTGTCCCGGAAGTGGGGACCTGGCGGTGGCGGATGTGACGTCATCTGTGGGTTCTCCGATAGTGGCCTCATGGCCAATGGCGGCGGACCCATTGTGGGGAAGGTCCTGGGTATGGCTGGGGATTTGGGGGGTGGAGGAAGCCCGTTTTGGGTGGTAGGCACCAGTAAGTTTACTGTACTTACGGTTTTTAGTGTCCAATAAAGCTGAGTAGAATTGGGAGTTCAGATTGTGGATCCTACGAAGAATAAAAAACAGGAGAGGGAGGCTCTGAGCTGGGGAAGGCTTGATTGTAGTGCCTGGAGATGCCGGCGCCTTGCTGCAAGTGTGTGTTTCAGGAGTTAGTGCCACAACGATGCCACCCGAAGGTTGCAGGAACAGCAACTCATATTCCGCTTGGGAACCCTGCAGCCCAATGGTATCAATGTGGATTTCACAAGTTTCAAAGTCTCCCCTCCCCCTACCGCATCCCAAAACCAGTCCAGCTCGTCCCTGCCTCCCTAACCTGTTCTTCCTCCCACCTATCCCCTCCTCCCACCTCAAGCCGCACCTCCATCTCCTACCGACCAACCTCATCCCGCCCCCTTGACCTGTCCGTCCTCCCTGGACTGACCTATCCCCTCCCTAACTCCCTACCTACACTCACCTTTACTGGCTCCATCCCCGCCTCTTCGACCTGTTTGTTTCCTCTCCACCTATCCTCTCCTCTATCCCTCTTCTATCCGCCTCCCACTCTCTCCCTATTTATTTCAAAACCCCCTTCCCCTCCCCCTTTTCTGATGAAGGGTCTAGGCCCGAAACGTCAGCCTCTCTGCTCCTATGATGCTGCTTGGCTGATGCTGCTTGGCCTGCTGTGTTCATCCAGCCCTGCACCTTGTTGTCTCGGATTCTCCAGCATCTGCAGTTCCTACTACCTCTCAAAAGTAAGCCCACTGGATGGTGGAAATGTGACACACTTTTTTTTGCAAGGGTTTAACTTCCATCCAGAAATTGTATCTGAAAATGTACTTTCAGTACTCAAAATGATATTCCTTTATTAGATAACCTGATCAGCAAAATAAGATATTAGTTGTATCCTGCTGACTTACTGTGGACCAAACAAGCTCTGATAAGTACAGTATTGTTAATTTTGCCAGCTTCTAATCGTTATCATTTTTCATGCTTGTTTCTATAGTCCTGCCTGTAGAAAAGGAATAAGTTGGCAGACCAGAAAAATTAGCTTGTACGAAATGAATTTCCTTCCATTAATAAACATAGAACAGGGGGACAGCATGGTGGTTCAATGGTTAGCATGGTTCCCTCATAGCGCCAGGGACCCGGGTTTGAACCCACCCTCTGGCAATTGTCTGTGTGAAGTTTGCATATTCTTCTTGTGTCTGCATGGGTTTCCTCCGAGTGTTTCAGTTTCCTCCAAAGATGTGCAGGTTAGGTGGATTAGCCATGGCAAATGCAGGAATAGGGTAGGGAGAGGGTCTGGGTGGGATGCTGTTCGGAGGGTTAGTGTGGACTCAATGGACCAAATGGCCTGCTTCCACACTACAGGGATTCTATGATGACTGGGGCAGCTTGACCAGCGTAAGTCCAATTCCATCTTTGAAACCACAATATAAGTACAAACTATAACTAAACGTCTTCAGACATTAAATAAACAGGATGTTTTTCAATGTGTTTTCATTATTTGGCATTATAAATGAAATGCTAATATCCCTTCAGAGATAGTAGGAACTGCAGATGCTGGAGAATCCGAGACAACAAGGTGCAGGGCTGGATGAACACAGCAGGCCAAGCAGCATCATAGGAGCAGAGAGGCTTTTTGTGATTTGACTTGAGATATTGTGGAACATTTTTGAATTTGATTTTTGCATGCTTTTGCACTGCTTCTGAAATCTTGATACTGCTGTGGTAGTACTTGAATACCTCTGGAACAGGTTGATCAATTATTATAGGTATAATTTTTAACATCATTACTTGCTTTTAAGAGTGAAGATCAAGTAATTTGACAGCATAAACTTGAGTGGACATTTGTCTCTAATTCAGAAAGTCATTGTTTGAACTCTTGACTTGAGCATATTGTTTAGGCTGACACCTTGATATGATGCTGAAACCATACCGCACTGAGAGCTGTCCATCTGATGATTCATTAAATTGCAACCCTATCTCCCATCTTAAGTCAAAGAATTCAAGTTATGATTCGAAGAACATGGACTTAAATTCACCTGGCCACTGTTAATCCCTTAAGCATCATCACGAGAAACAGATTATTTATCTCATTGGTCTTTGTGCAACCTTGCTGTGCACAAAATAGTCATCTTGTTTGTCTGTGTGTCAAAATAATGACTACATGTTAAAAATATTTAAATATCCACAAAGCACTTTACAGCACCTTGAGGATATGAAAGTCACTCTACAAGTTATGTGAATGCAAATTTATTCTGTAGATAAGACCTGAAAAGCCTGCACTGCAACATGCATTGATCCAAGCTCTTATTTCTCACCTAATCAGTCCTGAGGCAATCTCGTGCAAAATCATGTTTTAGTTTTTACACTTGGTAACAAGCACCCAACACTAACAAAATGGTGGCAAAATAAGACGCTTCAGCTGGAGCTCCTTTGTTCTGCCCATTCGTTTTCTTTCCTCTAATTTTTTTTCCTCCAATTTTTGACTTGGACTTACCCAGAGAGAAATCGAGGAGCTGGCGAGTTCGAGTTGGGGCCAGCATGGGGAGTCGAGTCCCGGAATGGAGGCTGGTGCAGGGACTCGAGTCCTGGAGAAAACTTAACTTGGAGCATCTAAGAGCCAGTGCGGAGAAGATTGAGGCTTGGAGCGGAGCAGGGACGGTTGTTGGACTGGGGTCTGGTCCAATGGGCAGTCAGACCATGTGTGGAAGCCCCTGCACTGAGCTACTGCAATGTAATGTTTATTTGTAATTTGATTTTATTTTTCCTTTATTCATTTGCAGGATGAGGGCGTCGCTGGCTAGGCAGCATTTATTGCCCATCCCTAATTGCCCAGAGGGCAGCTAAGAGTCAACATTGGTGTGGGTCTGGAGTCACATGTAGACCAGACCAGGTAAGGATGGCAGTTTCCTTCCCTAAAGGACATTAGTGAACCAGATGGATTTTTCCAACAATCGACAATGGATTCACGGTCATCATTAGACTGTTAATTCCAGATATTTATTGAATTCAAATTCCGTCATCTGCCGTGACGGGAGTCAAACCCGGGTCCCCAGAACGTTATCTGGGTCTCTGGATTAACAGCGATAATACTTAATCCTTAAGGGGGAGAGTGAGCAACCAGCAGTCATGGTACACATCGGTACCAATGACATAGGTAGAAAAAGGACAGAGAATGTGAAAAACGAGTACAGGGAGGTTTGAAGCTGAAGTCCAGGACAGACAGGGTAGTTACCTCTGGATTACTTCCACTGCCACGTGATAACAAGGTAAGAAATAGGGAGAGAGTGCAGCTAAACATGTGGCTACAGGGCTGGTGTAGGAGGGAGGGCTTCCATTATGTGGATAATTGGAGCACAGTCTGGGGAAGGTGGGACCTGTACAGTAAGAACGGGTTGCACCTGAACCAGAAGGGCACAAATATCCTGGGAGGGAGGTTTGCTCAAGCTAGACAGGATGGTTGAAACTAGATTGGCAGGGGGTGGGGAACCGGATTTGTAATTCAGAGGATGATGTATGCAGCCTTCCAACAGACACAACAGGGAGTGAGGTTGTTAATAAAGGAATGCAGTCGATGGAGCGTAATTGTGGACACAGAGATGGTTTGAGCTGTGTATACTTCAATGCTAGAAGTATCAGAAATAAGGCGGATGACCTTAGAGCATGGGTCAGTACTTGGAACTACGATGTTGTGGCCATTACAGAAACTTGGGTAACTCAGGGACAGGAATGGTTGTTGGAAGTTCTGGGATTTAGATGCTTTAAAAGAAATAGGGAGGATGGAAAAAGAGGCGGGGGAGTGGCATTGCTAGTCAGGGCTAGTATAGCAGCTACTGAAAGGCAGTTCAAGAATGATATGTCTACAGAGTCAGTTTGGGTTGAGGTCCAGAACAAGAAAGGAGCAGTCACTTTGGGGGTTTTTTTACAGACCCCCTAATAGTTGCAGAGAAGTGGAGGAGCGGATTGGGAGGCAGATACTGGAAAGGTGCAGAAGTCACAGGGTTGTAGTCATGGATGACTTCAACTTTCCAAATATTGATTGGAAACATTTTAGTTGCAATAGTTTAGATGGAGCGGATTTTGTCCAGTGCGTTCAGGAAGAATTCCTGACACAGTATGCAGATAGAGCAACACGAGGAGAGGCCACTTTGGATTTGGTGCTTGGCAATGAACCGGGCCAAGTGTTAGACCTGTTGGTAGGAGAGCATTTTGGCGGTAGCAGTCATAACTCTGTTACTTCGACAATAGTCATGGAAAAGGATAGGTACATACAACAGGGTAGGGTTTATAATTGGGGGAAGGGTAATTACAATTCTGTTAGGCAAGAACTGGGTAACATAAAATGGGAACAGATGCTGGCAGGGAAGAGCACTATTGAAATGTGGAGATCGTTTAAGGAATGCATACTGCGTGTGCTCGATAAGTTTGTCCCTAGCAGGCAGGGAAGATGCAGTCAAGTGAGGGAGCCTTGGTTCTCAAGAGAGGTCGAACGACTGGTTAAGAGGAAGAAGGATGCTTATATAAGGTTTAGGAAACAAGGAACAGAAAAGGCTCTAGAGGGATACAAGTTATCCAGGAAGGAGCTAAAGAAAGGGCTTAGGAGAGCTATAAGGGGGCGTGAGAAAACCTTGGCAAATAGGATCAAGGAAAACTCCAAGGCTTTTTACATGTACATCAGGAATAAGAGAATGACCAGAGAAAGGGCAGGGCCGATCAAGGATTGTAAAGGGAATTTGTGCACGCAGCCTAAAGAGATAGGAGAGGTCCTTAATGAATACTTTTTTTCGGTATTCACAACTGAGAGGGACCTAGTTGTAGAGGAGGACAGTGTGAAACAGGCTGGTAGGCTAGAGGAGGTCGATGTTAGTAAGGAAGATGTACTAGGAATTTTGAGGAAGTTGAAGATAGATAAGTCCCCCAGGCCAGATGGGATTTATCCAAGGATTCTATGGGAAGCGAGGGAAGAGATCGCAGGGCCTTTGACGATGATCTTTTCGTCCTCACTGTCCACGGGTATAGTGCCAGAAGATTGGAGAAAGGCAAACGTCATTCCCTTGTTCAAAAAAGGGAATAGGGATAACCCCGGAAATTACAGGCCAGTTCGTCTTATGTTAGTGGTGGGCAAATTATTGGAAAGGGCTCTGAGAGATAGGATTTATGATCACTTGGAAAGCCACAGTTTGATTCGTGATCGTCAGCATGGATTTGTGAGGGGTAGATCATGCCTCACAAACCTTATTGAATTCTTTGAAGAGGTGACCAAACATGTGGATGAAGGTAGAGCAGTGGATGTTGAATACATGGAAGGATGAGAGGTGACTTGATAGAGGTGTACAAAATGATCAGAGGTATAGATAGAGTGGACAGCCAGAGGCTTTTTCCTAGGGTGAAGGTAGCTATTACGAGGGGGCATAGTTTTAAAGTCAGTGGAGGTAGATATTGGGGAGACGTCAGAGATAGGTTCTTTACTCGGAGAGTGGTCGGGGCATGGAATGCATTGCCAGAGAGGGTAGTGGAGTCGGCCTCATTAGGGGTATTTAAGCGGCTATTAGATGGGCATATGGATGATAGTATAAGGTAGGGGTGGAGGTTAGATAGATCTTAGGATTAGGGTAAAAGTTCGGTACAACATCATGGGCTGAAGGGCCTGTACTGTGCTGTACTGTTCTATGTTCTATGTTCTGATACCATTAGGCTATTGCTTCCCTTATTTATCTTACTGTAATGTCTATCCATTTAACTATGTCATATTTCTAACTATGAATCGCTGTAAAGTAATGCAGCTACTTTTTATAATTCCCCTTTTTATATCTAAGCTTTGTATCTAAGCTTTGTACCTAAGATAGTGCCATAAATGGTGACATTGTAAAATTTTTCACTGTACTCTTGTATTTCTGTACTTGAGTACATGTGACAAAGGATATTCTAATTTTGACTCCTTTACAGATTGGTTGTACAGCATTTACAATGAATGCGCAGAAGCTTCCTCCAGCAAAATATAGGCAAGGTGTTTTGTTCCCACCAGCAAATGTATTCTCTGACCAGTGACTCAGTCCCCCTCCTTGAAATTATCTGAGGTTATAATACAGAGTTTGCAGTCTTTGTCTGATTTGAATTTGTGATCATCTTTCAATCCGCATCACATATTTCCATAATTTTAACAGTTGACTCCATCCTGCCTCAATACTTCATTGTGAACTGCCTAATCAACAGAAATATTTCATGTTTATCAGTTTCTCCTAATACCTTGATAATATCAATTAACTCACCCTCAAGCCGTCTAAAGTCCAGAGAGTACAAACCTGAAAGAACATATCTCCACAAGTTGAGGTGTCATTCTGTTAGCTGGAAACTGTCTGAGAGCAAACCAGACTTCTGGATTTAACATAGAGTTCAACAATTTCAAATCGTAATTTTTAACCCCATTTTTTTTCAAGTTTTTGTTTCGCTGGTCTTTTTTACCTATTTTCTTAGTCCGTTACTTTGCATTATTTGACTTCCTTTGTTTATCTATCCTAATAGGTCCTTGTACAGCTCATTGACCTGCTTTTGTTTAGTAATATCTATTGTGAAGTGTTTTGGAACACTTTATGTTAAAGCCCTCAGTAAGTACAAATATTGTTGCGAAAGAAACTTAGCAGTCATGGCACCCGTATGGAAAGAGAAACAGTAACAGTATGACACTTCTTCTGAACTCAAATTGTTCCTGCGATTGTCTGAATTAGCTCATTTTCCATGATATAATTATGGTTCTTGTGCTGGAACTTGTTATATACCATTCCAAAGCTACATTATTCCACTGTTCCCACCAATAAAATGAATAGAACTTCCAGGGAACACAAACCGGCAAGGTGGCTCAGTGGTTAGCACCACTGCCTCATAATGTCAGGAACCGGGGTTTTGATTCTAGCCTTGGGTGACTGTGTGGAGTTTGCACATTCTCAATTTGTCCGTGCAGGTTTCTGCCAGGTGCTGTGGTTTCCTCCCACAGTCCAAAGATGTGCAGGACTGGCAATGCTAAATTGCCCCGTAGAGTCCAAAAATGTGCAGGCTTAGATGGATTAGCCATGGCAAATGTGAGGTTATGGAGATAGGGTGGAGGGAGGAGGGTGGGTCAGTGTCGATAGACAGAGTGGCCTTCTTCTGCACTTTAGGGATTCTAAACTGTATATGGTCATACAACACGGAAACAGACCCTTCATTCCAACTCATCCACACTGACCAGACATCCCAGTCTGTCCTGTAGAGGCCCATATTCCTATAAACCCTTCCTATTCATATACCCATCCGGATGCCTTTTAAATGTTGTAATTGTACTTACCTCTACCACTTTCTCTGGCAGCTCATTGCAGCCACGCACCACCCTCTGTGTGGGAAAAAAAACTACCCCTCAGAAAGCTGCATTTGCTTTTTGAATAAGATGCCTGAAAGATAAAACTAGACGATGTTGCTCAGCCAAGCAATTCCTTGCAGACACAATTACCAGCACCAGCTCAGATGAACAATATTTCAAACTCAATTTTAGCATCAAATTACCGGACTTTCAACATACAAAGCAAGCTCAGTCTGTCTTCTGTTCTTATCTGACTTGTTCCAGAAGACTTCAACCCTGAAAAGCATTCTTCAATTACACGACTGTCACATCAGCTCCCTCTGCTTTCAACTTCTGCCAATGTGCTCTTCCAGGAGCTCTTCATCTGTACTGGCTAGCTCATTCTGTATTGCTTTAGTGATTTCTTCCTATCCAAATTCTTTTCTCTTGAAGATCTTTAATCTTAACCTGCATGTCGTTTCATCTGTTCAATGTGGTTGACTTCCACGCCAGTCCAGTACGCGGGTCAGTCCTTCACATTCAACACTTTCTTTAAAGTGGACACTGCACCTTCTGCATAGGCAAAGTCTGTAATCTTAAAAAGTGGTCCAATGCCAGATTTTTGTTTGACAGCTAGTTCTGCCACAACGCGTTTCATTAATATGAATTGGCTGTATGCAATTGATGAATAGTGGATGCTGCTTGGATAACATGAACTTTCTACTGTAGAGTATGGTGGTTTTCTATAGTAATTTCCCTATAATGTGATTTTCTGTGACGATTTTCAAAAGGGCGAGGTCACACAAGAATGCAACTATCGTGTTATTGGAGAGCTACCTGTACTCTGCATCTAAATATAACACTTTAGATTGGCAGATATAAAAACTGAGGAGTTTTTGCCCAAATCTGGGGCATACAGTCATGCAGATAATAGTTGCACCATATCTTCAGCCTTCCAACAAACTGCAACAATTTAAAAGCTTCGTATTTTCAGTGTTTTATCAAGACATGTGGTTCATCAAGACAGCAGTGCTTAGCGCTGCTGCTTCACAGCGCCAGGGACTCTGGTTCAGTTCCAATCTGTGGCAACTGTCTGTGTAGTGTTTGTACATTTTCCCCGTGTCTGCGTGGTTTTCCTCCCGGTGCTCCGGTTTCATCCCACAGTCCCAAAGATGTGCAGGTTCAGTGGATTGGCATCCTACATTGCCCATTGTATCCAGGGATGTGTGGGTTAGGTGGATTAGCATGGGAAATGCGGGGTTACAGGGATGGGGTTGTGGGGGGGGGGGGGGGGGTGCAAAGTTGTTGTCTGGGTGAGATGCTCTTCAGGGAGTCGGTGTGGACTTGTTAGGCTGAATGGCCTGTTTCTACACAGTAGGGATTCTATTCTATACCTCCTATATTCAAATCCAAATCCAAATCATTTTAACAAATGATAAAAAGTAGTGGACCCACTGGACACCACTGGTCACGTCTCCAGTCCGAAAACATCCCTCCACCATCATCCTCTGCCCCCAACTTCAAGCCAATTTTGTATTTAATTAGCTAGCTCTCCCTGAATTCCGTATGATCTAACCTTCCTAACCAGTCGACCATGCAGAACCTTGTTGAATGCTTTACTGAAGTCCATACAGACAACATTTACCACTCGGCCTTCATCAATACTCTTTGTCACCTCTTGACACAATTTCCCACGCACAAAGCCATGCCAACTGTCCCTAATCATTCCCCACCTTTCCAAATTTAAATCCTGCCCCTCGGAATCTGCTCCTCGGAATCTGCTCCGACAACTTACCTACATCCTTAACTAACAGTGGGATGTGGAAGTTGCTATATTAATGCAGGCTTTTAGTTTGTAAAATCAATCTTGATGACCTTGTGATGTGATATAAAGATCCAATTTACTAAACCAGGGTTACAGTATTAAGGTGGGGGCTGGGTCTGGGTGGGATGCTCTTCTGAGGGTCAGTGCAGGACTCGACGGCGAAATGGCCATCTTCTGTACTGTGTGGATTCTATGATTCTACAACTTAATCCAACACTTAATGTTATTTTGAATGTTCTAACGCTTATTTCAAGTGTATATCCACTTGTAGAACATCAACAGTATATGTAAATTCTGCAGCCATTAGCAAAATGGTTTTGTATAGTGTATACGTACCACCTTTATAATCCTGCAGATAAAGTAACCTGGTGCAATGTTTGAGTTCTTTGAAGACTGATCTAACCTCTGGTGATAAATGTTATGATAGATTATTATTATTACTTTGTGAATTGATTCTAAATTAGAATTAGAATTGATTTTCACTTCTGGTTCTGTGAAAGTAGCATTTTTCATAAGGTCAGAACATAATTTTTTGAACAAAATTCAAATCAGCCCTTCCAAGAAAGCATATGGTTTAAGTTAAATGATTAGCAAGCTACCTAGGGAGACAGTTATTTAAGTGTTTGCTAAATAGAATTTTTGCATCCTACAGAGACAGATGACCCAGCACCACAAGCAAGTTAAGTTAGTATAATTGTTTCAGTGCAGAGGAAGGGCAGTTTTGTTCAGTCAGTCTTCATGCTTTCTGAGCTAGAGAAAGTCTTGAGCTGTTTCAGCAGTCTTTTTTTTCTCTTTTCGTTCAGTGGGAAAAGTCAGTGAACAAGCCCATGTGTCTCGGAGAGATAGAAAGAATTGTATCTTCTGAACGTGCAGAAAGTTACCAACCTGAATGCTTG
>NC_063336.1:70546075-70558517 GCF_021869965.1 Rhincodon typus | reverse complement strand
CTCCAAAGAGCATCCCATCCAGACCAATTCCCCTACCCTGCATTTCCCATGTCTAACCCACCTAACCTAAACACCCCTGGGCACTATAGGCAATTTAGCATAGCCAATCCACTTACCCTGCACATCTCTGGACTGTGGGAGGAAACCGGAGCACCCGGAGGAAACCCATGCAGACATGGGGAGAATGTCTGCGTGGAGTTTGCACAGTCGCCAGAGGTTGCAATCAAACCCGGGTCGCTGGCGCTGTGAGGCAGCAGTGCTAACCACTGAGCCACCGTGTTTTATCTTTTCACAAGATGTGAGCCTTGCTGATAAAGCTAGCTTTTGCTACTCATTCTTAATTACCCAATATTTCTGTGAAACTGCAGGAATTTAGCCCCTTGAGAATGCTCCACAATTTGATAAGATGTTGGCAAATGGGATTTTGGCTTCAACTCTATTTTCCTGTCTATTCCCTGTGTAACCTTTCACTGTCTGGTTAATAAAGAATCCAACTCAATCTTGAAAATATTCAATGGTCCTGCTTCCAGAGCTCTCTGAAGAGGAGAATTCCAGATTATTAACACACAAAGAAAAAAATTCCCATCTCGGTCTTAAATGGCACAGCCCCATATTTAAATTATGTTTCCTGCTTCTTGTTTCTTCCAAAAATGGAAAATATTCTCTGCATCTACCCCATGAAATCCCCTCTACATCATCTTAACTCCAAATGATACAGGCCCAGTCATGGAGTCATACAGCTCGGAAACAGACCCTTCGGTCCAATGTTTCCATGCCAACCAGATATCCCAATCAGACCTGGTCCCACTTGCCAGCATTTGGCCCACATTCCTCTAAATCCTTCCTATTCATGTATCTATCCAACTGTTTTTAAATGTTGTAATTGTACCTGCCTCCAACATGTCTGCTGGCAGTTCCCTTGCACCATTCTCTGCATAACAGAAGTTACCCCTGAGAACCTTTTTAAATCTTTCCCCTCTCGCCTTCAACCGATGCCCTCCAGTTGTGGACTCCCCCACCCTAGGAAAAAGACTTTGGCTATTCACCTCACATATGCCCCTCATGATATTATGAGCTTCTACACGGTCACCCCTCAGACTCTGATGCTCCTGGGAAAAAAAGGCCCCAACTGATTCAGCCTCTCCCTTTCACTCAAACCATCCAGTCCCGGCAACATCCTTGTAAATCTTTTCTGATCCTGGCAGTGATCACTGCATTCCATTAATAACATGCAGTATAAAATAGGTAATGAAAGGCATAGGGCTTATTCCTTGGCAGGAAACTTGTATTAAGCAATTAGGTCAACCTATAAGATAAAATAGAGCTGTAAAGATTGGAGGACAATTTAAGAAGGCTGTTTAAAAACAGCACATATGAACCTTTGCCAGAGAGGCAAAGAATACAAAAGTAAGGAGGTTACAGTATGCTTTCTTTTATAAAATTTGGTTAGGCATCATTAGAGCAAAAAATGAAAAGAAAATAAGGAATAAAATTAAAGAGACGACTGTCATTCTCAAAGTTTAGAACAGCCACTTTACATTCCTCCCCAGACAAACATTTCTCTCATTATTGATATGCTTATTCTTCCCTTCACAAGTGTTAGGGCTGTTTTTCGTTAACATGAAATAGCTGCCTGTGTTTTTTAGTTGACATAAAAATGGCCAAAATTGTTAGCTGGAGCAGTCACTTACACAGTCAAAATCGTGGCCTTCATACTCATTGCAACCAGATAAGATATAAAGTGTCTTGTAAAAATCACACATGGGATCTTATTAAATAGTAACAAAAATGTAGCCACTGCTTAGGCAGAGAGAGCTTTCATTAGGATCATCCTTGAAAAGCACAAAATGAGGCCCCTCTCGCAAGCCAATTCAAACTTTGTGATTTAATATTAGATAGAAGGGGAAAAGCTTGACTCACGTTAGTTAAAATCCTTTAGATGATTGCAATTACATATACATATATGAATAATGAAGTTTTAAATGTAACAGACATTACCGGATTTAACTGAATTCCTGTGGACACAGTAGAAAGACAGTAGGGAGAAGTCCCCAAGCTGTTAGCAGAGAGGATTGAATATCAGGTGCAAAAGTCAGGATTAGAATAATGTTGAATAAGATGCATTGTGAAAGTGCAACAATAGGTAATAAGGGTGCCTGGTCAACATCCTGAGATCATAGCAAGACACATAACTGTTTATCAACTGATCACACATTGATTACATTCACATCCAGTCAATAACACAATCGGTTTGCTATTAGCTTGAAAACATTAGACCTGGCTGAAAACTGATATACAATAGTTTGTGTGTTTCCTTTATTTAATGAAGAAACTTCTGGATCTTCAGAAGATATTTCCCCCCACTGGTATAACATCACTATGTTACAAGTGGACTTCAGATGTCGAGTGATTCATTTGGTTATTCTGCCCTAACATGCTTCAACGAAAGTACTACATGCAATTTGGCTCGTTATATCTTAGGATGGACACCAAAGCCTTACAGAAGGAACAGAAGAGACTAAATGTAATAGGACTAGCTGGAGTTGTCCTCCTTAAAGGAGAGACGGTTTAGAGGAGTTTTGGTAGAGGGGCTCAAAATCACGATTGACTTGATTTATTTTTAATTACTGTTTTCAATAGAAGAAAGTCAGTAACCACACAGGTGAGGTTATTGGAAAAAAATCTAGATGCAACATGTAGCAACTTTAATAAAGGCAGCAAATTGTTGCAATCTGGAATACGTTGACTGAATATGGCTCTACTAACATATCAATGTCAGTGTTGAAAACAGAGTTGGATCTATGCTTGAAGGGGAAAAAAAAAACTGCAGACTGTGTCATTTTAATTTCCTGTATTTTTGACAGTGGACTGAAATGGGAAAGAGACTTTTAAAAACCAAGGATTGTTGCAATCTTCCGCCCCCACACCCCAGTAAATTGGTACAAACAGCACATAAAATGAGCAAAGATGTTTGTTTAAGCAGCAGTGGAAATGTGGTTTGCAGATGAGCAAGAGCCAAATGATCAACATGGAGCTTTGACTGGCAACAAGTAGCTGATTGGTGACCACCCCATTGACCAGATATTGATGACAATTGCCTTCTGCCTACCAACTATGTGAATTGCACCCAGCTAGGGAAATTATGGAGCAGCCACTGGATCTCTGAAAAGGACAGAACCATCTCTGTCCTCTGTAGTTGAAAACGAAGTCAAATCTGAAGATCGCCAGTTTGTTTTTTTATTATTCATTCATGGGATGAGGGTGTCACTGGCTAGGCAGCATTTATTGCCAATCCCTAATTGCCCAGAGGGCAGTTAAGAGTCAAACACATTGCTGTGGGTCCAGAGTCACATGTTGGCCAGACCAGGTAAGGATGGTAGTTTCTTTCCCGAAAGGGCATTAGCGAACCAGATGGGTTTTTCCAACAATCAACAATGGATTCATGGTCATCATTAGACTCTTAATTCCAGATATTTATTGAATTCAAATTCCACCATCTGCTGTGGCGGGATTCGAACTTGGGTCCTCAGAACATTATCTGGGTCTCTGGATTAACAGTCCAGCGATAATACCACCAGGCCATCATCTTATAAGTTGTGCTTATAACTAGTAAGTCAGAGACTTAGTGGAAGTGGCTGGAGGAGGAGGAGGAGAATGAGGATGAAGATGATCATGGAACCAAGTATCCTGTACAACCAGAAGCACCGGGAGTAGATTTATTTAGGATACCTGGTTGGCATAGACGAGTTGGACCGAAGGGTCTGTTTCGTGCTGTACATCTCTCTGATTCTGACTCTGACCAGTGAATCTAAGTGAATCTTGTTAATAGGAACCATTGAACTGCCTTCCAAGTCTTTCCTTACACCGATAACACCAGTGTTTTGTTTTCTAAGCCCATGTCTCTGTGTAAGGAGGATTTTATAATTGGCTTGAAGACCAGCAGAATTATTTGTTGATGGCTCATAATTATTTATCTGTAGTTAAAATATAATTATTCGTAAGATACAACAATTCTTGTTGAATATAGAATCCTGGTCCCTGTTGACAAACTGGCTCCAGAAGACAGGTAAATTGGGAAATTCCGCACACGTTTAAAATTTTTTCACTGGTGATGACTCAGGAATAGCTTGAATTCTTATGTGCTATCCAGTGAGGCATAGCAATTTACACAAAGCTTTTTATAAAACAGGAGAATAGGGGTTAAATGAATACCTCAACTAATGAACTGATGCAGGCTGTGAAATAAACAAGAGGACCAACCATCTCACATAACTCCTTACCTGTCTATACACTGTGCAGCCAGACAAGCAGTGGTTAATATTTCTTTAACGTGGGTCAGCCAGCTAGAAGCTTCCAATTTGCTGAGCCATCTATCCATGTTGTGGGATTGGTCATTTGAAGCTTCTACCAGTTTAATTAAACTTTCCTGAAGAATGTGATACCTGGTCAAAAAAAAAACAATACAAGTAAGCATACTTTATTTTTTTTTTACTGAAAAGTCCTTTATTAGGCATTAATTCTTCATACTTTGCTTAAAAAAAAGCATTGAAATAACCCAAAACCTTCACTCGCCACATTTGTCCAAATTTCCTCATTAACCACAGCCAAAAGGTTATGATTGTGTGAGTGAATTACTCCTCCACCACCTCCTTCTCTCTCTTCAACCCACACCGCCACCACTTCACCAGCATGGTGAGTGATACTTCTTAGCAACTTCTCTGGTCCTTAAATGCATCTTTTTAATAATGCGCAGTTTTACTCCCCAAAAACACCACACTTTTTTGGAAAAAAAACATTTTTCTCCCCTAGTCACATTTGAATTTCTCAGGCTTTATTTTACTTTCTATACAGGACTGGAATCAAATTTCCCACTTTATTCTTCATGATTTTGATCACAAGTTCATTAGGATCTGAAAACACAGGAATTGTGATGTGCTATTACCTTGCGCTGATTGCGTCCAATGTATGTAGTCAGCACTAAGTGCACTTTTAAGTGGCTGTATCCTTGAGCACAGGATGCAAGAGAGGATATCACAAGTTCACAAGCACAAGCCCAAGTCTAGCCTTCACCTCTTAAAAGCTTGGAACATTCTGACTGGAGCCAGCACTATTAGTTAGAAGTAATTTTCATTTGGGAAAGTCAAGAATGGCACATGGTAGAGGGAGAATGCCAAGGGAGGAGATGGGGGAAAATACTAAATGAGTATTTTGCATTAGTGTTTACTGTGGAGAAGGATATGGAAGATACAGAACATGGGGAAATAAACGGCAACCTCTTGAAAAACGTCCATATTATACAGGTGCTGGTTCTGGACATCTTAAAACACATAAAGGTGGATACATCCCAGGGACCTGATCAGGTGTACCCTAGAACTCTATGGGAAGCTAGAGAAATGACAGCTGGGCCCCTTGCTGAGATATTTGTATCAGCGATAGCCTCTGGCGAGGTGCTGGAGGACTGGAGGTTGGCTAACGTGGTGCTGCTATTTAAGAAAGGTGATAAGGAAATGCCAGGAACTACAGACCAGTGACCCTGACATTGGTGGTGGGTAAGTTGTGGGAGGTAAATCCTGTCCCTCAGGATTCCATGTATTTGGAAAAGCAAGGACTGATTAGGGTTAGTCAACATGACTTTGGGCATGGGAAACAGTGTCTCGTGAATTTCATTGAGTTTTGAAAAAGTAACAAAGACAATTGATGAGGGCAGAGTGCTGGACGTGATCTATATGGACTTCAGTAAAGTATTCGAAACGGTTCCTCATGATAGATTGGTTAGCAAGCTAGATCACACGGAATACAGGGAGAAGTAGTTATTTGGACACCGAACTGGCTCGAAGGTAGAAGACAGAGGGTGGTGGAGGAGGGTTGCTTTTCAGACTGGAGGGCTGTGACCAGTGGCGTGCCACAAAGATCAGTGCTGGGTCCACTGCTCTTTGTCATATATATAAATGATTTGGGTGTGAACATAGGAAGTATGTATGGTTAAGAAGTTTGCAGATGACACCAAAATTGGAGGTGTAGCGGACAGCGAAGAAGGTTACCTCAGAGTACCAAGGAACCTTAAATCGATGGGCCAATGGGCTGAGGAATGGCAGATGGAGTTTAATTTAGATGAATGTGAGGTGCTGCATTTTGAAAAGGCAAATCAGGGCAGGACTCCTACACTTAATAGTAAGGTCCTGGGGAGTGTTGCTAAACAAACAGACCTTGAAGTGCAGGTTCATAGTTCCTTGAGAGTGGAGTTGCAGGTAGATTGGATAGTGAAGGTGGTGTTTGGTATGTTTTCCTTTATTGGTCAATGCATTGAGTATAGCAGTTGGAAAGTCACATTGAGGCTGTACCAGGATATTGGTTAGGCCATTGTTGGAATACTGTGTGCAATTCAGGTCTACCTGCTATAGGAAGGACGTTGTGAAACTTGAAATGGTTCAGAAAAGATTTACAAGGATGTTGCCAGGGTTGGAGGGTTTGAGCTATCAGGAGAGGCTGAACAGACTGGGGCTATTTTCCCTGGAGCATCAGAGGCTGAGAGGTAACCTTCTTGAAGTTTATAAAATCAGGAAAGGCCTGGATACAGTGAATAGCCAAGGGCTTTTCCCCAAAATGGGGGAGTCTAAAGCTAGAGTGCACAGCTTTAAGGTAAGAGGGGCAAGATTTAAAAAGAGAGACCCAAGGGGCAACTTTTTCACGCAGAGAGTGGTGCGTGTACGGAATGAGCTGCCAGATGAAGTGGTGGAGGCTAGTGCAATTACAACATTTAAAAGGCATGTGGATGGGTATATGAATAGGAAGGTTTTAGAGGGATATGGGCCAAATGCTGGCAAATGGGACTAGATTTACTTATATCCAGTCGGCATGTAGGAGTTGGACTGAAGGGTCTGTTTCCGTACTGTATATCTCTATGACTCTCAAAAATTACAGTATACCTGTAAAGATCCCTTGTCTTCACATCCCTGTGGCCACTAAATCTACAACCTCTTTAGGAAGATATATGATCATACTGAATGGCAGAACAGGTTCAAAGGACAAATATAGAAGTGATTAAAAAGAAAGCACGTTAATTCAATGACATTCTTTCAGTCAAAAGGTCAGAAGTGAGGAGGCTGGCTGATAAATTCACATGATTCGCACAATTTGTGACTTTTGTGTCAATATGCAGCAAGACCTTGGTTGATAAGCAGCAAGTGATACGACTGCCATACCCATGCTGGTCAATGGCCATCTCTAACAAGACAGAATCTAACCATCTGGCATTTTAGCAAGACGGTAAGAAACTTGGGTACCAATAACAAAGCCACTTAACACACCACAATATTGTGCCATGTACCATTTTGGTGTTGACAGGTGTGCTTCCCTTTTGATTTCTAAAAATTCAAATTATTCCTGCTTCCTAGACTTTTCTATCCTTTTGCCCCGACTCTTGACCCCATATCTGTGATCTACAATAACTTTCTGAGTTGTCCCAGAGGCTTAATAATGTGTCACCATTTTTTTTGAATTGTGAGGATGTGTTTGATGCCAGCCTTGGGCGACTGTGCGTGTGCAGTTTGCACATTCTCCCAGTGTCTGTGCGGGTTTCCTCAGTGTTCTCCGGTTTCCTCCCACAGTCCAAAGATATGCTGGTTAGGATTGGACCATGCTAAACTGCATGGTAGTATCCAGGGATGTGTAAATCAGGTAGATTAGCCATGGGAAATGCAGGGTTATGGGGATAGGTTTGGGGGCTGTGTCTGGGTGGGATGCTCTTTGGAGGGTTGGTGCAAACTCAATGGGCCAAATGGCCTCTTTCAACGCTGTAGGGATTCTATCATTCACAAAATTATTTTACAAAGGTAGTTGCAAATGCAGGGGGCAGTTGATCATGTTTACTAAAACGTTGTTTGATTCTCTGCTCTGCAATTAGCAGAGTACATGGGAAAGCTATCTCCTCCTAAGCTGTTCTTTCCATGTCAATATTCTATGGGTAAGTAATTGCAGCAACACTGCACACTGTATTAGGGTGAAAATTTACAAGGTGATTCAATGTTGATGTCTGCTTTTTTAATTACTAGTGTGACAAAATACATGATTTAGAAATAGTGACATGCAAAGTTAACAGACTGGAAATACATGCATAAGGAAGACTTCATACTGTGTGCATATGAATGAAGTAACTTGGATCTCTGCTTGAGTTACAAATACCAGCAAACAGCCTCAACAGATTCCAGAGCTGAAAAGCAAGGTGCTATTTAGGGAAATTCTGGGAATTTCCATCCATTCGAAAGTCATGCCAAAATATCTTGTCATGGCTCAAACTTTAACTGAAAATGTCAATTTTCTATAAATCTGATGTCAAAACTGTTCCAATTAAAAAAAAAAGGCTTTGCAACACAATAGTAATTCAATTAAGGATATTAAAAATCAGAAGTTAATGTAACTGATGTGGTTTCACTTACCTTTCTATGGACTTGTGAATTCGTCTCCACTGAGGGTAATGTGCTTCTTGTTCAAAACCACCTCCTTTGGTTCTAGCTTGCTGAGCAGCATTAACAGATCTAGTGTCAATGATATAGCCACGTTTTCCTGCCCGCAGAGTGGCATTAATCAATTTCTCATCATCTTTACACCGTCTTCCATTAGTTCCAGTCATTGGCTGCGAACTGCGCATCATTACCTACAAATGTTTCATAATTAAATTGAGAAATCAAATAATGACTATTATATAAACAAAAACCTTAATTGAGGTACCATATAAGACAAGAGAATGCAAAGGTATTAGTTGAGTATAGGAATCTTTATATTTTGCATTTTAGATTTATGGACAAAATAATAATCGATACACTTTTATTCATTCTTAAGAAAGAAGTATCCATTGCCCAAGAACAATTTGCAAACAAAGGTGTTCACAAGATGATCTTCAGTGTTCCCCATGTCAAAGATCTCTTCTTGCTGACTTAGAATTAGATTTTATTGTCACGTATGCTCAAGTGTAGGAATACAAGTGTACAGTGAGAAGTGTACAAACTCATATTGTTTCTGTTGCTATACACATATAGCTGCAAGTCTGCTGACAACACCACCATTGTAGGCCAAATCTCAAAATGACAAGACAGAATACAGGAAAGAGGTAGAGCGTTTGGTGGCGTGCTGTAAAGATAACCATCTTTACCTCAACATCAGCAAAACGAAAGAGCTGGTCACTGACTTTCAGGAAGCAAAGTTCAGGATATGCCCCGATCTACATCAGTGGTGCGGAGATGGTCAACAGTGTCAAGTTCCTAGGAGTGATGATCATCAACAATCTGTCCTGGTCCACCCATGCTAATGTGAAAGTCGAGAAAGCACAACAACGCCTCTACTTCCTCAGGAGGTTAAGGAAATTCAGCATGTCTGTGAAAGCTCTGAACAATTTTTATAGATGCACCACAGAAAGCATTCCATCCAGATGCATCTATGCTTGGTATGGAAATTGCTCTGTTGTTTCTTATGGTCCTAGATAAAGAATCATGAACACAACCCAGTCCAACACACAAGCCAACCTTGTATCCGTTGACTCCACCTATTCTTCTCACTGCCTCTTCTGTTAGGCAGAAGATACAGAAGCTTAAACTTGCTGTGCTGGGGCAGCACGGTGGCTCACTGGTTAGCACCGCTGCCTCACAGCGCCAGGGGCCTGGGTTCAATTCCACCCTTGGGCGACTGTCTGTGTGGAGTTTGCACATTCCCCCTGTGCCTGTGTGGGTTTCCTCCAGGTACTCCAGTTTCCTCCCACAGTCCAAAGATGTGCAGGTTAAGTGAATTCGCCATGCTAAATTGCCCATACTGTTTAGGGATGTGTACCTTAGGTGGGTTATAAGGGGGTGAGTCTGGGCGGGATGCTCCAAGGGTCTGTGTGGACTTATTGGGCCAAAGGGCCTGTTTCCACACTGTAGGGATTCTATGTTCTATGTGAATAAACACATGTACCACAGATTCATGAACAGCTTCTTCCCCACTGCTATTAGACTTCTGAACGGACCTCTCAAATTTTAAATTTAATGTTGAGCTGGAGGAACACAGCAGGCCAGGCAGCATCAGGTCCAACCCTCCATCTCATCCCTGCCTCTTTGAACTGACATAATCTGTCCATCTTCTTTCTCTCCTATCCGCCCCACCCATCCCGTTGACTAATCCCCATCACTCCCTCCCTGCATTCACCTATCACCATCCCACCTACTTCCCCGGCCCTATCCCTCCTCTCTCTATTTATTTCCCAGCTCCTTTAACCCTCCCCATTTCTGAAGAAGGGTACCGACCTGAAAAGTCAACTTTTCTGCTCCTCTGATGCTGCCTGGCCTGCTATATTCCTCCAGTTCCACACTGGGTTATCTCTGACACTAGCATCTGCAGTTCTTGCTATCTCTTAAATTTAATGTTGATCTTGTTCTTGTGCACTTTTTCTGCAGCCGCAACACTGTATTCCTCACTCTGCTCTATTGCTCTAATGCACTTTGTACGATATGATCTGCTTGTACTGCACGCAAAACAAAAAAGTTTTCACTGTACTTAGGTACATGTGACAACAATAAAATACATGATAATAAAATGGTTGGCACTATTGGTCTCGTTGACATTGCCTTGTCAGGATTAGGAAGCTGGTTGCCCCAGACCCAACAACAGGTGAAGTGCATACAATAGTATTGGCACAAAACTCAAAGAAAGAAAAATATCTATTAAACTGTCTTACACCCACTGGCTTTCAAGTAGTTGTTCTTCCACATCATAGCGCCAAAACTGGTTTTCGGTTGTCACGATTCAAGTGTTCAATGAATAGGTCATTTTTGCCAGTCTCTCCCACCTTGATCTTGCAACCTGCTATTATCAGTCCCTGTTAGTCAGCTGCTTCCATTTTGCTCAGCTGATTTCAGCTCAAGATCTGATATGGATTGTTATTGTTTCCCATTCTGCAGTCAGTTGCTATGATTTGTCAAACTAAATGGATAAAATTTTAACTTGCCCGGTGGCTGCCATCATTAATTTTAGCTATACTCTTTCAAGGATAAGGTGATCTGTTAAAGACTAAAACTGCTATCTAACTCAAATTATATGCTGCAACATAATCTAAGGAGACATATTAATAAAAGTAGCTTTGCTGCAACTTGACACTCAGTTAAAATACAGCTAGAAGCGAGACTAATTGAGTGTCACAAGATGAAATCATTCAGAACTTTTAGAGTGCAACTTGCATTTTGACTAGCTGAACTGATGAGAAAGATACACAACTCATCAATCTCTGTGCTTCTCAGAGGCCAAACCAACTCAGCCCTTGGTACAATCTCTTACTCATAGTAATACAACAGGTGTAAATCGCTGCAACTCAACTGAATTTGTTCAGCCGTTCAAAAAAATCTGCTGCACAATAAAGTTAAAACTACAATCCATCCCTGTCTGAGAAGCACAATTAGTCTTGCTGCCCAGAATACGTTTGAGCTTTAAGAATAGAACGACAATCCCACTTTCACTGAACTCCAAGTCTTGCCGTAATCTAGATTCCGTCCAGTAGAAATTATCAGCAGTCAGGTGTTTTTCCAGACAGAGAGACAATGGGAGGAGATAGATTAGCTCATCTCAATGCCAATGGCTGATTGACTGAGACAGACAGAGACACAGTAACTAGCACCATGACGAAGCGATCTCTGCTTCTACATCATACACTGCTCCCATAACCAAACAACTTACCACATCTCCCTCCACTTCAATTCTTCCTTATCCATCTCCTGATCTTTCCCTTTCAGCTCTTCTCCAGTCAGCTCCCCACTTCCAGCCCTCATCATATCAACTCTCCCACCCCATCATCATCCTTCCCCAAAGGCTTGCCTCAGTGAGATATTAAAATGACAACATAATGTGCAGTTTTAAAACGGAGGTCAAGTTACACCTGCATGCCAGGGTAGACTACACTCAAAATCTGCTATTAAGATCAAAAGCCATGTGTTCCAATGTGGTTGTATTCTCCATTGACAGTTCCTACAGAGACAAGAATTCTAATTTTTAACATTTACTGGCAACATTTTCCTGTTGTTACAGAAACTCTTGAACATGACTTCCATTATAGGTCAACAATAAGATTTAGCAACGGGTCCATCTCACGATCACATGAAACCTGTTATCTTCTGCCACAGCTACTCCCATACAGCTCCACCTGCTGGACCAAAAACAATACTAAGCATCTTAAAACTAGTTTTACCTTCAGAAAACACGCTACTGAAGCTTGGTTCTGATAATTCCTGTCCACCATCTTATTCAATTGGGTTTATAACACCGCAAAAACAAAACTACATGGTAAACAAAATCGCAAATTTTTAAAGAAAAATGTGAAGAACAGCCAGGCCAACAGAGCTTTAACTAAGATAACAAGGTATAGAGCTGGATGAACACAGCAGGCCAAGCAGCATCAGAGGAGCAGGAAAGCTGACGTTTCGGG
>NC_063336.1:70526553-70545675 GCF_021869965.1 Rhincodon typus | reverse complement strand
TAGAAGCTGGATGAACACAGCAGGCCAAGCAGCATCAGAGGAGCAGGAAAGCTGACGTTTCGGGCCCAGACCCTTCATTTTCTGCTTTCCTGCTCCTCTTATGCTGCTTGGCCTGCTGTGTTCATCCAGCTCTACACCTTGTTATCTCAGATTCTCCAGCATCTGCAGTTCCTACTATCTCTGAAACAAAGAGCTTTAATTAGTTGTTTTACTATGTACAGATTGCTATACTGAAGAGGGAACAAAATATAAATAACAAACCAAGCCTGATTATCGTTCAAACATTTCAGGTGGTTTCCTTTTCTAGGACGTTGTATTTATTTTTGACTGAGAGATTAATAGTACAGACAAATACTCAGTAGATACAACACCTCCTTAAAAAAGCAGCTGCCAAGGAGAGAAAAAGTTCTTCTATCAGATAAAACTAGTCTGATGCTTCCATCAGCTGACTGCCAGCTGCTATACTTCTCACTGCAATCAAATAAGTCAGATTAAGCCAGCCAATTGTCGTGGTAAAACAATTCTAATAAACAGTTTTTGTTGGATGATAATGACAGTCTACTCTTGATCATCAGTTAAATGACAAAAGGTGTCAATGTCACTGTCAAACAGCAGCATCTTCTCAGCAATAACCTGCTCACTGACAGTCAGTTTGGGTTCTGCCAGGGCCACTCAGCTCCTGACTTCATTTCAGCCTTGGCTCAATATGGACAAAAGAACTGAATTCCAGAGACGGGGTGAAAGTGACAGTCCTCGACTTCAAATCCGCATTTGAAAGTGTGCGGCATCAAGGAGCACTAGCAAAACTGGAGTCAACGGAAATCAGGGACAAAATTCTCCGGTGGTTGGAGTCATACCCGGCACATAAAAAATTGGTTGTTGTTGTTGGAGGTCTGTCATCTAAGCTCAAGGACATCTGTGCAGAAGTTCCTCAGGGTAGATATTTTTAATCATCAGTTAAGGCATATTAAGCCATCTGCAGCAGATGGAACTTGAACTTGGGCCTTCTGACCCAGAGGTAGAGACACTGACTGCATCACAAGAGCCTCCAGTTTCTCTGTACCCTAGAACCAACCACCTTCAGCCACAATGATGCTCCTTCCATCATTAAGGTCAAATGTGGAAATGTTTGCGGATGATTGCACGATGTTCAGCACTATTTGTGACCCTAAAACAGTTCATGTCTAAATGCAACAAGATCTGAACAATACCCAAGCTTGAGGCAAGAATGACAAGTAACATTCATGCCACAAAAATGCCAGGCAATGAGCATCTCCAATAAGAGATAATCTAACCAACGCCCCACGACATTCAATGACGTTACCAACACTGAACTCATCCAACATCAACTGTCTGGGGTCACCATTGAAACTCAACTGGACTCAAAATATAACTATTGTGGCTAGAAAAGCAGTTCAGAGGCTAGGAATATGGCAGCAAGTAACTCACTTCTTGACTCTCCAAAGCTAGTCAACCATCTATAAGGCACAAGCAAGGAGTATGATGGAACACTCCCCATTTGCCTGGATGAGTGCAGTTTCAACAACATGCAAGGAGTTTAACACCATCAGGACACTGAGGACACTCCCTCAGTGGCAGGGAGTGTGTACTATCTACAAGATACACTCCAGAAAACTGACTAAAGCTCCTTCGCTGCACCTTCCACACCTACAACCACTTCCATCAAGGAGGACAAGGGCGGCAGACAAATGGGAACACAATCACCTGCAAGATTGCCTCCAAGCCACTCACCATTCTGATTTGGAAATTTTCTTAAAGTCATAGAGTCAGAGAGATGTACAACACAGAAACTGACCCATGCCAACCAGATACCCTAAATTAATCTAGATTCTTCATTAACCCCCAGTCACAATCCTGGAATCCCCTCCCAAATGACATTGTGGGCCTACCTACAGCACTTGGAATGCATCCGTTCAAGAAGGCAGCTCAAGACCACTTTCTCGAGGGCAACTAGGGACAGGCAATAAATGTTGGCAGAGCCAACAACATCCATGTCCCATGAGTGAATAAAAAAAAAAACTTATCACAATAACAAATCACATCCATATTATCATAAAGAGTTATAAAATATTTGGCCTGCTTCATGAATCTGCATTTTCTTGTAATTATACATCAACATTCTCCTGTATGGTTTCATTGACACTAATTGCCCTCTCATACTTGGTCCAAATAACCAGTCAATGGGGATGTTGCATCCTGAAGTCAAAGGCAAGCTATCTCCCCTTAAAGCAGGTCCACATAGCCATATTTCATCACAGATGTACCAAGGGGGAACTATAAGTATTTCAGCAAATGTAATTCAGCAATTGAGATTCAGCCTGTTGCTTGACATGGCAGAGTTACAAATTGGTTCACCTACAAAAACTAGACTCCCTCAATTGGTTGAACGTTGATCCAATGATGTTTTTCAACGGAGAGATGATAGTTGGCAACACAGACACTTTATGAAACAAGTAGCACTTGAGAAAATCTTCAAGTCCTCAAATCCAAAATTATTTTAATCCTGGCCTTGATTATTATTTGGCCTTTTTGGTTCTCTTTTCCACTGTAATTTCTTTCTTTAAATTTTGTTGGAAGGCTTGACAACATGGGCCTCCCCTTACCTGCCCTTGTTCTCTCTCTTCACCAATTATGCCCTATCCTGTGGCTACCATTTGCACCTGCATATGCTGCAAGCACTCCAGCCGCACTTTGAAACACTTGGAACCGTGTGCACAGTGCACAATGAACTCTCCCATCGAATTTACTATTTTCCTTGTACTCTTCCGCCATAGACAGGTGAAAAACTCAAAAAGAAAACAGAGAGCAAAATCATGAAGCTGTACTACTCCATATGCTCTTTAATAACCTACCATACTGCCAAAAGAATTTTCACTTTACTGTGAACTTCAGATCGTAGTTGCTGGTTCAAAGTGCGGCTGGAGTGCTTACAGCATGTGCAGGTGCAAATGGTAGCCACAGTATAGGGCATAATTGCTGAAGAGAAAGAACAAGTGCAGGTAAGGGGAGGCCCATGTTGTCAAGCCTTCCAGCAAAATTTAAAGAAAGAAATTCCAGAGGAAGAAAGCCAAAAAGGCCAAATAATAATCAAGGCCAGGATTAAAATAATTTTGGATTTGAGGACTTGAAGATTTTCTCAAGTGCTACTTGTTTCATTTTCACCAGTTCATTTAATAGGTGATGCTTTCATGTACTAATAATACCTTATCTACACGTGCTTACATCGACAGCATTTGTACTCAACAGAATAGAACTAGAATAATTCATTAATGATCATCAACTCTTCATCAAATGTGAAGCTGCACACATAAAGGAAAACATTAATTTACTGGACAACGTACTTCGCATCAAGACAGACAAGTTAAGAAAAGATTTTCTCCAAAATAACTGGTACACACTCCTACACATGAAAAACCATTGTCTTAAACATATCCTCTACAGACTGGCAAGGTCGCAGCTAATGTATTTCTGTTATACAATCCGTTTTACAAAGCTGGAATATTTTAGCTAAGCAGAAAGAACCCTATTTACTGCATCCTGGATCTCAGTCTCTTAAATTTAACAATTGATAGTGCTTGTTACAATAGGATCCACACCATTTTTATAGATGACTCAGCATTCCTTCATGTTGAGCAACAATAAGGAGCAGCACAGGAGGATGCCAAGGGTACAAGATGTACCCTGAGTGCAGGAATCAAATTTCCATCACCAAGAGTGGCTTGGTAGCAACATGACTGTCCTGTGCTAGCCAAGTCATAAAGGATGCAGCTGCCACAGGTGATAAAGTAACCAACAGGAGGGAAAAAAAAAAATCTGCATGATGGTCCTTGTGGAGACAATGTTCAATCTTCACATTCCGTATACGATCTATCGTGCTGTATGGCACTACCATTGTGATAGATGGGAAAGATTTTGAACAGATCTAGCGCTGAAAACTGGCATTCCTGAGGCATTGTGTGCAATGAGCAAGGAACTGCATTAAATTAGAATTTGTAATTTCAGTACAGCTTATCTACCACTCTCCATTACCATCAAGCCAGGAAATCAATGCTGGTTGAAAGACTGCAGGATAGCATGCCTAAAAGTGAGGTTTCAACTTCGTGAGGTTACACACTGGACTACAAACAATGCAAGAAGCAATGATTTACAAGGCAAAGCAATTCCACAACCAAAAGATCAGATTTAAGCTCTACTGTCCTGCCACATCCAGATACAATGAATGATGGACAGTTAAACTAACAGGAGGTGGCTGCACAAATATCCCGAACGTAACCATGAGGCAGCAATCACATCGTTGCACAAGCCAAGTCTGAAATATTTGTCTCCATGCTCAGCTAGAAGTACGGTGCGTGATTCAAATTTGTCTCCTCCTGAAGATCCCTGAATCACAGATGTCAGTCTTCAAATGATTCAATTCACTGTACATTAAATCCTAAAGGGCTGAAAGCACTGTACATGACCAAGGGTATGGGCCTTGACAAAATTCCAACAATAGTTAACAAATATTAACAATTGTTAACGTCCATGAATCTGAATGAGCTACACTCTAACCAAGCTGCTCCAGTACAGTTACAACACTGACTTGAATATTGCAAATTGCCCAGGTATGTCCTGTTCACAAACAGCAGTATGTCAAGTGAACTAATTATTTTCCTATCAGTCTGTTCTTGATCAATGACAAAGCAATGTGATCAAATGTGCTATGAAGTACACTTGCTTACCAATAATCTGCTCACTGACATTCACTTTGGCTTCTGCCAGGGCCACTCAGTGCCTGACCTCAACAGAGCTTTGGGCAAGAGAGCTGAAGACAGAGTGGCTACCCTGGACATTGAGGTCACAATCAGCAGAGTGTGGCATCAAGAAGCAGGAGTAAAACTGGAATGAATAGGAATGGGTAAAAACTCCCTGTTGGATAGAGTCATGCCTGACACAAAGAATGATGGCTGTGGCTGTCAGAAGTCAGTCATCTCTGTTCCAGAACATCTGTGCAGATGTTTCTCAAGACAGCACAGTAAGCCACCATCTTCTGCTACTTCAATGATGTTTCCATTGTCATAAGAGCAAAAATGGGGATACTCGCTGATGATTTCACCAAGTTCAGTATCATTCACAACTCCTCAGATGGTGAAAGAGCCCATGACCAAATGCAGTAAGACTTGGACAATATTCAGGTTTTACCTAACAAGTAACATTCACACATATTAAGTGGCAGATAATGACCATTTCTAACGAGAGATAACGAAACCATTGCCCCTTGATACTCAGTAGGGTTGCCATCACTGACCTCACCTCTCAATACCTTCCAAACTCATAACTATCATCGAGAAGCTCAAGGCAGCAAATACATAGAAATATCATCCACAAGTTCACCTCCAAACTACACACCATTCTGACTTGGAAATACATCACTACTGCTTCACTGTCACTGTCAAAATCATTGACCTTCCTCCCCAGTAGCACTGTAGGTCCAACTACACTAAATGGACTGCAGTGGATCAAGAAGGCAGCTCATCACCACCTCACAGGCAAATAAGGATGGACAATAAATGCTGGCGCAACTAGTAATACCAAATTTCATGAATGAAATAAAAGAAAATCATGCACCGACTGTACAAATGTAGATTACTCTAATATTCCTGCAGGGCACACCACAAACAACGTCAAATCCCAGGATCATAACTTGAAGGCTCTGAAAACTCCAGATCCAGCCAAACATTGAACTGTGTTCAGTCACCCAATTTACAATTCCTGAATGTGATAATTGCTTTCCAATTGGAATTATTTTTCCCCCAGAACCCTCAGAGAAGGAAAGAACAATGTTAACTGTATGTTATGGTTTGTGAAGTGGTAGGTAAATGGCACAAGTTGACCTGCATTAGTCAAGTGATGTATCATTAATTATCAAAGTATTCTTTCTTAAAAACCAGTTGCAAATCAAAAACCGCAAACTAGGTCCAGGTTTATCAATGGTCAATGCCACAAGAATTTTCCATGTACTTATTATTTTCAACTTATTTTGAACAGACTTCTGTGGGTGTAATTTCCTGAATATTTGCTCCCAAAAACATTCAAATCTAGTTGTGAAGCAAAAACCCTCCATAAAAGATTAAGCAAACATAATTACAAGTGGGGGTCATACACTGTTATGCTATGCTCAATTCCCTCTACTTTACACAAGTCTAATTTATCTCTGCACTAATTCTCCCTGGTTTATTATGGTTATGCCATCAGCCTGAAAAGACAAATGCTCATTTTCTGTCATTATACAATTTAAAACAGGTGCTTAAACAATGAATTAATGAACAGCAAAGGTTATTTTTCCTCATGTTTTGACATTTTCAGTTAGTTTAAGAACAAATCCATCCATTGGCACATTGTTTCTTGAATTACATTTTGTGGCTTCAGTTCAAGCGGTGTTAAAAATTAAAGTACTTTCATGACTCTACGTTCTTAAACCTGCTGTGCCTAAAGAAAAGAATGATTGTTCAAAAGCCCATGGAAGGAAACCATTTTTGTTCTGTACTTCTCCAATTCTGGAAAGTTTAGTGACTTTTACATTCTCGTGTACGCAGATGAGATTGCCATGAAGTTTAGGCATAAACTGAAATGGACATGAGGCATAAATTTTACACATATCTCACCACACCACATGGAAAATCCACTCCTGTAGGGGGACAACTTTTTTCTAATTAACATAAGAATAGAACATTTCAGACCAATGAGAAAAAACTACTCACAACTGATCATTTAAAACATTTCAACTGGAGCAAATAGAAAAAAAGTACACTGAAACAAAAATATTCACAGCTACACAATGTTGTCAAAATATTAACTGCAGAACACTTGCGTAATAGAGTTGCTTGATACTTTGTTTCTGAGTTTACAACAGCATAGAGAAACCGTGAGACATAGGAGCAGAACTAGGCCATTGGGCCAAAAGCCTGCCTTGTCATTCAATCACGATGATATGTTTTTCAACCCCATATTCCAGCCTTTTCCCTGTAACCCTTAATCCCCTTACTAATCAAGAATCTCTCTCTTTCTTAAATACACTCAATGACTTGATTTTCGTTGCAATGAGTTCCACAGATTCATCACCATCTGGCTGAAGAACTTCCTCTTCGTCTCAGTTCTAAAGGGTCATCCCTTAACTGGGACTGTGCCCTCGGGACCTAGTCTCTCCTACTAGTGGAAATACCTTCTCCACGCCCACTATATCGAGGCCTCTCAGTATTCTCTAGGTTTCAATCAGGTCCCCTCCCTCATCCTTCTAAATTCCATTGAGTACAGACCCAGTCATCAAGCACACATCATATGACAAGACCTTCATCCCAGGATCACTCTGTAAAACACATCCAGCACATCCTTGCTAGACACGGGGCCTTAAAACTGCTCAAAATAGTCTGAATGCAGTCTGACCACAGCCTTATACAGCCTCAGTTGTATATCCCTGTTCTTGTATTCCAGCCTTCTTGAAATGAATGCTAACACTGCATGTTAACCTTCAGAGAATCCTGAATGAGGACTCCCAAATCCCTTTGAGCTTCAGACTGCCGAAACCCTTCCCCATTTAGAAAAGACAGTCTGTGCCTCTATTCTTCCTACCATAGTGCATAATATCACACTTTCCCACACCGTATTCTACCTGCTAGTTCTTTGCTCACACTCCTAGCCTGTTCAAGTCCTCTGCAGTCTCCCTGCTTCAACATAACTTGACCCTCCATCTATCTTTGTGCTATCTGAAAACTTTATCCAGATCCTTCATCCAGATTATTAATGTACAACATGAACAGTTGAGGTCCTAACATCGACCTCTGCTGAACTCCACTAACCACCGGCTGTCATCCTGAAAAAGACCTGTTTATACCTACTCTCTACTTTCTGCCAATCAACCAATCTCTATCCATGCCGGTACCTTGCCCCTAACACCATGGGCTCTTATCTTACTTAGCAGCCTCCTGTGCAGTACCTTGTGAAAGGGCTTCTGGAAATTCAAAATGATCATTTCCACTGGCTCTTCTTTCTCCAATTTGCTCGTCACCTCCTTGAAGATTTCTAACAGATTTGCCTGGCATGACTTCTCCTTGACAAAGCCATACCAACTCAGCCCTATTTTACCAAGTACTTCCAAGTGTGCTGCAATCTCGCACTTAATAATGGACTCACAAGAGATGATGCTACAGCCACCAGGTTTGTGGGGTTATATAGCTAGTTTTTTTTATTGCCATACTTTATGACGTTTCAGGAGGTGCAATCCAAACTTCAGTCTAGAATTCCATGGAGAAGAAATCCTAATAATTTAAAGAAGTCACGGTGAACTGGTCTTCCCTATTCAATAACTACATGAACTACATAGCTGACATTAAATTAGATTTCATTACTTTAGTAATATTTATGGTACTTATTTGGTTGAAAGTATCTTTATCACAATTTGTTGTGATTTCTACTCAATGCTAAATCCCTCATTTCATCTGTAACTTAATAGCTAACAACACCAAGTCACTTAAACAGCTTAAATTTCATACATGGAATATAATGATAATTTTACAGATGAAATCCTATAGAGTGCCGAAGTGCAGCTTTGCCAAAATTACAAAAAAGATGCAGCCATCAGTTCCCACTTTTTGAATCCCTGACTTTAGGTGATAAAGCAGTGTGTACTGATATTTGAAAACCGATCCTACTACTCTTCTGAAATATTCCCACTGCCCTATCACTCAAGAATTTATATTCTGCAATATGTTTCCTTTGGATAGGCTGTTAAACTGAGCTCCAAGTTTCAAGTGACATGAAAACCCATGGCACTGTTGAAGGAACATAGGGAGTTGACCCACTGTCCTGATCAAATGCCCACACTCTGCAAATATCACTAGAAAAAACAGATTAACTGTGCATTCATTTCAGTGATTGCTCCTGAACAACAGCTATACAACAGTTACTGCACGTCAGAAGGTTTTTAATTGCATGACATATTTCTTGATGTTTTGACAGCATAGTAATGAAGAGTTGGGAAGTCATGTTGCAGCTGTACAGGACATTTGTGAGGCCACTTTTAGAATACTACATACAACTCTAGTCACCCTTCTATAGGAAAGATGTTGTTAAACTTGAGTGGGTGCAGAAAAGATTTACAAGGATGCTGTTGGGAATGATGGGGTGGGGGTGGGGAGTTTGAATTATGGGGAGAGGCCGAATAGGCTGGAGCTATTTTTCCCCCTGGAGTGTCGAAGGCTGAGAGTTGATCTTATGGAGGTTTATAAAATCACGAGCTGCATGGATAGGGTGAATGGCCAAAGTCTTTTTCTTAGGGTAGGAGAAGCCAAAGCTAGGGGGCATTGGTTTAAAGTGAGAGGGGTAAGATTTAAAAAGGACCTGAGGGGCAACTTTTTCATGCAGAGGATGGTATGTATAAAGAACAAACTGCCAGAGGAAGTGGAGGAGGCAGATACAATTACAATGTTTAAAAGGCATCTGGATGCGTGTATGAATTGGAAGGGTTTACAGGGATACAGACCAAATGCTGGCGATTGGGATGTCTGATCGGCACGGAAGAGTTGGACTGATGGGTCTGTTTTCGTGCTGGATGACCCTATGAATAGATAAATGTGATTTTTCTATTGGAAATCTAACTTGACTTACATTATTAAATGCAAGATGCTCTAAACAGCCAACAAAGAATTTATGATAAGCTAGGAGCAAAAGCGCAATTGTTCCACTGGAAGTGCAGACGACATTGATTCTGTTACTTTTTGAAGTCACTAATTAGCCAAGTAAGTTACAGTTTTTTCCCTTTGTTAACTGTTTATTTCTTAGTGACAAGCCAATTAAAGACTCACAGCAACGACAAGAAACTTGTAAAATTGCACAATGCTGCACTTCAGCAGCTATCCAGCTAACACCCTATACCTATATATTGCTTTGGTTTCATTTCTCCATTCACTACTTCAGTATGCCGCACATATGAAGAAAACTTTCCTTGGTTTAACATAGCTGATCTCAGCAATGCGTTGGCTTCTAATGAAAGAGAAATTCTGCCTTGAACAAAACACCAAAATGCATAAAACCATATCAATATGCTATTGTGCTGCCTTCCAAGGTTAGTGTTCTACAGGTAGGGTCAGATAGTTACATTTGTTAAAGAATCAACTAGGTAGGCCGAGTGTCACAGCAGTCATGTGGCATTCATACAGGAACAAAATTTGTCTCAATCCCCCCTGCTAGGATACATGACCTATGCCGTCAGCATAAAAGTTGACACCCATCACCATCAATCTGTGTTTATACAGTGCCCTTACTATTGTAAAATATCTCATGGCACTTCAAACAAGAACAAAGTATGACAACATGCCACTTAAGGACATATTAGGACACATGACCAAATCTTTGCTCAGAAGAGGTAGGCTTAAAAGGAGCATCTCAGAAGTGCAAAGAAAAGCAAAAAGATTTAAAGAGGGAATTCCAAAGCAGAGGAAAGATGGAGGCTGAAGGGGTGACTTGATAGAGGTCTACAAAATATGAAAGGCATAGATAGGGTGGATAGTCAGAGGCTTTCGCCCAGGATGGAAAGGTCAACTACAAGAACAGAACAGTGGCTCAGTGGTTAGCACTGCTGCCTCACAGCACCAGGGACCCAGGTTCGATCCCAACCTTGGGCGACTGTCCGTATGGAGATTGCACATTCTCCCTGTGTCTGCGTGGGTTTCCTCTGGGTGATCCAGTTTCCTCCCACAGTCCAAAGATGTGCAGGCTAGGTGGATTGGCCCTGCTAAATTGCCCATTGTGTTCAGCTATGTGTAGATTAGTTGGGGATGGGTCTGGGTGGGATGCTCAGAGGGTCGGTGTGGACTTGTTGGGCCGAAGGGCCTGTTTCCACACTGTAGGAATTCTATGAAGAGGGCACAGTTCAAGGTGAGAGTGGGGAACTTTAGGGGAGAAGTGCAGGGAAACGTTTTAAATTAGAGGGTGGAGTGTTCCTGGAATGCACTGCCAGTGGTCAACTTTCCTGCTCCTCTGGCTGCCTGGCCTGCTGTGTTCCTCCAGCTCCACACTGTGTTGAGTATGGGCAATGCAAAGGGGATCTAAATAAGGAATGGGAATCGGTGTAGGCTTGGTGGGCCGAAGGGGATGTTCCTGCATTGTATTGTATTGTATTGATTTAGGTAGCTAAAAACATGGCCAGCAGAGTGACTGCAGTAGTCTGAGGCTGCCCTCCCCAAGACTCAGATGAAGCATAAAACAGTCTTACAATTTTTGTTCTCTGGATGAATGATGGTGAACCTATGACTTAAGGAAATTATTGTATGGGCTGAAAGTTTCTCAGCAAGAGAAAGCTTTTGCACTTTCAATGTAATCAATGGTAACATAACAAGCCACCCATACTGCTGAGGGCCAATTAAACTGATCTAATGACATTTTCTAAAAAAAAACTCATTCTGGGTTTTACAACACGGCAATTCATTCCTTATACAACTGTATTTCAAGAATTAGCAAACGTGAACCTGCA
The DNA here is from genome assembly GCF_021869965.1 of Rhincodon typus. Lineage (NCBI taxonomy): Eukaryota > Metazoa > Chordata > Chondrichthyes > Orectolobiformes > Rhincodontidae > Rhincodon > Rhincodon typus. The sequence goes on along the minus strand of NC_063336.1, from coordinate 70,534,148 downwards.
TTTTATAATACCACGCTCAAGAATCAAGGCTGAATTAAACAATACATGTGTGTAACTATAATGCAGTAAGAAGGGGTCTTTCCATGGGTCAGTCTGGTCTACACAAAAGTTATACAGGCAAAAAAAAATCCAAATTTTGAACAAAAGAAAGCAGACAGAAAAATTAATCCTGTAGCAAAATGGTTACAGTGAAAGTGAGATGAAAGGAACGAACAGTGAGGTTTCACAGTTAAGTGACTGATCACCTCATTTTTAATGCATAAGCTGTTTTATTGATCATAGTTTCTGACTAGACAATAAACCTTGCCAGCTGTTGCTGGGTCATTACAGTTGGGAACTGACCAATATGTCAGTCATGATTCCATTTAAAAAAGCTGAACTCAAGAAGTGTTGATTATATAATCAAAGTGGATTCTTTCTTCAATTTTAGTCATTGGCTTGAAAGCTATGATAAGTGGATTCATAGCCATTTTCCACAAGATTCAGAAATCACAACGGGACTTTTAAAACATTTGGAAAGTAATCATACCATATTAAGACCTAAAAGCAGCCACGTCAAACATGTTTTAGAATTATCCATGAAGGGTCTCAACAGCATAACCACAGTCAACTCATCAAAACACAGGTCATGGTAAGGTAGATCATTTTATACATCGATATTACATTGTACTTTACACAAAATTCATGAAAATATGACATCAAATCTCTTCAGCTGGAAACAGTATTCTGGAACAACATTTTCATTGCACTTTTACTGTAAAAATAATAAAAAGGCAGGAGGCAAAGCTAACTGGTCAATGGAACTTGTAGGACCGGAAGGTTGCTTTCAGTGTGAGTTCCACAAGGTTCAGTATAAGATTCCTTGCTTAGATTTGAGCTTGAGTGTATAGGCTATGATAAAAAGTTTGTAGATGATATAAAAATGACAGAAAGCTACAGACTACAGGTAGATATCAAGGAGCGAGACAGTAGCAAAATGGAGTTCAATCTAGGAAAGCATGATAAAATGGATTTGGAAGTAGTCAACAAGGCAGGAAACATAATAAATAGTAGGATACTGACAAGTGTAATGGAATAGAGGGACCTTAGATGACGTATCTACGAATCCCTGAAGGTGGAGCAGGTAGTGGAACAGGTAGCTAAAAAGGCGGACACGAAGATATGCACAACACTTGTCTTTACTGGTCCAGGAACAGAATCCAAAACATGGGAGGTTTTGCTGGAACTGTATAAAACATGGGGTAGGCCACAGCTGAAGTACTGTATGCAACTGTGACTGTTGCACTATAGGAACACTGATTGCATACACGTGGATGCAGAAGGGATTTACAAGGACGTTGGCTGAAATGCAGAATTTGAGTTTGAGTAAAGATTGAATAAGATAGGATTACTTGCTTTGGAACAGAAGGGGCTGGCAGCAGACCTGATAAATTCTTCATAGTTATAAAGAGGACAAGATAGATTGGTTAGGAAGGTCCTGTTTCCCTTGGCTAAAGGATCCATTACCAGCAGGCACAGATTTAGCGTAAGATGTTGGAGGTTTAGAGGGGATTTTAGGAGGCACATTTCACCCAGAGGATGCTGCAGATCAGAAAATCTCAGACAAATACTTGAGACACAACCCTAATGACATTTAACAACATACTTGAATGTGCACTTAAAGTGCTGTAACCTACAAGGCTACAGGACAAGTACCAAAAAGCAGGACTGGGCTGGATAATTTCCTGTCAACTGTTGAGAATATGTTGGGGCTGCTATAATTCTGTTGTATAGATTTTTTGAAATATTAATGGTGTCACACGTACGTCTGAACATAACTTAGTGGTCAAGATTTCTCACTAAATAAAAACTGAAAGAACTGCGGATGCTGTAAATCAGAAACAAAAACAAAAGTTGTTGGAAAGGCTCAGCAGGTCTGGCAGCATCTGTGAAGAAAAAAATTAGAGTTAACTTTTCAGGTCAGGTGACCCTTCCTCAAAACTTCCTCGTTCTGAGGAAGAGTCACCAGGCCCGAAATGCTAACCTGATATTTTTTCCTTCACAGATGCTGCCAGACCTGCTGAGCTTTTCCAGCAACTTCTGTTTTTGTTCAAGATTTCTCACTACCCTCTTGCCAAGTTACATATTTAACTAAATTCTGATGCATACCATTTCCTGCACTGCAAGCGAGATCAACAATGTCACGTCACATTTGATTTGTTAACAGTTTGAGAAATTACTTTTGAAGTTCATGCAATGGAGTTTTAGAAATGGAAAGAAAATGCATAATACATGGCTGTGTGCAGTTAATTTGAACAACTTGCACAAACTGAGCTACAAGTTCAACAGTTCAATCATTTATGACACGATAAACTCATCAACCCCATGAGAATTTACAGGGTGTGTAGGAAAACTTTGGTTATAGAACAAGCATAGAAATTACACAAGCATTACATTTATGCATTTTTCATTCAAACATTCAGCCTATCTTTATGAAACTTGGAAAAATATACCTACAGCATGATGAAAGGTACGTAGAAAATTAATGATAAAACAGTCTTCCCTACGACACACATAAAACCTGGAAAGTTTAGCATAAGTCAACAGAAATAAAATAAAAATTAACAGCAAGCTGGAGATTACAGAAATTAATCAGACTATTCTATGTCAAAGCTGCAATCATCTTTTATGCTCACCATTCCATTCTTTTTATGGTAATAGCTGAGGACAGGAAAGCGACCACCTTGACGAAATGTAGCAACTTTTTTCAAAATTTCATCATCAGTTGATTTTGGCACCATGACAATAGGAGGATAGGAGGGGCAAACAGCGAAATCTTTGTTAACATAGCTTAGTCTCCATTCATCTGTCTGAAAGAAAAGCAAATATTGTTTCCATTATTCAAAAGGCTTTCTTGCTGATTAAATCTTACTTGCAACAAAAATTGCTGCTTTTAAAATATTCATGCCAATAGACCGTTTCAAGTTTATGACAACTTATGCCTTGGAGTAATTTATATACCAGCCAGATTTTGGGGAATGCCCATGTTTGCAATTGCAAAATTGATTGCACAGCAATTTTCCTTTTTAGATTTCAGATTAATATTATGCAGCTACTAAGGCCCAAAGTTCTAGAGATCCTCCCTAAATCTGATGCTTTACCTTGCTTTGTTCTTCCAAGCCTACCCAATCTGGGAAAACTTTTGGTCAAACACCAAGACAACAAGTTATGCAGCTCAAGGTCAAATTTTTGTTTGACACACTTATAAATTACCTTGACACAGTATGTTGTTAGGAAACGCTAGGAAAATCCAAGCTGTCATTTTCTCTCATTCGAAATTCCATAACAAAATTATTTTATAAATCACATGCAAATAAGTCAACAAAAATCAGCCAAAGCAAAGGAACTCCCCATCCAAAATGAAGTAAGTTCTTTCTAAAGGATTCTTCATATCTCAAATTCTAATCAATGCTACATAGTTAGATAATACATGAATTAATTAGTTTTTATCAACTCCATTCTTTTAAACTGCTGTTTGGTCTATTTTCCCATTGCTTAATTGAACTACAATTATCATAACGTGAATATTTAAAAAAAAAACAGAAAGGAAATTGCCTCTATAACCCAATGTTTGTAATCACACCCAATAATCAAATCACAGATTAGTTACAGAGGGGGCACATTCACCCTGTTGGGTCTGTTCTAGCATTCCAAAGGAGCAATTTGCCTCATGCCACTCCCCAACCTTCTCCCTGTCTATTTTTCTTCAGATAATCCAATTTTCTCTTGAATGCCTTAAATGAATTAACAGCCACCACGCATTGAGGCAGTGCATCCAGATCCTAACAACTCATTGTGTAAAAACCTTTTCTTCATGCTGCCTTACTTTTTTCTGTCAAACACTGAGTCTGTCTCCTCTAATTCTCAACTTTTCTACAATTAAAGAAGTTTCTCCCAAACTCCTCTGTCCAGATCCTTCATGACTTTGAGCACTCACACATCAAAATCTCCCTTCAATTTTCCTAACACTTCCAATTTATCTTCCTAACTGAAGTTCCTTATTCCTGGAAACATTCTTGCTCTATCTAATGCCTCTCTATACTTCCTGGGGTGAACTGTGGCACCCAGAACTGGACACAGTACGCCAGTTGAGGCCAAACCAATGTTGGACACAAGTTTAACACAACCTCTTTGTTTCTGTACTCCATTTCCAATAAATAAATCCTTGGATACTGCGTGCTTTACAAACCTTGCTCTCAAATGTTTCACCATCTTCAATTATTTATTCACATATGTATCCAGGTCCCTCTGCTCCCGCACAGCCTTCAAAATAACATATTCAGAATTATAGGTAATTATTTGAAACTGCCCCTTCATGTTTATCCTACAAACTTACATGACTTCACACCCTAGTCCTTTAAATTTTATCTGCCACTAACGCATTTATTCCACCAACCCGTCTGTATCCTTTTGCAGTTCAATATTTCTCAAAATACTTCAAAGTTTAAGACAGCTCACAAATTTTGAAATTATGCCCTGTACATCAAGATCTAGGAGATTAACGTATATATCAGAGAACAAAAGACTCAACAGTGATCCCTGGAGCACTTTACTTTAGCATTACTCTTGCCTAGAAACATCCATTGCCTCCCTCCTTTTATTTCCTGTATCAATGTTGCTAATGTTCCTTTTATTCCACAAGTTTAACTTCGCTCACAAGTCTGTTGTGTAGCACTTTATCAAAAGCCCTTTAAAAGTGTACATAATCCACATCAACACTTCAAAAGAATTCCAGCAATTTAGTTAAACAAAATTTGCCCTCCACAAAACCATGCTGGCTTTTCTTAATTAACTTACATTTGCCCAAGTGATTGTTAATTTCATCTCAAATTACTGTTTCGAGAAGCATTCTTGCACTGACGTTAAACTGACTACTTTCAGTTTTTGGGCCTATCGTTAAACCTCTTTTTGAATAAGGGTTAACATTTGGAATTCTCTGGTCCTCTGCCACCACAGTCTAAGGAAGACCAGAGAATTACGGTAAGCATCTCTGCAATTGCCACACTTATTGCTCTCACTCTCCTTGGATGCAACACATCTGATCCTAGTGTTCATCAACTTCAAGTATAGTCAATCCAATAATTTCCACTTTAATCAATTTTATCCTCCAAGAATCTGAATTACCTTCTCTTTTACCATGACCTGCTTAGCATTATCCTCTTTGCTAATGTTGGTTTCAAAGTATTAATTTAATACTTCAGCAGTGTCTCCTGTTTCCACACATTTAATGTCTAATTTCCCATCGCTGTGTGAAAATATTTATCATGAACCATGGTCATGTCTACTGCCTCCACATTCAAGTTACCTTTTTGGTCTCTAATTCATAGTCATAGAATCCCTACAGTGCAGATAGAGGCCATTTGGCCTCATTGAGAAGAGCATCCCATCCAGAGCCAACTCCCCATCCTAAGTGTGCAATCCCATATTTACCATGGCTAATCCACCGAGCCTACATCCCTGGAAGCTACAAGGAAATTTAGCATGGCCAATCCACCCAAACTGCACACCTTTGGACTAAAAACCAGTGCAGCTGTGAAAACCCAAGCAGACACAGGGAGAACGAGTATACTCCACACAGGCAAGTACCCAAGGCTGGAATTGAGCCTGGGTCCCTGGTGCTGTGAAATACCAGTATTAACCATTGTGCCACTGTACTACCCATCCAGTATAATGCCTCATTTCAATCATAAAATACTTCAGGATTTTACTCAGTAACACTTGCTTGTACTCCTTTTATGTCTTCTTTTTGCTTTACTATTTTCCCTTCTAATTTCCCCCCTGTACTTCCAATACTCCTCTAAGTTTCCTTCAAGACATAATTCTTGGAATCTAATAAATGTTCTTTGTTCCTGATCCAACAATATATATTTTCTGATATTTGCACAAGTCTAGGTTTGAATTCAACTTTTGTTTCAGAAAGAATGCTCTCTCTCTTTTTAGGCTTGCTATATACTGAAAAAAAAAAAGTTGTCCTGAATGCGTTAGAAATTCTGTATCCTCAGCACCATTTACACTGAATTTAGCTCAGTTGTTATGGAGATGGTTGAAATTCCAGACTATGCTCCTTTTTGGTTTCAAGTTGCTTACGTATTTGCCAAATATGGCCAAAACCCAAAACCATACCAGCAATTGGAATAAACTCATGCACCATACTTGCAAATAATTAAAATTGGACTCACTGATGCAGAAAGCAAAGTAAACTCATGCTCAGGAAGGAAGGAGTGCCATCCATCTTCCAAAACCTCAAACATAGGTCGATAAAAGAAAGGATACATCAATGTGGTAGAATCCAAAGTAGATAATGTCTGAACAAGGGAAAAACAAATAAAGCATTATCACTTCCAAGATTATTCAGTCCCACTTTCACCGCAAACTTACAGGCCAAGCTATTTTTAAAAGGAAGTCTTCAACTTCATTTCCCATTAAAAGCATCAAATCCTCCTGTTGTTTTGTGGTGCCAGCAGCTATCATTATCATACAGAAAATGTACCAACATTCTGCATGCACCCAGTCACAGGATAACCATGAGAAAAACAATCTGGCTGATTTCTTCTTTTGAACACAAGCCATTCGCAGCATCCAAAGCCTCGGATGGGACACTCTGGTAAATTTAATGCCTCATCAGAAGGTGCGCACCTCAAACCTTGCAGCTTTTTTAGTACTGCAGTACCAGCATGAGTCTAAGTCCTTAAATGTTACATGATGCCACAACATTGTGTGACACTATTGAAATGTTCTCCTAACCAAGCGAGACTGTTAAAATAAAAAGAAGTATTTAATTTGTGTTGATGGTTCAATAACCAAAACTACTCGTGATCTTTTGCAGGCATTGGTAACCTCTTAAAAATTATGGCAAAACCAAGTTCTTTTGAGGTCCAAGTGGAGGCAATATTAAGTAAATGAAGTTCAACAATATTAAGCAGATTATCTGCACGAGCATAAACATCTTATAAAATTCATGAAACCTATTTAATGATATGTGCTCAATGAAGCATGCCATAATTTCTGAAGTGTCATGTTGGATTCACCATACATCGGTTACTTGTTTGTATCACTGTCTTCTTTCTTTATGAACAGCAACAACAACTTCAAATGAATAGGAAATTTACTCACAAGAAACATGATCACAAAGCCTAGGAACTTTCCACAGTGAGCACATATCTTCCAAACCTCAAATTTAGGAAAAAATAAATTAGGGCACTTAATTATCTTAAAAGAAAGCCCTAACAACGAAGGCTACTCGCACCCCAGCTAAAAACTAGAGACCAAACTGGTTAAGACTTCACAGTAGACTTGGAATGCTGATTATAAAATCCATACAGACTTTGAAACTGTCTCATCAAATGAGGCAAGTAAATCCTTGCACCAAACTGGAAATTCTAGTTGCATGAACTAATCCTTAAAGGACTTAGCACAAGCCGTCAAAGTAATTACACCTGCTGGTGATCTATTCTGAAAAGTGGGCAGACAATATATCTAGAAATGGTAGGAACTGCTGATGGTGGAGAATCTGAGATAACAAGGTGTAGAGTTGGATGAACACAGCAGGCCAAGCA
>NC_063336.1:70459875-70526153 GCF_021869965.1 Rhincodon typus | reverse complement strand
AACAAGAATCTTCTCATGATTAATTGTTTGTAAAAGATTTATTAACCTCATGTGCTAGTTTATTTAAAACAACAAAATACATTATAGATTAGAAAAAAATTTCTGAAGGGTCCAGACCCGAAACGTCAGCTTTCCTGCTCCTCTGATGCTGCTTGGCCTGCTGTGTTCATCCAGCTCCACACCTTGTTATCTGAGACAATATATCTATCCTGATTTAATCAAGTCGAGAAAGTATTTAATATTGAAAGAAAGCAATCTATATTAATGGTCCACTATGCTTGTCAATTAGTACAGCCATCCCTTTAAATGACCTAAGGTTCTTTTCCTCTCAGCTTCAATCAACATATGGAAGCAATATTGATTTCTTTCCTAAAGTGAACGAGTGGAAATTCATAATGTACCTTGCATGGATTCCTATCAGTAGAGATAACTTATCAGGAAATGTCCACCAAAATTGTAATTTATGAATATGGTCCTTTAGTAAATATGGGTAAATGCACGCTATATCCAATTTTATGACATCTATGCATGAAACACACTCAGGTTACTTTACAAATAGCAAGGGTTGCAAGCAACTGTACAGCTGACAGTAATTAAGTTAGAAGGATACCCTCCACAATTATTCAATATTTTACACTTTTTTTGTGCCTCTCCATATTTGTTCCAAAAGCCAAGCACCATGGCCAATATCGTGGCCCCTTCTATTAGTACATTATCCAAATTGATTAATTAAAAAAGGGTTATTTTTAACTAAACTACACAGGAGGCGGCATGGTCCACCTCTCAACAGATTCTCTTAGTTAAAAAGACAATTTTCTGTCTTTCCATAGATTCCTTACCATGCAGAAAAAGGTTATTTGGCGTACTGAAACTGCACCAGCCCTCTGAAGAAAATCTCAAACAGGCCCACCCCCACCCTATAATCCCTAAGGGGGTTTTTACCACAGCTAACCCACCTAACCTGCACATCCTTCAACACTTCAAGTAAATTTTTGGCATGGCCAATCCACCTAATTGTACATGGGGCGGCACGGTTGCTCAGTGATTAGCAATGCTGCCTCAAAACACCAGGGACCCGGGTTCGATTCCACCCTCGGGCGACTGTCTGCGTGGAATTTGCACATTCTCTCCGTGTCTGTGTGGGTTTCCTCCGGGTGCTCCGGTTTCCTCCCACAGTCCAAAGATGTGCAGGTTCGGTGGATTGGCCATGCTAAATTGCCCACAATGTCCAGGGATGTGTAGATTAGGTGGGTTTATAGGGGAATAGGTCTGGGTGGGATGCTCTGTGGTCAGTATGGACTTGTTGGGCCGAAGGCCTGTTTCCACACTGTAGTGATTCTATGACCACCTTTGGGCTGTGGGGAGAAACCAGAGCACCCAGAGGAAACTGATGCAGACACAGGGAGAACATGCAAACTCCATACAGTTACCCAAGGCTGAAATCGAACGTGGGTCCTTAACGCTGTCAGACAGCAGTGCTAACCTATGAGCCAATGTGCTGCCGTTCTCTAGTTATTTTGTGGTATTCTTGATCTAGCATCTGCAGAAAGAATTTATTTTAACAAGTAAAAAACAGCAAATTATGAACTCTTCATTAGTCACTTTTCACTGATCAAGAACTTCCCTCTAAATTTAACACACATGACAAATTTCAATTCTTCTCGAACACGAGAATGGCAAACGCAATTCTATTTCTCTCATGGAAGTCGCAGTTTCTTCGAAAACATCTCTAGAACCAACAATTTACACCACACAGAAAGACAAGGCAGTAACTGCACAGGAACACTTGTAAATCAGACGTACATCATTATTCCTCCATCATTGCTGGTTTAATGCACTGCAACTTCCTGTTTAATCACCATGGGAGTTCCTTCAGATCAGATGGGCGGCAATGATTCAGCATGGCAGCCCACTGTTAAATCTCAAATGACATTAAGATTAGATAATGCATGATGGCCTTATAATGACCAACAGGAGAAAAAAAACAAATGGAAAGGAATAGGATTATTCAATGAGCTGTATGTTAAGACTGGATAAATACCTTCAACACTACACATAAAAGCTTCATTGAAACAGTCAAATAACATTTGAAAAGTTGTTATTGTTTCACTGAATTTGGACCTAGGTTTAAAAGTCAAAATTATCTCTACAGGCTACAATAATTTGACAAAAAGAAGTTTCAGCATTTCAACACACTGTCTGATGTGTTCAAAACAAACTTGGACTATCCATAATACACTCATTATTACTCAGAAAGCCAAAGCACAGCTGAAAAAAAAAATCAAAGCTATAGCAAGAGTGTATTTTTGAAGTTAGAACTGAAGCATATCATGGCCAAATAAGGAATGTTCATTCTGCCTGATCCTCAGCACTAAATCAAATCTTTTGAGAAGCTCTATTCCAATAACAATTTATCATAACTTGGAAAACAACTGATAAATAAAAATCTCACCTCAATAGAGCTTGCGATATTTAAACATTCTTCCATGCCAGGAATATCCAAGTGAATGATTCGCAGATCCTTACATTTAATTGTAATTGTACCCAATGTTCCCACAAACCTGGAATTAAAGAATTACAATCGACTTAACAATAGTGGTATTTATACTTAATTTTTAAAAAATTTCTTCACTTTCGAGAAATGGCTTTATTAGCATTAATGCTCCCTATAGCCTAGAATTCATGACAGCGTCAGTCAGATTTATCTAGGGCTATTGTTCGTTGCACAATGCGGTGATCAAAAGGAGTTTGCAGTGTACGGTGAGATGGGTCCTACTGCTGATTTCTCTTCAAATATGGAATATTTCACTGTCAGATGGTGCTTCATACTGCAGACACAGAATTTAAGTTATTTTCCATTGTTCAGTCCTGCAAAACGACGAGTCAGGTTAAGAGTTACATTTTCTTTTGGCAATAACTGAAAGTAAAGAGAATTATGATTTATTTTCTCTTCTTACAGTGCTTTTACATTGGCAAGTATTTACTGAACTGCCTGAAGTTGACAAAGGATTTAATTAACCTTGTAGTTGACAACTATAGCAATTTTGCTTGATACAGACTATAAAAGTGATTGATGGACATAAAGGATGTGAATAAAGACACCTGCAGGCAAAGACACACAAATCTCGACAAAATAATACGAGTACTGTAGTAAAATCAATTTTGAAAGAGACCCACATTTCACTGTCAGATAGCAAACATTTGGCACAGTGGCTACCACTGTTGCCTCACGGTGCCAGGGACCGAGGCTCGCTTCCACCGTCCGACAACCATCTGCGTGGAAGTGTGCACATTCTCCCCGTGTCGGCGTGGCTTCCTCCAAGTTTACCGGTTTCTTCCCACAGTCCAAAGATATGCAAGCTAGGTGGATTGGCCATACTAAATTGCCCATGGTGTCCAGGGATGTGCAGGCTATGTGGATTAGCCAAGGGATACGCAGCGGGGCGGGGGTTCTGGAAGAGTAATCTTCGGAGGTTCGGTGTGGATTTGAGCCGAATAGCCTGCTTCCACACTGTAGGAATTCTATGTTTCCCCCTCTTAAACATTTGTTTCATATAAAAGACAAATTCGTGCAAGTACAGTGTGTGACCGCAATAACAACATGCAGTGACAGATTTCTGGTCAATACTCGACAGACAGGACATTACAATTGGAGGAGGAGACACAACATCTCCACTGGAGCAAATAAAGCAAAACTGAATTTTAGTAATAAGGGCAACATAGTTGCGAAACCTGTAGAAAAAAAAAGGAAATGGGACGATCTTCTAGGCTGCTCCAAAGAATTGGGCAGGGGTATGATTGACTTAATAGTCAATAAACGTGGAGCTTGGAAAGCACAGCAGGTCAGATAGCATCCGAGGAGCAGGGAAGTCAATATGTCAGGCCGAAATCCTTCGTCGGAACTTTATTGTTTATTTCTAAGCTGTCAGAGTTTACGCGCTCATGGTCAAATCTGTTGACACATAAACCGTACAAATGAGGTGAGGTCCGGCTGCTTCTCCCCCACACAGTCGCCGCTGCTCGAAGCCCGACTCCAGCCTCACTCACCTTTTCTCGATGGCGTCGATGTTGCTGTGCAATAGCCAGAGCTCCTCACTGTTATCCTGGCGGGAGGAAAGGATCAGGTGGTGCCCGGTCAGACACAGGGTGCCCTCCACCCGCGGCAGGAAAGGCCGGTGAAGGACCACATTGTCCACCCGCGGAGTCTTAATCAGCTCCGCGAACTCCATCGTCCACCCTCCCAGAACCCGCAGCGCCCGGACCACAATAACACGCGCACCAACTTCTAGGCGGAAGATAGGCTCCCGCAGTGCGTAGCCCCCGAAAGACAACTTCCCGAGTCATGGTTCCGACCAGAAATCACTGATTGTTGACGTTTCGTCTCAGAAAGGTTAGCAGTGGATTTCGTTCGTTTCGTCAGAAAGGCCTGAGTTTGCCTCACGCCGAATTACAGTCAACATGCCAAACACCTTCCAGATCACTCTCTCCTCCAACCTGACAGCCACCATGGCTTAAATAGATTTAAAAAAAACAAAGCTAGAGAAAATCGGCGGGTCCGAAAGCAGCTGAGAGGAACAGAATCCATGTTTCCAGTCCAATGTGAATTGTTCAGAAGTGAAGGGAGAATCAGAAAAGTGATGGATTTTTAGCTGCAGAACAAGGTGAAAGGAGCAAGTAGAAAAATAAAGGTTAGAAGGCAAGGGATTAGTCGTGAAAGAGCGAAAGGCAAAGAGAAGTTCATAGCAAAATGTAACTCAGCTCTGCTGAACATCAAAACCAAGAAGAACGCATGCTTGGGGGAGATGGAGAGAAAAGTATCAGAGAACAGATTTCACTGTTTGAAATTGCTGAAATTCCTCAAGGCTATCAGGGAGTGATGGGGGGGGGGGGGGGTGCTCTTAACTGAAGATGGCATTAAAAGGTCATTCTGCCAGATCAAGACAGGTGGTCAGAAGTAGTAGATGAGGTCAGCAACCATAGGGTGACTTGGGTCCAAGAGTTGCAGAGAGGTGGTGACATCAGGCTCCTTAGTCCCTATGAGGAGAAAATTCTGATCTCCATGGAGAAGAGCGTAATTCTTCACTTGGTAATGGAGAGCCCACAATAACCAACCCACCGAGTAAGCTTCATTGTGCTCTTCTGCGCTTTACTAATCCCCCATTATAACCAACACATTTTATTCCTCTTTGTCAACTCTCTTCTGCACTTCTATTATGTAAGCACTAGCAAAACCCAGCAAACCTCCACAAAGAGACCAGTGCAGGAGACTGTCGGCTCCACTTCCACCTCTGTTGAGGAAGCTACTGATTTCCCAGAGGATGCACTGACAGAGGCTTTCACCTTCAGTCTCTACCAGCTCAGAGACTTTCACTTTGGTGTTCTACACTTTCTAAATTAGACTTGGGAACACGATCTGTTGAGCACATCACTGACTGTCTTTGTAGCTGGTTGACAAAGGAACGCCTTGGTCTATAATAATCCGAGGACAGCCAGAGACCAGGCACCTGTTGGACTGCAGGCAGAAGAAGAGCCTGTTCCCAACCATTATTGACTTTGCCAAAAAGCAGACAGACAGAGGAACATCAGGTAGGTATGTCAGAGGCACTTTGTAATCTAATTGAAGGATGGAGGAGTCCACCAATTTAATCAGTACAGTGCTGGCACTTGGCTGTGTGCATCCAGCTGTCAGACAAGTTGGCATGGTCAGATAGAGCACCATGGACACCCAGGTCCAGCACTTTCAGTGTTGGCCAAATATGGGTATAGATTACACTCCATTGTTCCATCCATTGGTACTCAGCATCAATTGCAAGGAAAGACGGGGATATGGAAAGTCATTCTCATTCCAAGTGGCCCTTCCTCTCAGGGAGACAGCTTGGTAACGGCAGATACCAAAGAGGTAGAAAGAGCCACACATGTGACCCCCAGAAGTTTCTCCTCAGGACACCTCAGAGGTGTCCAGCCTCTCCAGCTTGCCCACCTCTGATTCCAGTCTGCAGCTCTTCAACTTGAGGATGATTAGCATGCATCTTGGCAGGATACTGTCAGCAGACCTGAGTCATCTTGGCCCAAAGGCACCAGGGAACAACGGCCCAAATATTCAGAGCATCCACATACTATGCTTCCTCTGACCCCATTGCAGAGGTCAGGACTGCATTTAAAAGAAGTATGAAGAGGGGAAGAAAACAAATTACTGAGGACACATAGGAGACACGGATGAAATATCATTGTAAATAACCTTTCACTTGTGTAAATGCATATTAATTTGCATTATTTAAATATCTACTTAGTATAATTTTCATTGTCAGACCTGGTTATGTATCATCCATGTGAAAGATGAGCAGCATCTTCTCCAATACCCCAAGAAAGAAAGGAGTTCCAATTGCCAAGTATTGCTCTTCACTCACAAGCAACTGACTGCTTGAAAGCAGATAGCCTGAGCAATCCTTAAAATGCGGCATTAAGGACTGCAGCCAAGGTGTTCCACTTGGACAACATTAAGGCCAAATGCAATGTGCAGGAAATGCACTTAGGTCTGGTGTGCACACAATTCCATACTTAAATCCACCTTCTGGTTGCGAGTGTGGAATCAGTGGTGATTTTACACATTTCTGTAGGGAAAGTTAGTGTGACGCATCAACTTAGCAAGGGAGGTCACTGACATTCAAGTCCGGCAGAGATGACGAAAATGATGGCAAAGCCTGCAGATGTGGGATCTCTTTATATTCCTTTGTCTCCTTGGTGGATCTTCACCTGCTGTTTCTCCCTCTGGAAGGTGTGCTTTTGGTGCTGGAACTTTCTTATCCTCCTGATGAAGTTGTCTCCTTTTATATTGTTTTTGGAGGAGCACCAAATTGGTTAGTGCATTGAGTATAGGAGTTGGGACATCATGTTGTGACTGTGCAGAACGTTGGTGAGGCCACTTTTAGAATACTGTGTTCAATTCTCGTCTCCCTGCTTTAGGAAAGCTGTTGTTAAACTTGAAAGAGTTCAGAAAAGATTTACAAGGATGTTGCTGGAATTAGAGCATTTGAAATACAGGAAGAGGCTGAGTTGTTGGGGCGTTTTTCCCTTGAATGTTGAAGGGAAACATGTCCTCATTTCAAGTGGCCCTTCCTCTCAGGGAGGCAGGTTGTTGCCAGCAGGTACCAAGAGACAGAAGGAACCACACACACACACATGATCCTCAGAAGCTTCTTCTCAGGACACCTCAGAGGTGTCTGACCTCTCCAGTTTGCCCATCTCTGATCCCAGTCTGCAGCTGTTCGACTTGCATGCATCTTGGCAGGATACTGTCAGCAGACCTGGGTCATCTGGGCCCGAAGGCACCAGGCAACAACTGCCCAAATCTTTCGAGCAACCACATAACAGGCTTCCTCTGACCTAGTTGCAGAGTTCAGGACTACATTTAAAAGAAATGGTTATAGAGGTTTATAAAATCATGAGGGGCATGTAGGCATGTAGAGGGTTAATAGCCAAGGTCGTTTTTCCCAAGGTAGTGGAGTCCAAATCAGGGGGCATAGGTTTAAGGTGAGAGGGGAAAGATTTAAAAGGCTCCTGAGGGGCAACTTTTTTATGCAGAAGGTGGTGTGTGTAATGGAATGAGCTGCCAGAAAAGGTGGCAGAAGTGGGTACAATTACAACATTTAAAAGGCCATTTGTTTTGGTGCGTGAATAGGAAGGGTGTAGATGTCTATGGATGAAGACCTGGCAATGCGACAAGATTATTTTAGAATACCTGGTTGGCACGGATGAGTTAGACTAAAGAGTCTGTTTCAATGCTGACTCTATGACTCCAGATATTGCTCCTTCATGTGAGATCAGTGAGCAGATAATCTGTCAGGAACCAAGAAAGATACCACAATTTTATTAAAGGAACTCAAGTTTTCACATCCATTGCAATTGACCTAACATGGTGCCACACAGCAACATGTTCAACCCCTTGACTGTTCAGAGCTCTCCACCATCACCATCTCACCTCAAACCCATGCCCTCTAGTTTTGGACTCTCTTACCCTGGGGAAAAGACCTTGCTGTTCACCCTTTCCATGCCCCTTAAGACTTTATAAACCTCTATAAGGTCATCCTTTAGCCTCTGACGCTCCAGGGACAAAAGCCCTAGCCTATTCAGCCTTTCCCTATAGCTCAAAGCTTCTAATACTGGCACTAAAATGTAATGCAAGTTACAGAGCTGTAGTGCTGTGAGTGAACACTGAGGACTCTACGTGTAAGAAATCAATGTCATTCACAAAGACCAGATAGCCTGTAGGTCACTGCTAAAGTCAGTGCATGTGGACGAAGAAAGCCATGTGAAACATGAAGAGGCTTCAATTACACACAAAGCGAGTGAGCATGGAGAAAGCAGTGTAAGAGCGGAAAGATGCTACCATGTAGATGCATGTGCGACCCTGTGTGCAAAATGACCTGGCAGAAGCAGGCAAATTATAGATGTCCCTAAACTCCAAAGTAAAATGTTAAAAGACTGAAGTAGTGTGTGATTCCAGATCAGATCTAATCTCTGTAATCCTATGACATTCAACATGAATGCTAGTGGACAATTAAAAATTCACTAGAAAAAGAAACTTGACAAACATTCTCAGCCTCAACAATGGGGAACCCAGAAAATCAGTGCCAAAAGTAAGGCCGAAGCATTCACAACAATCTACACTCAGCTTCCTCCAGAAGTCCCCATCATCACAGAAGTCAGTCCTCCCTCAATTTGATTCACTCCATGTGATGTCAAGAAATGGCTGGAGGCACTGGACATTGAAAATGCTATGGGCCTTGACAACACTCTGCGAATAGTACTGGAGACATCTGCTCCAGAACTTGCAGCACCCCTAGGCAAATTGTTCCAGTACGGCTATAACACGGTCTCAACCTGACAAAGTTGGAAATTGCCCTGGTATGTTCTGTACACACAAGGCGAAACAAATTCAATCTGCCCCATCAGTTTACCCTCAATCATTAGTAAAGTGTTGGACAGGATCAACAACAGTGCTATCAAGCAGCTCTTGCTTAGAAATAACCTGCCCACTGACGCCTAGTTTAGGTTCCGCCAGGGTCACTCAGCTCCTGACCTTACTACAATGTTAATTCAAATATGGACAAAAGAACTGAATTCCAGAGGTGAAGTGAGGTGAGAATGACTGCACTCAACATCAAGGCTGCATTTGACTGACTGTAGCGTCAAGGAGTCCGATCAAAACTGGAATAAGTGGGAATCAGGCATAAACTCTCTGTGGTTGGAGTCATGACTGGCACATAGGAAGATAGTTGTTGGATGTCGGCTAACTCAGTTCCAGGACTTCACTGTAAGAGTTGCTCAGGGTGATGTTCTCAGTCCAACTATCATCAACAGCTTCATCAATGAAGGAGCAAATTACTGCAGATGCTGGAATCTGTGCTGAAAACAGCAAATGCTGGAGATCACAACAGGTCAAACAGCAACCATGGAGAGAGAGCAAGCTAAAGTTTCAAATCTAGATGGCTCTGATGAAGAACTCAGAACTGAGGAAGGGTCACTTGACCCAAAATGTTAACTCTGATTTCTCTCCATAGATGCTGACGGACCTGCTGAGGTTTTCCAGCAATTCCTATATTTGTTCCACCTAACCTGTACATCTTTGGACTTTGAAATCTGCACTGTTACTCTCAGTGTTTTCTTTCCAGTGGGATCAGTTTCTCATTATCTATTCTGTATAGACCCTTCATGATTTTGAAAACTTCTTTTAAATCTCCTCAGCCTTCTCCAATCTAACTTTATGGCTGAAATTTCTCACTGCTGGAGCCATTCATGTGAAGGTGGTTTCTCCAAACCTGCCAGTATTCCCTTTGTTCCTTCTCTCCAGCTCAAACTAAATTAAACCTGGAATAAATCTCTTGGTCCATTCTGTTTTCTGAGTCTCTTCATGCTGATGTATTAACTCCAATCAAACATTGGGAAGAATTAAACCACAGTTTCCAATCCCTGCTTCTGTCTTCATCCCTGAGCTGCTGCCACCATCCTCTCTCTTGTAACTCACTGAGATTCAGCCAGGCTGTTTACAACTTGATGTCATATTTGATAATGACAGGAGCACCTGCTCTCATATCTGTGCCATCACTAAGACCACCGATATCAACCTCTGTCATCTCATTTGAGTTTGAATCTATCTCAGAGTTGCTGATGTTGAAACCCTCATTCATTGTTTTTTTTTTAACCTCCAGGCTCAATTATTTCAATGCTGTGTCAGTTATCTTGCACACTCTACCCTCTGTAACCTTGAAGTAATTCCTGTCAAGTCTCAATCCTCTGTCACTCCTGCATTCACTGAATTACAATGACTCCCATTCAAGCAATGTCTGGATTTTAAAATTCCCATCTTTGACATCAAACTTCCCCCATGGCATTATCTCTGTAATCTTCCAAATCCACAAGCCTCTGAGATATCTGGGCTCCTCTCATTCCAGTCTTCTGCACATTCCCAATTTTCATTGCTACATCTTTGATGGCTACACCTTCAGTTGCCTTGGCCCCATGGGCACCTCATTTTCCTTCTTAAAACCTACTTAGAGTCATAGTGTCATACAGCAAAGAAACAGATCTTTCAGTCCAACCAGTCTGTGCCATCCATAATGCCTAACGAAATTAGTCCCACCTGCCTGCACTTGACCCATATCCTTCCACACGTTTCTTATTCATGTACTTATCCAAATTCTTTTTAAATGTTGTAACTGTACCCATGAATCACTCTCTGTGTAAAAAATAATTACCCCTCATGTCTTTTTTAAATCTTTCTCTCCTAACCTTAAAAATACGTCCCCTGATCTTAAAATCCCTCACCCTAGTGAAAAGATACCTGCCATTCACCTCATCTATACCCCTCATTATTTTATCAATCTCTATAAGGTCACCTGTCAACCTCCTGTGCCCCAGTGAAAAAAGTTCCTACCTATCCAGTTTCTCCTTATAACTAAAACCCTTCATCCCTGGCAACATCCTGGTAAATTTCTTCTGAACCCTCTCTAGCTTAATAATATCCTTCTTATAACAGGACGACCAGAATTGGACAGAGTAATCCAGAAGAAACATCACCAACATCTTGTACAACCTCAACACCAAGTCCTAAGTCCTTTACTCAAAGGTCTGATCAATGAAGACAAGCATGCTAGATGCCTTCTTAGCTACCCTATCTATATGTGTTGCAAACTTCAAAGAATTATGTACCTGAACCCTAGATCTCTCTGTTATGCAACATCATTCAAGGCCCTACTTTTAATTGTATAAATCTTGCCTTTGTTTGCTTTACAAAAATGCAATACCTCGCATTTATCCAAATTAAACTCCATCTGCCACTCTTCAGCTCATTAAACCAATTGATCAAGATCCCTTTGTAATCTTAGATAACCTTCTTCACTGTCTACTGTACCACCAATCTCGGTGTCATCCACAAACTTACTAACTATGTTTTGCATATTCTCATCTAAATCATTTATATAAATGACAAACAGAAGTGGACCCAGTACAGTGGAACACCGGTGGGCACAGGCCTCCAGTCCGAAAAATAACCCTCCACCATCAGTCTCTGACTCCTACTGTTAAACCAATTTTGTATCCTATATACATATTATATCCAATTACTTCTTTGCCAGAGTGTTTGGTCATATGCCCCATTATCACCACATGTGGCTCCATGCAAGAACTTACTTTACTTCCTTCCTGTGAAGTGCACTGGCAAGATTCATTACGTCAAGGGCTAAAATAGAAGTTGTTGCTAACTGCAACCTGTGCCCCTCCTGTTTTACAACAACTCATTGATTTCCCTCAGACTCTGTCTCTTGTTTATTGTTCCAGTGGGTTCTTCATCTGGGTTTGCCAGCTTCCTGAAGATGAGGACGATTCATGCATTCTGCCATCATCAAACATGGCTGTTGTGCATGCGCCGTAACCTCCCAAGCCCGTGACGACCGTTAATTTAGGGCCTGCATTCTGAAGAAACCTGCAGCTGGCTCCCACTCAGGGGAAAAGCCAAACCTTTTTATCTGTGGTTTTCGACCAACACTGGGTATTTTTGAAACTTCCCATCTGACCGGGTTGCCAGCTCTAGTCTGCTCTGCTCACCCTGAGGTTTGTTTCACCGCTGCCGCGAATTTCCAGCAAAGCCTGGACATTGTCCAGGTTTGGATTGACAGGTGGCAAGCAACATTTGTGCTATAATGACCATCCCCAACAATTGAGAACCTAGCCATTAATCCCGCACTATCAACATCCTGGAGTTACCATTGACCAGAAACACAACTGGACTCACCACATAAACACAGTGGCTACAAAAGCAGGTCAGAGGCGAGGAATACTGAGGCTGGAACTCACCTCCTGACTCCTCAAAGCCTGTCCACCATCTACAAGGCACAAGTCAGGAATGTGATTGGAATACTCCCCACTTACTTCGATGGGTGCAGCTCTAACAACACTCAAAATGCATGATGCCTTCCAGGACAAAGCACCTGCTTGACTGGCATTACATTCACAAACATTTACTCCCTCCGCTACAATGCTTGATAGCAGCAGTGGGTACCATCTCCAAGCTACACTGTTGCATGGTAGCTCAGTGGTCAGCGCTGCTGCCTTACAGCTCCAGGGACCTGGGTTCAATTCCACCCTCGGCAACTGTCTGTGTGGAGTTTGCACATTCTTCCCGTGTCTGCATGGATTTCCTCTGGGTGCTCTGGTTTCCTCCCACTGTCCAAAGATGTGCAGGCTAGGTGGCTTGGCCATGCTAAATTGCCCGTAGTATCCAGGGGTGTGTAGATTAGGTGGGTTATAGGGGGATGGGTCTGAGTGGGATGCTCTGAGGGTCGGTGTGAACTTGTTGGGCCAAAGGGCTTGTTTCCACACTGTAGGGATTCTATGAAATTTATGAAAAGGAATTCACCAAGGCTCCTTAAACAGACTCTTCCAAACCCAAGACTGCTACCATCTTGAAGGACAAGTGCAGCAGATACGTGGGAACACAGCACCTGAAAATTTTCGTCCAAGCTATTCACCATCTTGTCTTGGAAACATACCGTCTAGTTATATTCTTTCACTGTTGCTGAGTCAAAATCCTGCAACTCCCTCCCTAAGGCATTGCGAGTCTACTTGCAGCAAATAGAGTGCAATGGCTCAAGAAGGCAGATCACCATCACCTTCTCCAGGGCAACTTGGGATGGGCAATAAATGCTGACTAAGCCCACATCCCATGAATTAATTTTTAAAAAAGGGTACATGCAAGAATTAATTTTAAAACAATAAATCTTTATTTCAGTAGATCTGTACTTTCAATTTTACAATTTTCAACACCAATTTTCCCTTTATTTATGTGCTAAACGAGCTTAACAGTATTTAGTAAAATCTGGGAAGACTGGGTGAGGAGCCTGCAGTAGCCTATATTGTCATGGAAATGGGTGGACCTTAAGAATATTCTTTATTTTCAGTTTATCTAGGGGTTGTGTTTGTTGGGTGAAGTGAGTTGCAGTTTTAATCTGGGAGAATGCTGTTTGCAGACCCTAAGCAATTAGGGCAGAAGAAGCCACTGTAAGCTGTTGCTAGTTTAATGTAACTGGGAATGGAGTGAAAACACCCAACAAGCAGTATTTACTTGATGCAGGTGAGAACGATTGAAACTTAGAAAAGTTTAGCAGCAGTTGGTGAAGCTAGATGCTTGATACAAGCTGAAATTGTGTTGTTAATTAAATGCTTGCGAGTAGTCTCTGGAGTTTGGAACCCAGTTTGTGCAGAAGAGACTGAACTACCAAGATTTCAGCATTGTGAGAGCCTGTATTGGAGAGGCTATCAAGAGCATCACAAAACCAGATCTTCAAAAGTAAACATTTGAAGTTTATGTCAAAACTGTAATAGATTGTTTTACTTTCTAACTTTGCATAATAAGATTTTGTTTGTTTGCTCAAAACCATGAAATCTTGCAGCTTGACATAACTTAGGGTCTTGAACTTCGTGTATTTGAAACAAAAAAAAATTACTGGCCACTAAACAGATTCTAACATAAATTTGGAGATCTTGTATGAGATAACAAAATGGCAATTCA
Organism: Rhincodon typus; assembly: GCF_021869965.1. NCBI lineage: Eukaryota > Metazoa > Chordata > Chondrichthyes > Orectolobiformes > Rhincodontidae > Rhincodon > Rhincodon typus. The sequence goes on along the minus strand of NC_063336.1, from coordinate 70,512,088 downwards.
AATAGTAATGCATATTTGTTCAATAAAGTCAGAATAGAAGAGATAGAGCTATAAAACAACAGTTGAAGTTGGTTAGTTAGTTGCTGAAGACATGATTTCTGCAATCCATACAAGAAAGACAGTATAAAGAGATTTCTTTTTTGGAGGGAACGGGAGAGTTAAATTACTTTACATGCATTCAGTGAACCCAAGAAGGTTTCAAGACCTATTTATTTCATAAGACGACAAAAGAAATTGTAAATGAGGGATAATTAACCTTGATACTGTGGAGGTGGCTGGAGCTCAGTGAATTTCAAGTTACGTGGATGTTTGATGACAAAGCTAGTTATGATTTGGACCTTGTGTGGTTTGCAGCTCACTGAGAAAACATAGGCAAAGTGAATGACTGTGAGGTAGAACCTCTCCCTAAGCAGGGTAAAAATCTAACTTCATCCTTCACTACAAAGAATGTAGGCAGGGCTTAATTCTCAACTTGAATCTTGTGAGCAAATAGAAGCTGGAAGATTGTCTCATTTGAAATTAGCAGAAGGATCAATAGTGGTCCTCCGTAGGATTTTGTGCCATGAACACAAGTAGATTGTCTAGGGAATAATGAAAAGTAACCAGAGCAAGGAACAGAAGTACCCACACTCAGGAGTTGGTAAATGCAGATTTAACCTTTGAGAATACATGGAGCTGAGGGAAATCACTCACCAGAGGACTACTTATAAGTAATTACTACAGAAGTAAATAGATGATGTGTAATATAATAATTCCTGGAGAAAGTAAGAAGTAAACTCAAGTGCTTAACATGTAGTTGTAAACCATTTTATTAACTTAATAGTGCTTGTTTTGCTTAATTCTTTTATACATTATTTTTAAGAAGTGGCATAGTTTTAGTGGTTAAAATGAAGTATTCAGATTTATCTTTAAACGTTAAAAGCCCCTAATCAAATTGTAGCATGGTTGAATTTAGACTATAAAATAAGCATTTGAAAAAGTAGATTTCTGATAGAGTTTTTACCTTGGTTTTTCTGGGATTTGCTTTGTAAACACTAGGGTTAATTTTGTACCATTATCTCTTCCAAGCCCCTGATCTGTGGTGAAAAGAACTGGTAAATGGAGTTAAGTCGCAAATATTTCCCCAGCTAGCCTTAGAAAGTTGAGGATCATGAATCATGATCATGATCATGAATCATGATCAACATCTGATCAGAAGGCCAGCCTTCTACAGTTAATTTCACTTCAAAAAACACATATTTTAAAAATAAAAGCTTGACTGAAGTTGGGCCTCTCTCTCAATTCCATCGAGAACTTCCAATTGAATTTATTGAGATGATGTATATGGCTTTTGTTATAACAAGAGACAAGAAAAGCTGGGGCTTCTTTCATGCGAATAAATGTTTTTTTTTCCCCTAGATCTTTCCCAAACCTTTTTGTTTGTAAAACTAGAATAGGTTATATTTCCACTGCTATTTCTAATGGGACATTCAATGTCCAAACATCTAATTTACATCAAAAAACTGTTAAAAGGAGAAATCACCATTTTCTTGATGATCTTAAATACCTGCCAAGTTTTTAAACAAAGATCAGACACTTCTACATTGCTTGATTGATACCCCATTTTCAATATTCATTCCCTCCACTAATGGCTCACAGTGGCAACAACATGTACTATCTATAAGATGCATTGCAGCAAGTAACCAAAGCTCTTTTAGCAGCACCTTTCAAACTCGTGATTTCTACCGCCTAGAAGGTCACAAGCATCAGCTCTATGGAACAACACCACTTCCAAGATCCGTTCAAAGCCGCACACCTCCTACTTGGAACTTTATTGCCATTCCTTCACTGTGGCTGCATCAAAATTTTGTAAACCCCAAGATTCATAAATTCTTAGCAGCATTTTTAGACTATAAAACCACAAAATATTAGAGCAGAGTCAGTCCATTGAGTCTGCTGTGCCATTTGATTATGGCTGATATGTTTTAAAAGCCTGTTCTCCTGCCTTCTCTCTCTGTTACACTTGATCCCTATAATAATCAAGAACCTATTTATCTCTGTCTTAAATGCAGTCACTGACTTTTGGATGTACCTACTCCCCATGGACTGCAACTGTTGAAGAAAGGAGCTTGCCACCACCTTCTCAAGGATAATTAGAAATGGGCAATAAATGCTGGCCTAACCAGCAATGCCCAGATCCCATGAACAAGTATTTTAAAAAGGAAAAGATAATGTACCAAATAAACTGAGAGTTTTGCTTTTGTAAATTCTAGCAGCCAATCCACCAGGGACTTCATGGTTCATTCTTTTAACTATTACCACAAATCCAAAGAAAAAATAAAATAGTATGTATTTCTGAGTAGGATATGAAAACACTATAGCACGTGGCCAGTCTGTAAAGAGAATCTACATCTATTGTTTATGAATTCTGGAATTATTTATGTACTAAATGTCTTCTCTTTCAATTATAATGGAAATCTTATACAATCCATGCAATATGTTTTAATTGAATGATTTAAAATTGAATAATTTAATTTGTCATTCAAGTAGATTGAAGTCTATCAAACATACTGTGTCGAAAAGTAAGATCCCAAGTGCCGTGTCCTGTATTGACATAATTAGTTTTACTCATATCCAAAACAGCAAGCATTCAGGAATTCAATAAATGTGTGATAAACTATTAACTGTCTAAAATTATTCATTTTTATTAGTCATGAATTAGTTAGATGTAAAAGAATCTATAATGGGGAATAGAAATTGGCAAGAGATGTTAGCCCAATAACCTGGCTCATGCAACAGATACCAGCAGACTGGATGCTTCAGCTTCCAGACCACCAGAGGATACTCACAAAAGTCATCTGAGGTAAGCCAACAAAGTAATCAACAGTCTTCCTCAAGCTCAGAGGCAATTGTTGAAGTAGGATTAGCTTAACTGGGTGGAGAAAAGAAAGGTTGAAGAAAGTTGAAATTATTTTGGGTGCCCAGGTGTAAATGTTATGTAGACTACAACTATAGCTTTGTGTATGACTTCAATATAGTCATGCTCTATCTGTCAAGACCTCTGATTGGTTTGGTTTCTCTTATAGTCAACTTTGTAGGTCATTGATTATCATAAAATTGTTGCCCGTGGTCAGACATGAGCTGGACATTGAGGGAGTATAACCCTTCTTGCTCAAGAATCTGGTTGGGTGCAAACAGTGGCCTCTTGGACCTGAGGGACCCAGAGAAAAATCCAGCAGCTTAGGCAGCTTGACTGTCTGGATCCGTGGTGAATGGGAAAAACAGGTGTGCTTTCCCGAGAAGGGCACTGATGAGTTCATAAATGCATCTGTGTGTGGCTGATTGGGAAATGTCAGACATTTCCCCTGTTACAGTTTGAAAGGAGTTGGTGATGAAGAAGTTCAGACCTGTTGTGATCATCAGAAGCTCAGGCACAGTGCTTTCTCCCAAGCTGAGTGGCTGTTGATCTTCCTGCAGGAGGTGGCAGATGTAGTTGATGGTGTCCCTATTCATGTGAAGAGACCTGTGGCACTGGTATTCACTCAGCTGCAGGTAGCTGTAGCCTCCATCCCTCGGTCCCTCAGGTCAGTACTCTCACAGTTTACTGTTCAATGGCACTAAAAACCTGGAGCCCTTTTGCAAATGCTGCTTGATGCTCAATAGCTAGAGCCCCCAAGCCTCAGGTCTCTGCTGCTATTAATGCAGTATCGGTCCTTCAACTTCTTGCCATCTTCCTTAGACACAGCAAAGCAAATACAGCTGCTGGATTTAACTGGCCCCCCATTTTGTACTAAAGCCATGATCAGTAAAAAATTAGCAGGAAAGAGATGTTTGGTCTCCTTTTGTGAACATGCTCCAGTCAACCTAACCTTTGGGCCCTTACCAGGCTGCTCCTATCTCGAACAAAATTCTACCCTGCATCCATCCTGCAGGGTGAAGCCCATCCTGCATAACCCACTATTGCTAGTCCTCCTCCTCTTGTGCAAGGAATTTGTAGCCCTGAGCATTTTAATGCATTCAATGCATATAGTCCGTAGCTCATTTTGACTCTTGGTCACCTTCATTATCCCCTGGAACACAGCCCTGCGACCTTGGAAACAATTGCATGTTGATAGCTTCATCCCTTAAGATCAGAAACCCAGGCCAAAAAAGGTAACTGCATGTCTTCACATCGACCACAAACTTCTACCATCATCAACAATATTGTTGAGTATGAGTTATCCGCTAACTCAGAGTTCAATACATTATGCAACCTGTTTTGGCCAAATGGCTACAACATTCTTCAGGATCCAGGCTGGCAAACAATTGTAGGTGCTGCTGGTATGCAGACTCAAGGGTGGCACAGTGGCTCAGTGGTTAGCACTGCTGTCTCACAGTGCCAGGGACCCGGATTTGATTTCACCCTCAGGTGACTGTCTGTGTAGAGTTTGCACATTCTCCCTGTGTCTGCGTGGGTTTCCTCCAGGTGCTCCGGTTTCTTCCCACAGTCCAAAAATGTGCAGGTAGGTGGATTGGCCATGCTAAATTGCCTGTAGTGTTCAGGGATGTGTAGATTAGGTGGGTTACAGGGGGATGGGTCTGGGTGGGATGCTCTGTGGATCAGTGTGGACTTGTTGGGCCAAAGGGTCTGTTTCTACACTGTAGGGATTCTATGATTATAAGAGAGCAAAGGAGGCTTATGAGGCCTTACTTGAATAAGAGAACTCATAGGTCGGTATCCAGGAAAGTGCATACCCTGGAAAGCCCACCTATGTGTGGCTTGGAACAGTTAAATTGCTTGGTAACATCCAAATCAGAACTAATCAAAATAAATGTCTGATTAAATGGTCACCCGATTCTAATGGAGATTGAGACTGGTGCTGCTGTATCAGTGATTACAGAACTATTTTTAACAAGATTTGCTCCATATTCCAAACCTTGGCCAGACTGAGAATCTTATTGGGAAACCATTACAGATTAATGGATCTACCTGGGTTCTAGTCTCCTATGAGAAGCAGTTGGTGCAGTTACCACAGATTATAGCAAAAGGCTTAGGCCCAGCTTGATGGGATGGAGTTGATTGAGAAAGATTCACATTGATTGGCTCAACATTTTTTTTGATTATGAAATGGTTGCCTGAGTGAAGTCCTAATTAAATACCCAGAAGCTTTTCAGGAAGGTCTAGGGACTATCAAAGGAGCTAAGGCCACCTTACATATTGACCAGGAAGCAGTTCTGCGATTCTGCAAGAGCCACCCAGTACCAATTGCCTTGCATCCGAAAGTTGAGGCAGAAATCAGGAGGCTGGAAAGCGAAGGAGTCATCAAACTGATACAATTTGCAGAATGGGCAGCACTGGTTGTACTGAATGTGAAGCCTGATGGGTTGGTTTGCCTTTATGGGGATTTTAAGCAAACAGTAAACTGCATCTCACAGCCGGATAAGTTCCCAATCCCTCACATAGAGGACTGGTACACAAAACTGGTGGGGAGGTGCTGTCTTTCATGAAGCTGTCATGAGCCACACCTACCTGCAATTGCGATTAGTTGAGGAGTCCCAGAAGTATGCCACAGTTAGCACACAAAAGGGTTTGTACCAATATACAAGACTGCCATTTGGGGTATCGTCAGCTTAAGCCCTTTTCCAATGAATGATGAGAATATTTTACAAAGTTTACCCAAGGTTGTCATTTATCTGGACAATGTGATAATAACCTGGAAGACTAATAAAGAGCACTTGGAGAAGTTGGACATAGTCCTTAAATGTTTCTCCCAGCCATGCGTACACCTGAGGAAGGAAAAATGTCTGTTCCAGGTGCTCCAAGTGACCTACTTGTGCTACAGAGTTGACAAACCCGAATTAAACTTAGAAGATAAAGTGACAGTGATCAAATTGTCCCCTGGCTCCCATGTCTGTACTGGAGCTTAGGTCTTTCCTTGGGTTGGTAAATTATTATGGGAAATTCATATATGACCAGGCCTCCAACTTTAAACCCTTACACCTGTAATTGGAAATGGTCAGCCTTGGAAATGGTCACCTAGCCAAGAAGTAGCCTTTAGGGAAGTCAAATAGCACCTGTCGTCATCTAAGATGTTGGCCCAGTATAATACCAAGCGAGAGGTGGTGCTGACATGCGATGTTTCCCTGTACATTATCGGGGTAGTGTTTACTCGCTGGTGGTCCAGTGGAGAGTAATGCCTGATAACGTACACTTCCCAGACTTTGGCTGATGCTGAACACAAATATGCCCAGATAGAGAAGGAAGGTTTGGGGATCATCTGTGGTGTGAGAAAGTTCCACCAATACCTGTACGAAAGTAAATTTGTCATAGTAATGGACCACAGATGCCTGCTACAGCTACTTAAAGAAGACAAGGCTGTGCTGGCCGTTATTTTTGGTCAAATTCAACAGTGGGCCCTTATTCTTTGCACATACAATTACAAATTGGAATACCATCCAGGAAGCCAAGTGACTAATGTGGACGCCTTGAGTTGCCTCCCACTGGTAGATACACCATCAGTGGTGCCTACCGTGGAACAGTCTGTCCTGGTTTTAAACTTTCTGGACACCCTTCCGGTCATTGTTGACAATATCTGAATGTGGACACAAAAAGATCCTGACCTGGCAAAACTAAACCAGCTGGTGGTGATGGTGGAAACAAAAGGGTCATCACAACCAGGATTTAAACCGTACTGGACTTGGCAAGACCAGATCACAGTAGAGGATGGAATATTACTTTGGGGAGCAAGAGTGATTATCCTGAGTAAATGTTGCCCCAAATACTGGCTGAACTTCACCACGGATTTCCAAAATGAAAATGTTGGCTAGAAGTTATGTCTGGTGGCAACTCTGGTAGATTCTGGTAGAACATGATTAGATGCTGACTTAGCTGCATTGGTGGGGCAGTGCCCAGAGTACCAACAAGGGCATAAATTACCACCAGCAGCGCCTCCACATATTTGGGAGTTGGCTGGGTTAGCCTTGGACTTGGTTACATTTCGACTATGCTGGTCCTTTCATGGGCTCAATGTTCTTGTGGATTGTGGTCATTGTGGATGCCCATTCAAAGTCATTGGACATGCATAGAGTTCATTTGCAAAGTCAGGGATGACAATTGAAATGTTGCAAGCATTGTTTGCGATACACAAACTGCAGCAACATGGAACTACGCCAAGAGGAGGAGGAATACCTCTTCCAAGTGTTCAAGGATAATGGATATCCAAAGAACTGGGTCAGGAGATGCCTACACGAACAGCATCAAAAGATTCTACACGTCCCGACACACTCATCACACTACCCTACATCAGGAACACATCAGAACTCACTACAAGACTTCTACAACCGCTGAGCATCAGAGTGGCACACAAACCCACATCAACCCTACGACATCTGCTCACCCGAACTAAAGACCCACTCCCCACCATGGACAGGACCAATGTCATCTACAAGACCCCTGCAGAGATTGCAAAAAACACTACATCGGACAAACAGGAAGGAAACTAACAACAACCTTTGCCAGGGCAACTAGAGATGGGAAATAGAAATGGGCCCAGCCGGTGATGTCCACATCCCCTACGAGTGAATAAAAAGAATTGCAAAGATGACACCCGATAGAATCTTCCTTTTATAGCCCTTCTCCCTTTAGTTCTTGCGATTCCAATCCAGACACCATCTTAAATGAGTACATGAACACCAACTGGCTACAAAAAGACACGACCAATACTCACTCATCTCAATCCACATGGACAAGGAGAACCACGACTTCGACTGGGACAACACCAAGATCCTGGGACAGGCTAGGCAGAGACAAGCATGAGAATTCCTGGAAGCATGGCACTCCACGAAGCAGGCTATTAATAAACACATTGAACTCGACCCCATATACATTTCACTACGGAGGAAACCCAGAAGTGAGGCAATCCATCACAACGGACCCCAGAGTTTAAAAGCCAGGCGGGAAAACACACCGACGCTTCATCAGAGGCTGCACTGAGGATGTTACCAAGCACGGTAATGAAACGTCTGCGGAACAACAAACCAGCTCGGCGAGCCAACCAACCTCAACACCCACAACCCGAGCTACAAATCTACTCCAAAACCTTAGATACACAAACTCCTGGAAGTATTGGTCATGGATAATGGGACGTCATTTACCAGCAGGGATTTTGAGTATTTCCTAAAGTCGAATGGCATTCGGCATATTCGGACAGCTCTGTACCTTCCATCTTCTAATGGTCTGTCAGAAAGACCAGTCCAAACGTTGAAAGTAGGCTTAAAGAACCAGCCTACAGCTTCACTTGACAGTACTATCCCTGTTTGCATTTGATTGTAGGACCACCCCTCATGCAACTACAGCAATAGCTCCAGCAGAGTTGCTGATGTGGAGAAGATTCCATACCAGGTTAAATCTGATATTCCCATACCTGGGGTGGGGTGAGGGTGAAACAGTAGCAGGAACACGAATGCCGGCGTCATGCCCCCTCTTAACGAAGGAGACAGTTTATCCCAGGAAATGAAATTTGGTGTTGAAACCATGGAAATGGCCCTGCATAGGCATGAGGTGAGGTTGATGTGAGGTCAGGTCCCGTGACAAACAAAGTTTGGGTAGATGAGGTGGTTCTGAACAAACATGTGGATCACATGAAAGCTGTAAACTCGCAAATGGGGTAGGAACAAATATATCTGGTCCCTCAGAGCAGCCAGAAAGGTTATCGGAAACTGTGGGTTCTCCCCCTCAGTCTAGCGTCGAAGAAACCAAAGAGTCCGAGATTGATGCAGCCTCAATACCGTTGCCAGCTGAAGAAGAGGAAGAACCTTTCCCAAGATGGTCTAGACACATGAGACGGGCTACGATCTGGTACACGTCCAAGTCGGAGTTGGAGGAACCGGACCTGGGCTGAAAACATCCCAGGAGAAGCTACAAGAAAGAGAACAGGCCTACATACCTACTTCTCATGAGGAGAGGGATGCAGTGACTGGAACAAGGGCCAGGTGGATCTCAATGACAATGAGACCCTTGAATAGGGTTGTTAACCTGGGCCAATCAGGAAGCCATGGCTGACAGCTATAAACAGGAGATTCAGAGAGTCTCTTCATTCCAGGGACTGGCTCTGAGCTGGCTGGTCAGAGTCCACATACTGAATGGAATTGGTGTGATTGACTGCGTGCTACTGCTACTGCTGCTGCTGCTACTGCTACTGCTACTGCTGCTATTGCTGGTTCTGCTGCCTAGGCCCTGGCCTGGGCCCTGACCTGTTAACTAGTGCTACTGCTGCCCGGGCCTCCTATCTGTGAACTGGTGCTTCTGCCACCTGGGCCTGCTGTCCATTGCTGCTTGTGCACATCCAGGACTTTAAAAGACTTCATTGACTCTTTTTGGTACAGTGGGAGGCCCATGGAACATCTAGCAGCAGTGATCTTCCCTTCTTGTTTCCCCGCCACCCCTTTTTCCTACCTCATCAATATAGCAAACGTTAAGATTCCAGGGCTGAGCCAGATGTATACTGGGGTAGCTACTGCCCCAGCCCTGGCCATGGCCCCATATCACTTCAGACTACTGACAAAGGGCCTGGAGATTAAAGCTTATCCCCACCCTGACATGACCATTGGGGCCTGCACAAAGGTGATGGCTAGTGTGATCAGCCCACCAGCCATTTTTGCAACTGCAAAGATGTACAGGAGGGTGACATTTTTCCACTGGTTTGAGTGGGCAGTACACCTGGCTGTAGAGAAAAGGGTCACTGTGGATAGGAGCCTATTTACCCATTGACCCTTTGGAGGTCACAGCCCAGAGGGTTTTGATCTCCAATGTCCCACCCTTCATTGCCAATGAGCTCCTTTTCCTGCATTTATAGCTGCTGGGGGACATACAGTAAGGGGGTGCACTGACCCTGCTTGGGGATCTTCTACTCGCTGGAGAAAAGATGTAGAATCCATCAGCAACTCCTTTTGCCGCTGGCTGACAATGGGTCCCTTGTGTCAGATCTGAAGGGCATCATGGCACAGATCAACACCTATTACGTGGCTCAGTTCTCTCCAGATTGGTCCATCGCGAATGATTACAGAGTTTTGTGGGAGGATCTGTCACAAGTCAGCCCACGGGAAGCCGGGATGCACAATGCTCCTGTCACTTTCGAGGAGCTGACTGGGGCCCATATCCAGCTCTCAAGGGGCAAGTCTCCAGGGCTGGACAGGCTGTCTGAGGAGATTTTCAGTGCATTCTGGGACATCCTGGGAGGGTGCGGGTGTTGGGGGCATGACTATGTGAGTATCCTGGAGGAATATTTCTTGGCCCAAGAGCTGCTTCTTTCTAGGTACAGGGTAGCCATCATGCCACTGCCAAATAAAGGGAAACTTTGTTTATTCAAGAACTGGGGTCCAATTTCCCTCCTCAGCATGGATTACGAAATTTTCACCAGGGTATTGTCATATCGCTTAGCATCGTACTGGACCATATGGTCCAATTACAACACACAGCTCCTGTTTATTGACTGAGAGAGTTTGCAGGTCACCGTCAGGACGCTGCCTGTCTTTTACCAGAAACCTCATCAATGTCTGGAACATGGTCTACTCACACTGGGCCTATCTGCTGTCAGGAGTAGTGGCTATCATCAGAGAGATGTTGCTCAGGAATCTGCACCTCTACCATTGCAGGTTCAAGTGACTGGTGGAAGGGAGGGCCTTGGCCGTGGGGGTGACCAGAATCAGGGATGTGCCAGGTGGCAGGGGCCTGGGCTTGCTGTTGCTGCAGGAATTGGCATGCTGGGCAGTGGTAGACGTCCAACTCGCTGCCACTGCCATCTGACGCCTAAAAACAGTGGTGCTTGGACCCAACGTCGTGCACCAGTTGGAGGATGCCCAGGTGTGCGGTGGAACCCCGTCTGCGCGTATCTCTGCTCAGAAAGAATTTCACATTCGCCCCAGGATCCCGTAGCTGCCTCCAGAATATGTGTTGTATATCCTTTGGTGGAGGGGTGGGGGGGAGGGGTGGATGGTGTGGGTGGTGTGGGTGGGGGTGGTGGTTGGAGGTGGTGGGGGTGCAAAATGGCAGGCTCTGAACAGACTGCTGCTGCACACCATCCACCTCTTCTCCTTCATCCGCCTCCCAGACATGCCTTGGCATGCTTACTTGTCCTCTCTCTTTCTGTTGGGGATCTGGGGTGGAGGACACTGCACACAGCAGCCCCGTATAACTGCAGATTGCTGTGGTTCATGATCTCCCAGCCCAACTGCTTATTTTGTGGCACTGTGGAGTCCGTGAACCATGTGTATATTGGTTATGGACATTTGCATTCCCTTTTTGGTTACCTAAGAAACCTTTTACCATGTTTTTGGTTGCACTTCAGCCCCACACTCCTCATCTCTGGGCACCCAGTGTGAAGGAGCACAGACAGATCGGAGACGTCTTTGTGGGTCTGGCCAATCTGGCTATAAACCAGTCCAGCCAGCAGGCCATGGAGGGGGCTGTCTTTGCCAACTGCCTGCCCCTCTTCCAAGGTTATGTTCAAGCCCAGGTGTCTTTGGAGTGTGAGCACATGGTGTCCAACAAAATACTCTCAATGCCTTTAGGGAGAAGTGGGCAACTTGGCGGGGGGGGGGGGGGGGGGTTGTATGCATAATTTCCTCCTCCAATTCTATTTTGATTTAGTCCTTACCCTCCCCCTTCGCATTTTTCATGTAAGCATTTCCTTTATCAGGCTTTGCTTGTTAATGAAAACTGAAAGAACTGTGGATGCTGTAAATCAGAGCCAATAACTTTAGGGCTTGAGTTCTCCCATGTCTTTACCCCAACCCTCACAACCAGGCCTTGTTATTACACACCATCCATGGTTAGCCACCAGCAATCCCCATTAATAGCTATTTGCCTTCCTAGCCAGATCGTTATCCACTTCTTTGTCTGTCTAATTGCTCTTCTGTTTCTTTGGGCTCTATCTCCACCTATCATTTACTCTTTAACCCCTCCCCCACCCTACCTTCTGCATATAAACAGACATTTTCCTAGCTACCATCAGTTCTGAGGAGGGTCACTTGACTGAAACATTAACTCTGATTTCTCTCCATAGATGCTGCCAGACCTGCTGAACTTTTCCAGCAATTTCTATTTTTGTCTTTGCTTGTCAATATTTCACTCGCCACATGGATGATTTCCTGGTGGCGGAAAATATAGAATAAAATTCTCGCATAGTGGTGTCTTTTTACTGAGTCATTACATACACAATCATGGGTGATGTGGGGAAAATATAAACACTACTCCTGGGGCTTCTTTGGGTACAGTGGTAGTGTTGGGGCATTAAAAACAAAAGGTGACTTGGTGATGGGATACCTACCTCCTTGGAGTTATTTCAGAAAAGGAAATCATTTTTTTTTAAAATTAGATTTCTTCGGCATTGCAGCTTCTAAAGTTTATAAGAGGGAATATGGAGCTGAATTGTCAAGAAGCATCCATGCAACAGGTTATTTCAATAATATTCGCCCTCATGGGCTGGGTAATATGTTAGCATGGCTTAAGGATTTGTTAACAGACAACATAGAAGAGGAAAAAGCAACAGGTTGCACTGCAAGTATCAGTACCAGAGCCTAAGCTATTTACAATTTATTTCTATTATATAGATAATGGCAATGTGTGTGATATATTTAACTTTGCTGATAATACAAAGTTTGCTGATAATACAAAGTTAAATGGGAAAATAAGCTGAAAGCATGATGCAAAGAGCCTGGGAAACGATTTAAACAGCTAGAATCACTGGACAAAATGTGGCAGATAGAACATAATGTTGATAGATTTAAAGTTATTCACTTTTACAGGAAAAATGAACAGAAAACTATTTTATAAATTATACGAAACTGGGAAATGTTGATGTTCAGAGGGATCTTGATGTCTTTGCATGGGTTACAGTAACTAATTATACGGAAAGCACATTGCATTTTAGCCTTTATGCAAAGGTATTGGAAGATAAAAGCCAAGAAATTTACTACAATTTATTCAGGGTCTTATGACTATGGTCAGAGTGCAATGCTCTGTTTTGGTTTCCTTATTGTGGGAAAGATGTACTTATCCTCGAGAGAGTACAAAGTGCTCGAGATTCATGGAATATGAAAAGATAAATCATTGACTTGGCCTAGAGTTTTGAAGAATGGAAGGTGATCTGACAAAAACATAAAGGGTGGCAAGCTCATTTGCATAACACCACTACACATATGGGTTAAGTGGCCGAAGAGTTATGAAGATTCCAAATTTTACACAGTGCAGGCCCTGCTATTGTCCATTCCTGCAAATAAAGCAGCAGTCACTTGATTCAAAGCACGAGGAACCTTGATTGCAGGTGACTAAACTTTAATGGACCCATTTTATTCAAAAGTGACTGAAAATACTCTGGATGAATTTGGAAGTGTCTTGTTGTCCCTGCTAGAGAATGACAGATAAGTAGGTGACAAATCTACACAAAGGCAGCAATAGCAGCTCTTGTGGCTCTGAAATGAGACAGTGAGGTGGATCTGCACCAATGCAAATCTTCACCCCAACCACCTACCTGTTTCATCACCATCCTCTGCCAGACACTCTTCTTCCCTTGAACTCAGAGGGTGTCTTCCTTCTGCTGGTGGTGACTGGGCCGAAGCAAATCCTCGTCCCACCTACCAATCAGCGCCACCCTCTGCTGGACCCTCCTTGAAAAGGAGTCCTCAAGGCTAGTAATATTTGGATTACTCCTAGTGTCATGAGCTAGTGAGGGTAGAAATAAGAGGATAGAGCTGACGAATGTATGGCTGAGGAGCTGGTGCATAGGAGAAGGATTTGCATTTTTGGATCATTGGGATGTCTTCTGGGTTGGAAGGACAAATTGGAAGAAGACTAATATATTGGCGGGGAGATTTGCTGGAGCTGCTCAGGAGGATTTAAACTAGTAAGGGTAGGGGCTGCTGGGACACAGGGAGATAGTGAGGAAAGAGATCAGTTTGAGACTGGTACAATTGTGAAAAGGAGCAAGTCAAACAGAAGGGCAGGCAGGAACATAGTAGAGAATGAGGTAGGGCTGATAAATCAAACTACATTTATTTCAATGCAAGAGGCCGAACAGGTGAGACAGATGAACTCAGGGCATGGTTAGGAACATGTGACTGGGATATCATAGCAATTACATAGAAGTGGTTCAGGGATGAACAGGCCTGGCAGTTTAATGTTTCAGGGTATAGATGCTATAGGAAGGATCGAAAAGGGGCAGGAGAGGAGGCGGAGTGCTGTTTTTGATTCGGGATAACATTATGGCTGTACTTAAGGAGGATATTCCTGGGAATACGTCCAGGGCAGTTACTTGGGTGGAACTGAGAGATAAGAAAGGGATGAGCACTATAGACGCACCCCCCTCCGCCCTGCCCCAAATAGTCAGCAGGAAATTGAGAAACAAATTTGTAAGGAGATCTCAGTTATCTGTAAAAATAATAGGGTAGATATGGTAGGGGATTTTAACTTTCCAAACGTAGACTAGGACTGCCATAGTGTTAAGGGTTTAGATGCAGAGGATATAGAAGATAGAGAACATGGAGAAATAAATAACGACCTCTTGAAGAATGTCCATATTACAGAGGAGGATGTACAAGATGTCTTAAAATGCATAAAGGTGGATAAATCCCCGGGACCTGATCAGATGTACCCTAGAACTCTATGGGAAGCTAGGGAAGTGATTGCTGGATCCCTTGCTGAGATATTTGTATCATTAATAGCCATAGGTGAGGTGCTGGAAGACTGAATGTTGGCTGACATTGTGCCACTATTTAAGAAAGGTGGTAAGGAAAAGCCAGGGATCTGCAGATCGGTGAGCCTGACATTGGTGGTGGGCAAGTTGTCGGAGGGAATCCTGAGGGACAGGATTTATTTTTATTTGGAAAGGCAAGGACTGATTAGAGATAGTCAACATAGCTTTGTGCGTGGGAAATCGTGTCTCATGAACTTGATTGAGTTTTTTGAAGAAGTAACAAAGAGAATTAATGAGGGCAGGGCAGTGGACATGCTCCATATGGACTTCAGTAAGGCGCTCGACAAGGTTCCTCATGGTAAACTGGCTCAAAGGTGAAGGTTACCTCAGAGTACAACATAGTCTTGATCAGATGGGCCAATTGGCCAAGGAATGGCAGATGGAGTTTAATTTAGATAACTGTGAGGTTCTGCATTTTGGAAAGGCAAATGAGGGCAGGACTTATACACTTAATGGTAAGGTCCTGGGGAATGTTGCTAAATAAAGATACCTTGGAATGCAGGTTCATAGTTCCTTGAAAGTGGAGTCGCAGGTAGGTAGGATCATGAAGAAAGCATTTGGTATGCTTGCCTTTATTGGTCAATGCATTGAGTATAGCAGTTGGGAGGTCATGTTGCAGCTGTACAGGACATTGGTTAAGCCACTAGTGGAATGCCGTGTGCAATTCTGGTCTCCCTGCAAAATGAAAGGATGTGAAACTTGAAAGGGTTCAGAAAAGATTTACAAGATTTTGCTAGGGTTGGAGGGCTTGAGCTATAGGGAGAGGCTGAATATTCCCTGGAGTGTTGGAGGCTGAGGCATGACCTTATAGGGGATTACAAAATCATGAGGGGCATGGATAGGGTAAATAAACAAGGTATTTTCCCTGGGGTGGGGGAGTCCAAAACTAGAGGGCATAGGTTTAAGGTGAAAGGGAAAAGATTTGAAACAGGAGCAACATTTTCACACAGAGGGTGGTGCGTGTATGGAATGAGCTGCCAGAGGAAGTGGTGGAGGCTGGTAGAATTACAACATTTAAAAGGCATCCAGGTGGGTATATGAATAGGAAGGGTTTAGAGGGATATGGGCCAAATGCTGGCAAGTGGGACTAGATTTATGTAGGATATCTGGTCAGCATGGAGGAGTTGGACCAAAGGGTCTGTTTCCATGCTGTAGATCTCTATGACTCTGTGACTCAATGACTCTGTGACTGGAGTCTAGAACTGTCAGTCAACAACTCAGATTAAGAAACAGCCATTTAGGATTGAGATAAGAAGAGATTTCTTTTTATAAAGGATAAACCTTTTTGAATTTTCGACATCAGAGAACAATGGATGTTCAGTCATTGAAAATATTCAAGTCAGAAAGTGATAAATTTTTGGATACTAAGGGCATTAATGGCTATAGCAATTCTAGAGGAAGGTATCAGTGAGACAAGAAGGTAGCCCTAATTTTATTGAATGTGAAATAAGCTCAATGGGCTCAGTGAAATATTCACTCATTTTGTTGCTACCGTTGTTCTCTTCATTAGCTTTAGACCTTCCTGCTGCATATCCTCCAGATAACATATAAGATACAAAAAATTTCCAATCACTTTGCTTAACGTTATTAACAATGCAATAAAGAAAGCCAATAATATATTTTTTTGATTGTGCTGGCACTGAGATAGTGTGGTAGGAACAGGAAAGACAGAACTTTTAAGTTTAGCAAAAAGGTTATTTTACTAATACATTAAATAACAAACATCAGAAAATGAGATTACAATCTATTTTTGGATTTCAATTCATTATTAGATGACAGCTTTAGGTTTCAACTTTTAAATAGCCAGTGGTAATGGTACGCATTGGTACAAATGATATAGGCAATAAAATAAGGATGGATCCTAAAAGCAGAATATAGGGATTTACGAAGTTGAAAAGTAGGACCTTGAAAGTAGTGATTTTATGATTACTACCAGTACCATGTGTAGGAACAGCAAGATATCCGATGAACACATGGCTAAATAAATGGAGTGAGGGGCAGGGTTTCAGATTCCTGGGACACTGGCATCGGTTCCTGGGGAGGGAGACCAGTTCAAACTGGGTGGGTGGGACTGGGACTGATGTCTCAGGGATAGTATTTGTGAGGTAGACAAACAGAAGGCTGGAAGAACACTGCAGGCCAGGCAGCATCTGGAGGAAAGGAGCAGTCAACGTTTCGGGTATTACCCTTCTTCAGGACTGGATGTGGAGGTAGGAGGAGCTGCAGATAAAGAGTTGGAGGGGGGGAAGGGTGGAGACAGAATGGTGGACACTGGTGGTAGGTATGACCTAGTTGGTCGATAGGAGGGATGAATCCGGTTGGTGGCTGGAAGGGAGGGTCAGAAGGTGGAATGGAAGGGAGGAGGTGGGGCTAGAAGGAGATGCAGGGAATGGGTGGGAAGGTTATTTGAAATTGGAGAACTCAATGTTGAGCCCTCTGGGCTGTAGGGTGCCCAGGTGGATGATAAGGTGTTGTTCTTCAAATTTGCGCTGTGAGTCACTGCGATACTGGAGGAAGCCGAGGAGGTATTTGTGAGAGTGGTTGGAGAAGATTTAAACTAAAATGGTGGGGGGTTGGGAACCCATGCAAGGAATCAGAGGAAGGGGAATTAAAGACAAGAACAAAAGCCATAAAGGGGAACAAGAAAAGTGATAGGCAGAGAAATCAAGGGCCAGGATCGAACAGGGACACAGTGAAAAATAATAGGAAAGGATCTTAAAAGGATTTGTGCTTTTTTGCACAGAGCATTCACAATAAAGTGGATGAATTAATTGCGCAAATAGATGAAAACATGTAGGATATAGTCAGGATTACAGAAACATAGCTGTAGAATGATCAGGTTTGGAAACTGAATTATCTAGGGGTATTCAGCATTTAGGAAGGATAGACAGAAAGGAAATGGCTTGGAGTTGCATTGCTGGGTAAAGAGGAAATTAATGCAGTAGAGAGGAAGGTTATTAACTCCAGTAATGTGGAATCTGTACAGGTATAGCTGAGAAACAGCAAAGGGTAAACAGCATTAATGGGGGTTGTGATGGTGATGTTGGGAGTGGCATTAAACAGGAATTAGAGATACATGCAATAAAGGATCATCTGTAATTCTGGGTGACTTTAATCTGCATATAGATTGGGCAAATCAAATTAGTGACAATACTGGAGAGGAGGAATTCTTGGAGTGTATATGGGATGGTTTTCTGGACCAATATGTTGAAGAACCAACCAGAGAACAGGCCATTCTCGACAAGTAATGTATAATATGAAAGGAATAATTGGCAATCTAGTTGTATGAGGCTGCTTGGGGATGAGTGACCACAATAAGATAGAATTCCTCATCAAGATTGAATGTGACATAGCTGACTTTGAGACTAGGGTCAAACTTACATGGGATGAAGAGATTGATGGGATTGAAGGCTGATAAATCCCCAGGGCCTGATAATCTATATCCAACAGTCATTAATATAGTGGGCCTAGAAATAATGAACGCATCAGTAGTCATCTTCCAAAATTTTCCAAGGTGCTCAGGAAAAGTTTCTACAAATTGGGGTGTAGAAAATATAACCCCTCTATTTAAAAAGGCAGGCAGAGAGAAAACTGGGAATTGTAGACCAGTCAGCCTGATACCAGTAGTCAGGAAAATGGTAGAGTCCATTATAAAAGATTTATTGCTCGAAATCACAGCAGGTCAAGCAGCATCCATGGAGAGAGAGCAAGCTTACATTTCAAGTCTAGGTGACTCTTCAAAAGAGCTGATGTGAAGTGTGGAGGGGGCATTTATGCAATAGTGGGGAGGTGGTGGTGGAGTGATGGGGGACAGAGGCTTCTGATAGTGCAGATTAAGTGATTGGAATGTGAGAGTTGCAAGACAAATGTGTGTCTAACTGCCAAACAGGAAAGAACAGATAGACCCATTGGAGTGGCGGGAGGGGAGAGGGGACATGGTGACAGAGAATGCAACAAGTAAAGCCAAAAGAAAGGGAAAAAATGTGAGGTTATCTGCTTTGGAAGCAAAAACAGGAAGGTGGTTTATTATCTGAATGGCTATAAATTGATGTGGAGGTGCCAGTGTTGGACTGGAGTGGATAAAGTCAGAAGTCACACGATACCAGGTCATAGTCCAACAGGTTTATGTGAAATCACAAGCTTCCATAGCACTGCTCCTTCGTCAGATCCCACCTGACGAAGGAGCAGCACTTCAAAAGCTTGTGATTTCAAATAAACCTGTTGTACTGTAACCTGGAGTCATGTGACTTCTGACTTTGTCCACCCCAGTCCAACACCAGCACCTCCACATCCTGGCTACCATCGATACCACAAACTGCCAGCTCAAAGTGGAGAGAATCTCCAAGAAGATCATATATATTGACACAGACATCAAGTTTCTACTGAGATGCAAGAAAGCAGACAAGATCCCGAAAGGATTACAGATTAAAAAGCCACTCAAGTCAACCTACAACACAGACTATGCTGAGAGACTCTGCCGTCGCACCTCTCACACACTCCTCAACCGTCTCATACAACAGCTCCACAGCAGACACGGTAATCTTGAAATCAAGACAGAGTCCATATTCTCAGCTTGTGCTCAGGGCACAGTAGACCAGCTCTGAGACATTGCCAAGCAGTTGAGGCAACGGAACTATGCCACCTACATGCACACCAAGAACAGGAAACTTGAGAAACCCAGAATCACCACCAGCACTAACCAAGCCATCCCTGGCACCATGGTTAAAACCGGTACCACCACAGGGAAGTTCATGCTCAACTTTGCTGACCACAACCTTCAAGCAGATGAAATTGAACTTCTCAGCTCAATTTCTGTCCCACACCAAAATGGACCATATCACTCTTGCGCCAACAGAGGAATTCATCTGGCAAGTGAGACTCTGGGAACTCTTCTACAAGCCCAAAATGCCAGCGGAAAGCCCAGTGAGACAACCAATGAACTGGAACAGTTGACAGAGAAATCCACAGTGCAGCAACCGAAGAAGAAAGAGTCGAATTGGATCCCTTCGGAATGTCGCTGCCCTAGGCGCGACATGTATACTCAAGCCATCAGGAGATGCATCAATGCCACACAAGATAACCTAGAACATTACCTAAGCACAAGAGAACATCATCCATGTTCTCAAGACCAACTGCAACATTGTCACCAAACAAGCAACCAAAGGAGGAGCTATCGTCATACAGAATAAAATGGACTACTGCAAAGAATCACACCTACAAGTGAACAAGCAGGAACACTACAGACAATTACCTGCCAATCTGACCAAAGAACACACCTGTCAACTGAAGAATCTGATCTAGACCTTCAATCCAGACCTTCAGAATGTCCTATGCGCTCGCATCCCATGTACTTCTCGCGTAGGAGACTTCTACTACCTTCCAAAGATACACAAAGCCAACACACCCAGACATCCCATTGTATCAGGCAATGGGAGCCTGTGAGAGAACCTTTCTGGCTATGTCAAGGGCATCTTGAAATCCATTGTAGGAGGAACCCCCAGCTTCAGTCATGACACTACAGACTTCCTACAGAAACTCAGCACCCATGGACCAGTCAAACCAGGAACAATCTTCTTCACAATGGATGTTTTGGCACTCTACACCAGCATCCCCATGATGATGGCATCACTGCAAAAGCCTCAGTACTCAACACCGACAACTGGCAATTCCCAGATGCCATCATACCATTCAACTGCTTCATCCTCAATCACAAGGTCTTCACCTTCAACAACCTGCTCTTCATCCAGACACACGGGACAGTAACGTGGACCAAATTTGCATCCCAATATGACAACATGTTCATGTAAAAATTTGAGCAAGACTTCATCACTGCATAGGACCTTCAACAAACACTATACACCAGATACATCCATGACATTTTCTTCTTTTGGGCTCAAAGCAAAGAATCACTAAAACTACTACACAACAATACCAACAAGTTTCATCCCACCATCAGACTCACCATGGACTACTGTTCAGAATCGGTTTCATTCTTGGATACACGCATCTCCATCAAGGATGGACACCTCAGCACTTCACTCTACTGTAAGCCCATGGATAACTGCATGATGTTTCACTTCTCTAGCTTGTACCCTAAATATGTTAAAGAAGCCACTCCCTAGGACAAGACCTGCGTAAAGAGAGGCTCTGCTCAGATGAGGAAGAATGTGATGGACACTGCTGAAAGACACCCTCATAAGAATGGGACACAATGCTTAACTTATCGATTGACAGTTCCAGCATGCCACAGCAAAAAAAATGCAATGACCTTCTCAGAATACAGATACAAGACATGATCGATGGAGTACCCTCCATCGTTCAGTATTTACCTGGAGGGGAGAAACTATGTCATGTCCTTCACAGCCTTCAGCATGTCACTGATGATGACAAACATCTCACCAAGGCCATCCCTACAACTCCACTACTCAGCTTCAAACAGCCTCGAACAGACCATCGTTCGTAGCAAACTATCCAGCCTTCAGTAGAACAGCGACCATGACACCACATCAAACCTGCCACAGCAACCTCTGCAAGACATGTCAGATCATCGACATGGATACTACCATCACATGTGGGAACACCACCCACCACGTACGCAGTACGTACTCATGTGACTTGGCCAACATTGTCCACCTCATATGTTGCAGGAAAGGATGCCATGAAGCATGGTATATTGGCAAGACCATGTAGATGCGACGACAACAGATGAATGGACACCATGCAACAATCACCAGACAGAAATGTTTCCTCCCATTTGGGGAATGCTTCAGCAGTCAAGGACATCAGCCTCTCAGCTTTGGGTTAGCATCCTCCAAGGTGGTCTTTGAGATACACGATAATGCACAACCGTTGAGCATGACATTCACAGCCAATTTCTGTACTCATGAAGACATCATGAAGATCTTGGGTTCATGTCGTGCTACATATAACCCCACTATACTGTTCTGTGTTTGTAAAATTTTTCTTACTGTTCTGTTTTGATACTCACCTGATGAAGGAGCAATGTTTCGAAAGCTTGTGATTTCAAATAAACCTGTTGGACTATGACCTGGTGTTGTGTGACTTCTAACTTTGGCTATAAATTGAAAGAGGGAAATATGCAATAAGACCTCATTGTATACCAATCACTGAAAGTGAGCATGCAGGTATAATAAATAGGTGGTAAAGACTATGAGTAGCATGTTAGCCTTCAAAGCAAGAGAATTTGTGTACAGGAGCAGAGATGTCTTGCTGAAATTATACAGGGCATTGGTGAAGTCATTACTTGAATATTGTGTGCAGTTTTGGATTCCTTATCTAAGGAAGGATGTTATTACTGTAGAGAGAGTGCAGCAAAGGTTTACCAGGCTGAGTACTGGGATGATAGGACTGACATATGAGGAAAGGTTGAATTTGTTAGGTTAATATTTGCTGGAGGTCAGAAGACTGAGGGGGATCTTATTGAAACCTATAAAATTTTAACAGGACTAAGACAGACACAGAAAGGATGTTCTGATGACAGTGGAGTCCAGAATCAGGGGTCATGGTCTAAAGATAGGGAGTAAACCATTTAAGTCTGAGATGGGGAGTAATTTCTTCTTCCAGAGTGATGAACCTGTGCAATTCGCTACCACAGAAAGTCACTGAGGCCAAAATGTATGATTTCAAGAAGGATTTGAATATAGCACTGGGGCTAAAGGGATCAAAAGATAGTGGGAAAAGCCGAAATTGGCTATTGAATTTAATGATCAGCCATCATAACAATAAATGGCAGCGCAGGCTCGAAGAGCTGAATGACTTACTCCTGCTCCTTTTTAAAAATATTTTTATGTTTCATCCTGGTGCATATTATTCCATATTTGTTTTGTAGTCACTGACTCGGTTCTCTTTGCTTTTTTTCAATAGGATAAGTCAGTACAGTTGGTGCCAAAATAATATATTTGTGACTCACCACAATGGGGGTATGTTATGAACTATGCTTCAGAATTTACTTTTAATCCTGACACGAATAATGATTCTGGAATAAACAAAATGACTTGAAAGAAAGAACTGCAATACTGGTATTCCTTCTCTTGTAAGGAATAGCTTTTAACCTTGACAATGCCTAAGGAATAATATGCTTTTCACACCATTGGAGAAAAGTTATAATGAGCATAACCAATGTCATACTTTCCACCTTTCCATTTTCCAATAAATGTTAAATAAGTAGGGAAGCCTATGTTTTAATCCAAAGCCAATTTGTCTAATTTCTTTACACAGAGGTGTATATCTATAAATAAATCAACATACCTGATTTAAAGGCTATATTTTAGTTCGAAGCAGGAGGCTAGCGGTGGTGGAAGAAGAATTCTTCAGCCCAGAGTCTGTGAGGGAAGCCTTAGTCAATTTCAATGATAGAGCCTCATTGTATCCTGGGAGCAAGTGGCAACTGTGAAATGGATGGAAAGTAACAGCTGGTTAGCTTCAGTGCAGGTCAAAATGTCTGAGAAATGAAACTTTGTGCCAAACTTTGAAATTTGGCAATGGTAATGATTATATTTTCTGAACTGTTCTCAAAGTTTGCAAATAGATTTCTTTAATTTATATTTGTCTCTGCATAAAAATAGATTAAAAACATTCATGTTAGTGGAAATATTTATCATTAATGATTCACCCTAATGACAGGGCTCCTACGGGTGAGACCAATTGACTGACCAATTCCTTGATTGCAAACCACCACTGCATTTATCTACTAGATTTGTTCTGTTGATCTCCCTGGCTTGAATGTTCATGCCGTGCTATCATGCCCCTGACCATTGTCAGCTTTGCTGGTCTCCTAAAACAATATAATTGAAATCAATTATGTCAATTGGGGAATTGTCCACTGGCTGAAGATGGTTTTGGCTGTTGGAAGCCAATTATCTGAGCCCCAGGATATAGCTTCAAGAATTCCTCAGGAGCAGAGTGTGTCCTCGGCCCAACCACCTACAGCTGTTTCATCAGTGATCCTTCCTCCATCATAGTGGGAATGTTCAGATGATTTCACAACGTTCAGCACATTTACAACTCCTCACTTACTGAGGCAGTCCATGTCTGCAATGCAGCATGACGAGATTCATGCTTGGGGTAATAAGTGGACACATTCAATGGCATTGCTATTGCTCAATTTCCTACAATCAACATCCTGGGGTCACTGCTGAGCAGAAATTTAACCTAATCATCCACATAAATATGACTACAAGATCACATCATAGGTTAGGTTTTCTATGGCAAAATGCTCACTGCCTGGTTCTCAAAAATCTTTCATGGCAGTGTAGGAAAATAGGAATGGAGTAGTCCAGTTAGCATCTTGAGCCTGTTCCTCCATCTGTTCGTCCACATCATGGCTGATTTGTGATCTGACTCTATATTTGACTTTGCCCTATACTCCTCAATACGTTTGGTGAACAAAAATCTATCAATCTAAATTTTAAAATTAACCATTGATCTAGTATCAAGTAGTGTTAATGGAAGAGAGTTTCAAATTTCTACCATGTTTCGTATTTCCTAGGTTCATTCCTGAAAGGCCTGGATCTAATATTTGGAGAAAGATCTCCAGTTCTAGACTTTCTAATCAGCTGAAAGAGTTTTTCCTTATTGGTAATATATGTTTATTCTAACGTTTAGTGCCCAGAACTGCTCACACTATTCCAGATATAGAATAACCAGGCTTCGAATAGCTGAAGTATGACATCTTTCATCTTGTGTTCTAGTCTTCTAAATATAAAGGTTAACATTCGATGAGCTCTATTAAAAAATAGTCTGCACCTATTCATGACATTTTAAAAGGCAATGTATCTGTGTTCCCAAGCATCTTATATCTTTCAGTGTTTCATCAGCTGTGATAGGCAGAAACAGGTCAAAGCAGCTCTATGACTTTGGTTTATATCTCTCACCGCTGCTGCCCTTCTCATACAAGTTTGCTCTTCCCTTAAGGAAGCTGCTATTCATATACTTTCATGTTGTTTAAGAAGCTGCTTATCCCACACTCTCTCAAGCTGTTTATGAAGCTGCTGTTACCGTTTTATTGGGTTGTTTTGAAACCACAGGGTCCTTCTCTCTCTCTCTTTCCAAGACCTTAAGTTTCATTTAGATTTGTCATGTGAGTGATGCCAGGGTGTCTCTAGATTTTCTTCGATTACATGCACTCAGATTAGATCTTTAAATCCTTGAAGTGAGCAGTTCCATACTTTTGGATAAAAAAGTGTTAGAAAAGAAAAAAAAACATTATTGCCTCCCTGATATTGGACAGGAGTCCAATAACTTTGAAACTTAGAACAATCTGGAAGAAGTCAAACAGTATACAGGCTCATTTATACAAACCTATGAATGAGGAACAGTGTGGTGACTCTCCAGTGAAGTTTTAGTGGCTGTATGGTTCTTACTGAGGTTAAAATGGTTTAAATATTTTTTAGATATTTGTATGAAGACAGTTTCAAATGTTTCTTGTATAGTGAAACATGTTTTTTGTTTTTCTTTATATGAAATAAATTTTTATGTTTTCTTGTTAGAGGTTCATTGGCAGCCTGTTCTGAATATAGTCAGAAGTCACACGACACCAGGTTTATTTGAAATCACAAGCTTTTGGAACGTTGCCCCTTTGTCAAGTGAAGTGTGAGACAAGCACACAGAACACAGCATTTATGGGCTGAGAGAAAGCAAGGACAGAGAGATCAAAAGACCATACAAATGGTCACAGTGAACATTTCGGCACGCTACATCAGCATACCCAATGATGACAGCATCGTTGCAACAGCCTCAGCACTCAATGCCAACAACTGCCAATTTCCAGACGTCATCCTACAACTCATCCACTTCATTGTCGACCACAAAGTCTTCATCTTTGACAACCAGTTCTTTATCCAACACATGGAACAGCCATGGGGACCAAATTTGCATCCCAATACGCCAACATTTTCACGCACAAGTTCGAGCAAGACTTCTTCACTGTGCAGAACCTCCGAACAATGCGATACACCAGATACATCGATGACATTTTCTTCCTTTGGTCTCATGGTGAGGAATCTCTGAAATGGCTACATAGTGATATCAACAAGTTTCATCCCACCATCAGACCTACCATGGACTACTCTTCAGAATCAGTCTCATTCTTGGACACACGCATCTCCATTAAGGACAGACAACTCAATACCTCAGTCTAACGCAAGCCTAAGGATAGCCTCACGATGCTACACTTCTCTTGCTTCCACCCTAAACATGTTAAAACAGCCATCCCCTATGGACAAGCCCAAGCATACACAGGATCTGCTCAGATGAGAAGGAACGTGTCAGACCCCTAAACATTTTGAAAGATGCCCTCACAGGAACTAGATATGATGGTCAACTCATTGATCGCCAGTTCTGATGTGCCATGGCAAAAAACTGCAATGACCTCCTCAGAAGACAGACACAGGATACAGTCGATAGAGTACCTTTTGTTGCCCATTACTTCCCTGGAGTACAGAGGCTACATCATGTTCTACACAGCCTTCAACAAGTCATTGATGATGATGAGTATCTCACCAAGATCATCCCTAGGCCCCTACTTCTCGCTTCAAACAACCGCCAAACCTTAAATAGACCATCGTTCGCAGCAAACTACCCAGCTTTCAGGACAACATCGACCACACCACCACACAACCCTGCCATGACAATCTCTGCAAGACATGTCAGATCATCGACATGGATACTACCATCACACATGGGAACACCACCCATTACGTACACGGCAGATATTCATGTGACTCGACCAACGTTGTCTATCACATAAGCTGCAGGCAAGGATGCCTGAGGCATGGTATATTGGTGAGACCATGCAGATGCTATGACAACAGATGAATGGACATCATACAACAATTGCCAGACAGAAATGTTCCCTCCCAGTCGGGGAACACTTTGGCGGACAAGGACATTCAGCTTCCGATCTTCGGGTAAGCGTCCTCCAAGGAAGCCTTTGAGAAACACAACAACGCAGAATTGCCGAGCAGAAACTGATAGCCAAGTTTTTACCAATGAAGATGGCCTCAACAGTAATCTGGGCTCATGTCATGCTACATGTGACCCCACCATACTGTTCTGTATCTGTAAAATCTTCCTTACTCCTATTCATTTGTGGGATGTGCGCATCGCTAGCTGGCCAGCATTCCTTGCCCATCCCTAGTTGCCCTTTTTTTTTGCTGCCTTCTTGAACCGCTGCAGTCCTCCTGCTTTGGGTTGGCCCACAATGCTGTTAAGGAGGGAATTCCAGGATTTTGACCCAGCGACAGTGAAGGAACAGCGATATATTTTCAAGTCAGGATGGTGGGTGACGTGGAGTGGAACTTGGAGGTGGTGGTGTTGCCATATGTCTGATGCAGTTGTCCTTCTAGATGGAAGTGGGCGTGGGTGTGGAAGGTGCTGTCTGAGGATCTTTGGTGAATTTCTGCAGTGCGTCTTGTAGATAGTACACACTGCTGCTATGGAGCATTGGTGGTGGAGGGAGTGAATGCTTGTGGATGTAGTGCCAATCAAACAGGCTGCTTTATCCTGGATATTGTAAAGCTTCTTGAATGTTGTTGGGGTTGCACTCATCCAGGCAAGTGGGGAGTATTCCATCACACTCCTGACTTGTGCCTTGTAGATGGTGAACAGGCTTTTAGAAGTCAGGAGGTATGTTACTTGCAACAGTATTCCTAGCTTCTGGCCTGCTCTTGTAGCCAGTCTGTTAATGTGGTGAGTCCAGTTGAGTTTTTGGTCAATGGTAACCCTCAGGATGTTGATAGTGGGGGATTCAGTGATAGTAACACCATTGAATGTCAAGGGATGGCATTTGTGTGGCGCGAATGTCACTTGCTACTTGTCAGCCCTGTCTTGTTTTGTCTCCATCACCGAGATAAATTGTTATTCTCTCTACCTTCATTAGTTTGTACAGTTTTGGATTACTGATGACTTTGGTTAGACCCTCGGCATGCGACTCATATACGTATTATGTTATTCTAGTCATTTGGTTTGCCTCCAGCACCACTTTATTTTTAAGTTTTTGTAATTATCTCTGCCCCATTTAATCAGATGATAGGTCATCCCTTTGCTTGTTATTCACCGTTTGACACTTTACTCACACTGTCCAACACTTTGGATCACTTGCAGGGACTTATTATTAGGCACTCCACTCACACCATTTATATGATCTTTTGATCTCTTTGCCCTTGATGTCTCTCTGCCTATAAATTCTATGTCTGTGTGCTTCTCTCTCACTTCACCTGACAAAGGGGCCAAGCTCCAAAAGCTTGTGATTTCAAATAAACCTGTTGGATTATAACCTGGTGTCATATGACTTCTGATTTTGCTCACCCCAGTCCAACACTAGTAACTCCAAACAACATTTTGAATGTGCTCAGTGACTCACCACATTGGTAAAAAAAACTTATGGTATATCAAGCCAAGTTTCATTCTGGGATCTGATTTGCCCAGTATTACCATTGTTGCAGGAATTTCCATGGTCTGATAGTCATTTAGCTATCCTCTAACCCTTATCTACAGAGAGTGGTCAGGTGGAGATTTTTGGGAGTGTTTAAAATGGCTATAGCAAAAGTCTCAGAATGTCAGACCATGACATGCTGTAAACTTTGAACAAAGGATTTCAGAGTCAGTTGTATTTTCGTACTCATTTACAAGAAATTATTAGATACTAATTAAAAGGTTTACAGCTATCTAAATCCAATCACCACTCTTGATTAAGTTTACATTGTGCATTCAGCTAACCAATCACAACGTGGGTATGCCTTTCTAATTGTAAAATACAATTGGTGTGAAATACGTACACACTATCAAATTTAATCTTATAACAGCTACAATTGTCCTTAATATGATGATTTATGTCTAGCTTGTATATATCAATTATGCTCCCCTGTCTGATGCCTCTGGTGTTTTAAAGACTTCTTTCAAGATTATCACTTCTTTACTCTCTCACAGGTAACTTAGCATCAGAGTTAATGGTAGGATGCAATCAATCCCATATTGTCTAAACTGGCATCTTGCAGTTTTGTGTCCCTGTGTATTTGTTCACAGCTAGCAATTCACAGCTCACAACTGCATTCCCTTTAATATAACTTTGCAAGATTCTTTTTAACCTTTTCACCATCATCTGGGATCATATCATATCCTTTCTATGTCCAATATTAATTACCTCACAATAGTTTACTTTGAAATCCATTTGGCAACATTTTGCCATTTCACTTAATTTTTCAAATAACTCTGCAATTTTATGCTTCAATACTATTATTTTGTTTCTAGTAATTTTAGGCGTTTCTGTAGCTGATTCACCACAAACTTCCTTGGAATGTCTGGCAAGTTGATCTCTTTAGCTATTTTGAATATGGATGCAAAATAAATTATTTCATATTTCCTTATTTTCAATGATAATATCACTCTTACTGGCTGTCAAGACACCTAAATGTTCCTGATGAACCCTCTTCTGCAAATATAACTTTAGAGGCACTTCTTGTGGATTTTGATATTCCCTCCTAATTCATTTCCATATTCTATTTTTGCAGCTCTTACTTTTTGTTTTAAATGTCTTGCTTTATATCTTTATATCTTTTCCAGTCATCACAGTCTTTATGATCACACATGTTTATGTGGAGGCCACTGAACAGCATAGTTCTTTTCTAACATAATACTCGTACCAGTGTCTCATGAAAATTTCTTTCACAGATTACTCCTTTAGCCATGTGTTCAGCTCCCCATTCTGTTTATCTTGTTCCAGTTTGCATGTGGCTCAGGTAATAGTTCAGAGATGATAATCTTTGAGGTCTGGTTCTCTAACTTAGCTCCTTGTTCTGTGCACTCTCATAATAGAACATCTAACAACTCTTTCTGATGTTGTAAGTCCATAAATGGATCACAGATTGCAGAAACATAGTTGCAAGGAGATCAAAACTGGGAACTTAGCATTCGGGGATATTTGACCTTTCGGAGAGACAAGAAGGATGGAAAAGGTAGTGGGGTAGCCCTGTTAATAAGAAATGAAATGAGAACTGTTGTGAGAGATGATCTAGGCTCAGATGATAAAGACTCCATTTGAGTGGAGGTAAAAGAACAGCAAAGGAAGAAAAAATAATAGGAGTAGTATACAGAGCCTCAAAAGTGACCACTCTGTGGGAAAGGCTATAAGTCAACAAATAATAGGAGCATGTAAAAAAAAAGAATGATTATGGGTGACTACAATCTTCATGTTGATTGGACTGAGCAAATTGGAAATTGGAAAACTATGACACTGAATTTATCGAGTGCATTAGGGATAGTGTCCTAAAGCTAAGCATGCGGCAGGCTATCTTGGATCTGGTAATCAAAATGAGGAAGATTTAAAAAGTAACTTTAGAGTAAAAGATCTCATAGGAAGTAGTGACCATAACATGATAGAATTTAATATTCAGTGTGACAGTGAGAAACTTGGGTTGGAAACAATTGTGTTTAACTTCAAGAAAGGTGATTACAATTAAATGATGATAAAGTTGTCTAAAGTGAACTGGGTGGATAGATTAGCAGGAATGACAGTAAGCAAGCAATGGCAGACAATTAGTGAGGTAACTCATGACTCTCAGCAAAATTCATTCCAGTAAGGAAAATTCTAAGAGAGAGATAAACCAACATGGCTAACCAAGGAAGTTAAGGAGAGTAATAAGTTCGAAGAAAAAGCATATAGGTAGGCCAAAGTCAGTGATAGCCCCAAAGACTGGGATAAATTCAGAATCCAGCAAAGGAGGACTAAAAGGAAAATAAACACAGAAAAAATAACCTATGAGGGAAAACCAGTGAAGAATATATAAACTGACAATAGGGCTTCTTTAAATAAATAATCAGGAATACACAGGTCAAAGTGGGCATGGGCCTTTTAGAAAATGAATCTGGGGAGATAGTCTTGGGGAACTAGGAAATAGCAGATGAGTCAAACAGATATTTTGCATTAGTCTTTATGGTGGAAGATACTTTAAACATTTCATTAATTCTAAAGATACAGGAGAGGCATTAAGTAACATCACCATCAACTGGAGCAGTATTAGATAAATTAATAGGGATAAAGGCAGTTAAGTCCCCTGGACCTGATGGTTTGCATCCTAAGAACCTAAAAGAGGTAGCTACAGAGGTAGTGGATGCATTGGTTGTAATTTTTCAAAAGTCCTCGGATTCTGGAGAAGTACCAAAGGATTTTTAAACTGCTGATGTGACACCCTATTCAAAAAAGGAGGGTGGCAAAAAGTGGGTAACTATAGCCATGACATAGCTTGACATCTATTGTTGGAAAACTATTGGAATCAATTATTAAGGAAGTAATATCAGGTTATTTGAAAAATCGTAATCTAATCAAGCAAAGTCAGCATGACTCCATGAAAGGAAACTGTGTCTGACTAATTTATTCAAGTTTTTCAAGGAATTGTCAGCTGGAGAGGATGGTGGGGGTGGGGGAACCAGTAAATGTATTTTGTTTAGATGTCCAGAAGGTTTTCAACAGGGTATCTCACAAAAGTTTGAGTCATCGTGTAAGAGCCCGTAGTGCTGGAGATAGTATATTGGTATGTAGACAGAATGGGTTCATGCCCAGGAAATAGTGATTGGGGATAAGGGGTTCTTTTTCAGGTTGACGACACATAACCAGTGGAGTTCTACAGGGATTAGTGCTGGCACCACAACTGTTTACAATATATATTAATGACTTGAAGGAAGAAAGTGAATGCATTGTAACCAAATTTGTACATGACATTAAAATTGGTGGAAAGACAGGCTGTGAGAGCCATACTAGCAGTTTACAGAGAAATATTGATAGGTTAAGTAAGTTGGAAAGAAGTTGGCAACTGGAGTATAACATGGGAAAATGCGAACTTGTTCATTTTGGTAGGGAGAACAAAACAACACAATATTATTTAAATGGAGAAAAACTGCATAAAGCAGTTCGACAATAGGACTTGGGGGCACTTTTGCATGAAACACTGAAAGCTAACATACTTTCAGGTGGAGCAGGTAATCAGGAGGCTAATGGAATGTTGGTCCTTATTTCAAGGGGATTGGAGCATAAGAGTAGGCAAGTCTTACTGCAACTCTACAAATATTGTTGAGATCGAGTCTGGAGGACTGTGAGCAGTTTTGGTCACCTTATTTAAGGAAAGATATAATTTCATTGGAGACAGTTCAAAGTTCACTTGGATAATCCATAGCATGGAGGAATTGTCATGAGCAAAGATCAAACAGGTTAGGGCTGTACTCAGTGGAGTTTAGAAAGATCTCATTGAAACATATAGGTTTCTTAAGGGGTTTGATGGGGTAAATGCTAAGAGGATGCTTCCCCTCATGGGAGAGTCAAGAACCAGCAGGCATAGTCTTAGAATAAAGGGATGCTAATTTAAGACTAAGATAAGAGGGTGGTGAAACCTCTTGCCATATAGAGCTGTCAGGATAGCATTCTTGTGCTTTTTAAGGCTGAGATGGATGGATTCTTGATCAGTAGGGGAATCAAGAGTTATGGTGAAAGGGGAGGAATGTAGATGTTAGGAAGGGTCATCCATGATCCTGTTGAATGATGGAGCCAAATGGCTACTCCTGTTCCTATTTATTATGGTCTGATGATCTTATCCTCCACATCCTCTCCAATATCCTTTCAATCTGATTCAAGATAACCTGCACCGGGCACCAGATGGGCAATATACTATGTGGGACTCTCAATTTTGTTTATAAAAGATCAATCTATCCCCCACTTATTGACATCTATTCAACTACCACATTACATTGCCTCTCTTCTTTTCCTGCCTTTGTTTCAATCATATCCCCTCTTATTCTTCCGAACTCTAGTGAATACAGGCTTTGTTGAACCAGTCTCTTCTCATTTGACATTCCTGCCCTCCTTGGAATCAGCCTAATGAATCTTCATTGCACTCAATCTTCATTGAGTATATCCTCACTCAGTAGAGACCTAAAATGCACGTTTGTAGTCTTGGTCACACTAAGACCTGGTTTACTGCAGTAAGACATCTCTATGTCTGAACTCAAATCCTTTTGCAATGAAGGTCAACACACCATTTGTCTTCTTAATCTTTTGCTGTACCTGTTTACTTTCATTGACTGATGTACAAGGGCTCCCAGATTTCCTAATTATATAAATTAGGTATGCCAATGAGTATCTACATTTCCCAATATTTCAAAATTTAAATAATATCCTGCCTTTCTATTTTTCATGCTGAAGTGCAAAACTTCACATTTATTTATGTTACAGTGAATCTGCCATATGTTGCCCACACACTCAAGTTGTCTAGATCACCACAAAGCTTCCTTGCATCCTCCTCACAATTCACAATCCCACCTCGTTTTGTGTCAGAAATATTGCATTTGGTCCCTCATCTGAGTCACTTACCTGTGTTGTGAATAGCTGGAGCCCAAGAACTGACCCCTATGGTACCCCCCCAGTCTCTGATCCATTTATTCCCACTCTCTGTTTCCGGTCTATCAAACAATTCTCAGTCCATGCCAGTATACTGTCTCCCAATTCCAAGTGCTTTAATTTTGCCCACCAGTCTCTTATGTGAGACCTTCTCAAAGCCATCTTGAAATCTAAATACAACACATCCATTAATTCTACTAGTTACATCCTCAAAAAACTCCAATAGATTCATATAAGCACAATTTCCCATTGATAAATCCACGCTGACTTTCTCTAATCCCATTAAAACTTTCTAAGCGATAGTGGGAACTGCAGATGCTGGAGAATCTGAGATAACAAGGTGTACAGCTGGATGAACACAGCAGGCCAGGCAGCATCAGAGGAGCAGGAAGGCTGACGTTTCGGGCCTAGACCCTTCTTCAGAAATGAAGGGTCTAGGCCTGCTGTGTTCATCCAGCTCTACACCTTGTTATCTCAAAACTTTCCAAGTGTTCTGTTATCATGGCTTTTCTAATATAATCCAGCATTTTCCCTGTTACTGATATTGGGGTAACTGGTCTGTAATTCTCTGATTTTTCTCTCCCTCCTTTTTTAAATAGTTTGTTTACATTTGCCATCCTTCAATCTGTTGGAACTGTTCCAGAATCTGTAGCCTTTTGGAAGATGACTCCGATGCATCCAATATTTCCAGGGCCACTTCCTTTAGTACTCTGAGATGTAGCTTATCAGACTGTGGGTATGATGTTTGATGTCGGTGCCTATACTTTCACGTTAACATGTTTTGAATTCAATTGAAGTTTTCTTTTTTAACATTATGCTCTGTTTCTGGGCCAGAGCATCAGAAGGAGGTTATACAGAAATACGTAGGGCTGCACATGCATACCTCACATATAAGTAAGTAAGGGGCTTTCATTTATTGTGGAATATTTGAGAGCTTACAGAATGCTCAGTAACTTTCCAGTTTCACAAATGCAGCTAAAGCTAAATGCTTCCCGAGGTCATATTCTTTGAAAAAGCACCAGAGATTGGCAACCACTGAGCAGTCTGGCACGATTCCGCATAATGTGCATGTGAGTACCGATGGTGATTAGCAACCTTCAACTATAATAGAAGCAGAAACATCAGCTGCCTTACTAGATAGAACTTCATGACATTAATGTGGTACAACATGTTATATTTTCCTGCAGAGCTTGATTTGACATTACTCTAAAACCCATGCACCTAAAGTGATTTTAAGTTCTTTAATCTTCCTTCTCCTGACAGTATATGTTGGTATTCCCCCAACATCTGCAGATGAGCTAAAAGGTCCTGCTGACTGCTATACCGTGTGTCTCAGATAACCTTGGTGGGCATTCTGTATTGGTCTGGGGCTGGGGCTGAAAGGGGCCTGGCTGATGAGGGTCTCCTATACAGTTGTCTACAAGATGCACCTCAGAAACTCATCTTTGCGACCACTTTCGAAACCTGACTCTTCCACTGCATACAAAAACAAGGGCAGAAGATATATGTAACAAACAGCTTCTGCACATTCCTCTCCAAAGCACATACAATCCTGACTTAAAAATATATTGTCAGTCCTTCACTGTCACTGGGTCAAAATGCTCAAAATTTCCCCCTAGCATCACTGTGGATGTCACTGCACCACATGAATTACATCAGGTCAAGAAGGCAGCTCACCATCACCTTCAAGGGCAGGTAGGAATGGTCAATAAATGCTGGCCTATATTTAACAAATTACATGCAAATGGTGCTTTATGACAGCTACCCCTCAAGGAAGGAAGCCTCTCAGCAGCTCACAAACTTTGTTTCTACTTTTTAAGGTTTTGTTCAACAGATTACCCCTCAACATCATGTCAGCACCAGAAACCTTTCAAAGAATGACGTCAAATGTCCTACAAGCACTGGATAGCCACATGGATAATTTCCTGATTTATTGATCCATTCAGGTAAAACATGACATTACAGTGTGTATTGTGTTGCAGCATCTACAGAAACCAAGATTTAAACTCAGTAACAAATACAAATTCACATGATCAACTGAAAAGTTTTTTGCACAATTGCAGATGGTTTTCATGTTAGAATTGACCCACAGAAAATAAGAACAACAAGGACTTTCCATCCTATTGGAACAAACTGAACTCCACACATTCTTAATTATGGTAAATCACGTCAGAAATAGAGTCATAGAGTCATAGTGTCCTCCAGCACGGAGACAGGCCCTTTGGCTCAAACTGACCTGTGTCGACCAAAATGTCCTTCCACGCTAAGCCCATTTCCCTGCACTTGGCCCATATCCTTCTAAACCTTTCCTATCCAAGTATTTGTCTAAATGCTTTATAAATGTTGTTAATGTACCTGCCTCAACCACTTCCGCTGGCAGCTCATTCCATATGCGTACCACCCTCTGTGTAAAAAAGTTGCTCCTCAGGTTCCCATGTATTATTTCCCTTCTTACCTTAAACTGATTCCCTCTAGTCCTCAATTCCCCAACCCTGGGAAAAAGATTGAGTACATTCATCCTATCCATGCCTCTCATGATCTTATACATTTCTATAACATCGCCCCTCAGTCTCCTACGCTCTAAAGAAAAAAGTCCTAGCTTGTCCAACATCTCCCTATAACTCAGTCCCTTGTGTCCCGGCAACATACTTGTAAATTTCTTCTGCACTGTTTCCAGTTTAATAACGTCTTTCCTATAGCAAGGTGACCAAAGCTGAACACAATACTCCAAGTACGGCCTCACCAACGTCATGTACAACTGCATCATAACTTCCCAACTTCTATACTCAGTACCCTGACTGATGAAGGCCAGTGTGCCAAAAGCCTTCTTCACTGCCCTGACTACCTGTGACTCCACTTTCAGAGAACCGTACACCTGAACTCCAAGGTCCCTCTGCTACAATCCTTAAGGCCCGACCATTCACCATGAAACTCCTATCTGGATTTGACTTTCCAAAATGCAACACCTCACACTTATCTTTTTTAAGCTCTATTTGCCATTTCTCGGCCCACTTCCCCAGCTGATCAACATCCTGCTGCAATTTCTGATAGCCTTCCTCATTGTCCACGATACCACCTGTTTTAGTGTCATCCGCAAACATACTAATCATGCCTTGTAAATTCTCATCCAAATCATCGATATAGATAACAAACTACAATGGGCCCAGCATCAACCCCTGAGGCACACCACTAATCATAGGCCTCCAGTCAGACAAGCATCTTGTTCTAATCCAGCTGCGCTGTTGTCATTGAAACTCTACATCAGCTGTTACAATCATTTGCCTGATTGGGATATCATTCACATAGCCGCTCAATAGTGTGCTAACCTGCTCACTTCTTGGTTGAGGCAGTGCAATACCTGTTAAATCTTCAAAACCAAATCAACCACACTTCTGCCTGATTGGAACCTAGACCTGACCAAATGTGTCCCTTAATGACAGAGGCTTTACACACTGTTTTATCACTTGGTGTGACCATATAACTTTGTGTCTTATTAGCATATCGCACGGTCAGAAGTAACTTTTTACCCTACAAAGACCACAGTTGAACCCTTGACTCCCCACCCATTCTCATTCCAATGGTTCTCACACCTACAGTATCCCATCAAGTATATCCTCTTACAACCATTGAGTAGAACCCACTGAATGCTAAGTGAAAAGGAATTTCAATATTAAAAGTTACAGTTTTGGCTACAATCTCATTTTATTTAATTATCCATACTGTGGTGTAAGGAGGTCTCATCCCTAACAGTGTTCAAAACGTATTGGCTGTAGACTTAGATTCAGCTTATCAATTAAACCCCTAGCGGTTGTGGTGTACTTCAACAAGTTTACAGTGACAGCACAACAAAATTCTGGAAAATATTCTGAGCCAAACTGTTTCAGTGCTCTCTTAGTCTTCCGAAGACGGAAGAATATTCACTCACTTAGTTCATGATGTAGCTTCTGATCATGTTCTTTAAAAATGAAAAATAGACAGGGCTAAAAGATCAATACAGCAGATTTCTTCAGGTTATGACATATAACATACAGCTTAACCTGAAATCTTTATAACATTTACTGATTTTATTTCAGATTTCTAGCATCCATAGTACTTTGTTTTGTTCAACTTTTCAGTTCACAGAATAATTAAAGGCATTGTACGTTGCTATTTCTACTGGTTAAGGAGATTATGGAGGCATTGCTGGTGATCTTTCAGGAATCACTGGAGTCAGGGAAAGTCCCAGAGGGCTAGAATACAAGAGCAGAGATGTATTGGTGAGGCTTTATAAGTCTCTGGTCAGACTGCATTTGGAATATTGTGAACAGTTTAGAGCCCCATTTCTAAAGAAGGATGAGTTGATGTTGGAGAGGGTCAGAGGAGATTTACAAGAATGATCCCTGGGATGAAGGGCTTGTCAATATGAGAAGCGGTTGATGACTCTAGATCTGTACCTGATGGAGTTTAGTAGGGTGAGCGGAGATCTCTTTGAAATTTACAGAATATGAAGAAGCCTGGACAGTTTGGATGTTGAGAATATGTTTTCACTAGTTGGAGAGCTGAGAACCTGAAGTCAAAGTCTCAGAGTGAAGGGATGACCCTTTTGAACTGAGATAAGGAGGAATTTCTTCAGCCAGCAGCTGGTGAATCTGGAACTTATTACCACAGAAGGCTGTGAGACCAAGTCATCGAGTGTCTTTAAGACAGAGGTAACTAGGTTCTTGTTTGTAAGGGGATCGAGGGATATGAGGAGAAGGCAGGGGAACGGGTTTGAGAAATATATCAGCTTTGATTGAATGGTGGAACAGACTCGATGGCCCAAATGGCTTAATTCTGCACCTATATCTTGTGGTCTTAAATTACTGTAATTCTGGACAAGTATCAGTCATAAAAGACTGTTGTGTGTGAATGAATTTACCTTGAAAGAACATGTACAATTAGCAAACAGATTCCCTTCTGGGTAAAAATTCTCACTTGCCCTTCGATCTCCAAACATGCAAGACTTAGTCACAGAAAGATATCAGTTACATCTAAATGCAGCAACTAAAAGTGGAAGCAGACAATGTGTCAAAGACCATATGATATTAATTTAGATCAACAATAACTATTCTCTAACTTTATTTTTGACTATGGAGACTTTTTACTCCTTCAGACTTTTAGTATTTCTGTAATAGACGTGTCTAATGAAACCAAGCTCTCCAATTTTTCAAAGGTTCTATCATTTATATTAAAGAAGCAATTTTTCATCTGAAGAGCTATGGGCCAGGATTGGTCCAGTCTAAATCACCATGGCATTTTTAGATTCCATCTAAAGTTTACTGCCATAATTAATTCATCTACTATCACAATTCCATAAATTCGTCTTTAATAATACAAAGTCAGTTTGAGATTATAGGTCATCAGGAGACAGTGCAAAGAGGAAAATTGTGTTGAGGGATAATCATCACCATTCTATTTTCTGTTTATCTAAATTAAGGGATTGAATTTGTCAATAATTCATGTTCAGGCACTCAATCTTCCTGTTTTATGCGCTATTATTAATTGGGCAAAAGTCAGTATAGTAACAGTTTTTCCTTTTCTGCCATAATTGATGGAAGAATATCCTGAGAAAACACAATATGAGACAACACCTTGAGTCTGGTAGAACAGGAACACAAATGTCCATGAGCCTAAGGAGATCAAAGTGGTTGATTTGAAGTGCATAAGTATCGATAATAAGAGGAACAAGAATAACATTGCCACATGACTGCCATTAATAATAACTAGTTTTTAACAAATACAACAGTGCAAAAGAAGCTGGGTAACTGTGGTGTACTTCTGCTCCTCTTGAGTAAATAAGGAGATGGAGAACTGTCATCAGGCTTATTAGCTGATGCTACTGTGTTAGACTCCAAAAGCCAGAGGCACAAGAAGTGAAGATCTTGGTGATATTAGCTCTTGTTTTTCTTCTGACCCAGGACTTTTGGAAGTAATTATCATTGATCATTTGCATATAGATATAGGAAGGGCTATTAATAAGGTGTCATGCTAGTGGAAGATACAATAGCTTTGGTGCTTGATGATGTCCCTGCTCATAAGTTATTGTTTAATTTTCCATCACTTCAAACATGAGACAGCTGCATCTGAAGAAAATGAGAACCAATCCCTATTACTCACTTTAACTTGACACATCAATTGCAGTGGTAATCTGTAGATCACTTGGAAACGTCTAATGGCTTCCTCTCTTTGCATGATTGTTGGACAGGCTGATTTTCATGTCTTTTTTTATTGACATATTCTAGCTCTGCTAAAATCTTGTCAATGCTTTGGTTGTAGCAGCTCCAACTACCATTGCAAACCTAATTCCATCCTTCCCATAACATCCCTCCAGTGCATTTTCTTCCCTCCTATGCCATCCCCATACAATCCCAAGCCATTCTAACTTTCCCATGTCACACCTATTATAGCAAAGACCTACAAAACACTTACAGTCACACTAACATCTTCTTCGTCTATGGAATCAATACCAATATATTCTTTTAATTCAGCAATAATAGAAGACAAAATTGCAGATGCTGGAAATCTGAAACAAAAACAAACATTCAGTCACTAAACTTGAAATATTTACTTTGTTTTTTTCTCCACAGATGCTGCCAGACCTGCTAAGTTTCTCTAGCAATTTCTATCTTTTAATAGAATAGAATCCCTACAATGTGAAAACAGGCCATTAGCCTAAGAAGTCCATACTGCCCCTCTGAAGAGCATCCCACCCAAATCCATCCTCCTACCCTTTCCCTTTAACCCTGCATTTCCCATGTCTAACGCACCTAACCTATACATCCCTGAACACTATGGGTAATTTAGCATGGCTAATCCACCTAACTTTTATATCTTTGGGCTGTGGGAGGAAACTGGAGCATCTGGTGGAAACCCACACAGACACAGGGAAAATGTGCTAACTCCACATAGACAGTCACCGAGGGTGGAATTGAACCCAGTCTGTGGTGTTGTGAAACTGCAGTGCTAACCAATGAGCCACCATGCTACCCCTAAACAAAGGCTGACACAGTCAGGAAGCAGTCATTTTGCCAAAACCCAGGACTGAACCAGGGACCTTTCGATGTTCAGCCTAACGGTCTCCCAACTGAGCTAATTCACCTGACTATTTTTCTAAAACCTTGTTATTCCATGAATCATAATTTTTAGTACAACAAATGGCTTTGAAGGAATGAGTCAGATTGACTCCATCAATGCTTTCGCCAAATAGAAAACCAACTTCTGAGAAACACACAATTCTCTGAAATTGCAATTGAATCGCCCAAATTTTTACCCCTAGAGTTTGCCCTACAATATCCCCAGGAATCTTTTTTCAAAATTTAAGTGCTGTTGAAAAGAAAGTGGTCATCTTGTCGTTCATGAGAAGGATGGATGAATGTGTACCTCCCCCAATTGCCCTAAATACAAACAGAGGTTGAGGCCTAGTATCAGATAGGTTAAAAAATTGCTCTACTCAGCCCACTCAGAACTCAACTATGACAACAACATTTTCAAATATCTGATTAACCAACGGTTATTGCATAGGTTTGCCAGGCACTGCTCACCAAATAAACCCACCACCAGATGCACCCCTTAAACTGACCAAACTTAACAGTCTGGATAGACAAAAATTGTACGTTATTATTGCAGATATTTTTCATGTTTTCCGCCCTCTAACTTGAGATATATGCTTGCACACTCACTGAACACTTTGTTAAAGTGATAAAAGGACACAACTCTGTATTTTTGAGATTCTAAATCATAACAAAATTTTGAATACAATATATGAAATTCAGGGTAAAACATTTCAACCACTAACATACTCTCCAGTGAATAGTAACAGAGAAGACTAGAAACTGTCCATAATACACACTCATTTGTTCATGAATGAAATGCAAATGGGACAAACAATTAGCCATCACTGGAAACTGAAAAAAAAAACAGAAAATGCTCAAAATGCATTGCATGTCAGTAACATCTCAAAGAAGTGTTTAACATTTCTGCTGAAGATCTCCATTACAGCTCATGAGAAACCAGAATTATGGGTGAAATTTTATAGGGGCCTGAATGAGATGGGCTATGGTGAGATACTTGAGAAGTCTAACAAGGCCTAACTTGACATCGGGAACCACTCGTTACATCTTTTAACTAAGTTTGGAATGTCCACATGAGATTCTTGCTAGGGAGAAGCATATTGCCTGTTAAGGGGGATTACTGCTTGCTAGCAACCACGTTAACTGCAGCTTCCCATCCTACCACCTGTCATTAACAAGCTAGTTGCCAAGAATTCAAGATGTTGTCACATGGTTTGCACAGTGACTGTGAATTGCAGCCTGTATTTGTACCTTTTGAATTCCCTTTTGCTGGCTGATGTTCATATTTGGATTTGTGTGAATGCTTCCCATATGTAATGTTACCTTTTTGGAAAATAACAAGATGTGGGTGATTAGTGTGCATTGAAGAAAAAGTATCAGGGACTCAGAAAGAGTCTTCAGACATATGTCTAAAGACAAATAAATTGTGTGGAATGATATTTAAACTACAACTAGGGTGAGAAAATGAGGTTGTCTGTGTAAGGGAGTATCAGCCATGCTGGCTATTTGTCATGGACAGTGGTATTGTGGTTATTGTGCCATTCCGCGTCCGGTGAGTTGCTACATTAATTTCAATTTTTGCCTGGGTGCATAACAATGTCTCAAAGATGGCGCAGTTTGAAAGGATGTCAGTCTTTTGGCGGGTTTCCACTGAGTGATGATTTGTTCTGGAATGGTAGATGGTAATATTGAGCTAGAATTGAACATGAGTGATGCCATATGGGTGAGGTGTGCAGTTAATGTATCATGTTTGGTAAGATATGGTAAGAAATCTTACTGGGCCTCATTGCAAGAATTGCTCCAAAATACTTGATACAGAGCACACTTAGGTTAAAAAAAAATGAAAGATTCAGCACAATGTTTCACTTTCAGGTGTTGTTGGCTTTTACTGGATAGGTTTCAGTGTTTTGATTTTGTTTTAAATACTTTTAAGATGCCTGATAATGGAATAGTTAAGGCTTCTGAATCTTTGATCTCATTTAATAATGAAATCTACTTTCTTGTATGGACAATGAGAAATATTC
This sequence comes from Rhincodon typus, assembly GCF_021869965.1. Classification (NCBI taxonomy): domain Eukaryota; kingdom Metazoa; phylum Chordata; class Chondrichthyes; order Orectolobiformes; family Rhincodontidae; genus Rhincodon; species Rhincodon typus. Next base: position 70,469,865 of record NC_063336.1, on the reverse strand, counting down.
TTATGCTACTTTGTGAATTAACTTCTGTGTGTTTATGTTGCTGCACAAGTTAATTTCTTATTTGTTAAATGGGACCCTCCTGTGACACAGTGGCAGTTTCCCCACCCCAGGCTCAGGAGACCTGAGTTCAAGTCCCACCTGCTCTAGAGGTGCGTTATAATATCTCTGAACAGGTTGATTAGGAAAAATGGGTTTAAAAAGATTTTAAAATGATCAAATAGTGATATATTTCTGAAGCAGGGTGTTGTGTGATTTGGGAGTTAATTTGTCAGGGGTGGGGGCTTAGGTGGTAGGTGTAGGGTTTCCATGAACTGGTTAACTTAACTGTTTAGATGGTAGAAATCATGCATTTTAGAAGTTAATGTCATTGAAGACTTATTAAATTGGATTTTCATCTTAGAGTTCGGTAAAAGGAATTAGGACGTTTCCCAGCTGCACATGCCCTCTTTGGGATAAAGTCAGACTGATTTTCATAAAAATGACCAGAAAGCGTTCAATACTGTCAATAATATGGAAAATGTCTTGTATTTCCCTTCACCTAAAAATTAAATTATGGTACAATAAATATACTTGATTCATTTTGAAGCTGCTGAAGCAGCAACTTCAGTTATAATGCCATGTGAAGGCACTGAAAGTAGATATGAAAGCAATCTAATGACAGATTAAATGGTGGGTTAGAGATTTGTTTCCCAATTACATGTCTACACTACTGTTAATTTCCATTGGAAAGCACTTACTGTTAATTGGGTGGGTGGGGACACTTCTATTTCTCTGAACAATTTACATATTCAACGAGGTTAATTATTACTTAAGTACACACCCTGTTCTGATACAGTGCCAAGACATAAATTGCAGAAGTATTTGTAGCCTACATTGTGAACTAAAAAAATCATACTGCCACAATAAAAATAATTAAGTGACACTGACACAATGCTACTGTATTTGCTCTAGAAATAGTTGAAACTGCAACTTAACAATAATAGGGAATACGTTTTCTTTTTAGGGAATAACATAATACAAGGTCCTAGAAATTAACAGTCAGGGAATTAATAGGCTTCGGCACATGGAATATTCAACAACAGGTCTTGTAATCAACTGTCACTAAAGAGCTACAATCTCTTGAATTCCTAAAGCAAACTGAAAGAAAGTGAAGAGTTGAAGATTAGGTTTCTGCATGTCTGTGCACTTGGAGACAATTTAATTGCACTAAAAAGTTGGAAATGCAGACAGATTGGAGAAGAGTCTTGACAGAAAGACAAAGAGCAATAATCCCATATCTGAAGGAGAAGGGGACAGTGATTGAATAGATTCTGATGGTAGACTCATGAAAATAGGAGTTTGGAACAGCCAACAGCTGAGAAGAACCATAGTTTGGGAGTTAATAGGAAAGAAATGCTGGATCTGGAAGTTGTCAGAGGAGCATGTGTCTCTGGGTGTTTGTGGTCTTGATCTAATGTCCCAGAATAGTAAAGAGTGATGATGATGATAATGAAGTAATCATAGTAGAGTATTAAAGACAAAAAAAAATGGAGCAAATCAACCTAGGACATAAGATAGGAGAGTACCAAAGAATCGAGAATCAGACTTTTTTATTTGTTCATGAGATAAGAACTAGGCCAGCATTTTTGCCCATACCTAATTGCTCTTGAGAAAGTGATGGTGAGTTGCCATTTCGAACCATAGTAGTTTGTGGGTGTAGGTAAAAGTGTGTTCTCTAGTGGGGACTGTAGCAAAGAGAGTTTCAGGATTTTGACCCAGTGACAATGATCAAATAGTGATAGATTTCTGAAGCAGGGCATTGTGTGATTTGAAAGGTAATTTGTGTCGGGGGGGTGGGGGTTGTGGGGGGTGGTGGCAGGGTGGGAGGTGAGAGCGGTGGAGAGTTAGATTTCCGTGATATGGTCTCTTTAACCTTTTAGATGGTAGAAGTGATACATTTTAGAAGTTGATGATCACCCATATTAATACATGGGCAGCATTACGCCACTGTTCAGGATCAGTTTGGGGATTCCAGACTGGTCCATTATCCATGTCTTCTGGATGTGCCCCTTCTTACCTACAAGTCAGACCTGGAGAGCAAACCTCTTGCAGCATCAGGGAGTTTTGCAGAATACAATCATCATAACAACTCCCAGGATAGCAGGGACACACCTGCAGAAGTTGTTGCCTATGATCACACACGAGCTGGACAACAAGCAAGTAAAATCTCTTCCTATTCAGAATTCTAGCTTAATGATGCCAGGGACCTCTGACAGCCATACGTGTGCAGTCAATGGCTTGGGCAGCTTGGCTCTTTGGTGAATTGCACAAATTGATGTACTTTCCTGAGAATGGCATCTGTGAAATTTTGAGTGCACTAATGGGCTGTATCCAAACTGCACAACTGCAGACCTTCATGCAGAAGGTGGCAGTTATTTGGGACTGCATCCTCACTTCATGCAACATTTGCAGGTAGCTGTAATGTCTTCCGTAGACCCTCCCACAGTACATTACTTGATGCTGCTGTTGATCCTGGTTCTGTACTTCAGGTACAATCCACTTCTCCATGGGATAAACTCATAAGTGGTGAATATTGCCACGTTAACAGCTTTGTAGCCTGCAGTCTATTCTTCAGAAAATGTGGACAAGGTGCACCTCTGCTTTTAGGGGTTTCTGGAATGGTTTTTGCACAATTTTTAAAAAATGTTATCCTGTATAATGATTAGAAGTTTACGCAAATACAACATCTAGATTGATGTTTTCAAATCAGTAAGGGTCAGGAAAGAAGAAGTTTAGTCAGAGTTATATATGCATTTAACAAGGTAAAGAATAGAAGGGCATAGTGAACCTTTTTACTGAGAGGGTGATCAATTTGCACATAGTGAAAAGATTGCAGAAACAAATTCTCTTCAGGGTGAAATTGGATAAATATCCTAGGGAGAGACATATTATTGGATCCATTCTGTGCTATTATGCACTACATGGATACCAGGAAGGCACAGTTGATGGACTTGTGTTCTCTTTCAGTCTTAAAATTATTCATGTTTCTAGCATGTTACCAAAGAAATTTGAAATTTCTGATGTCTTACTGTCCTCTGATACTTAAAACCTCGCCCATGAATCTCAATCTAAACCCAACAAAAACACCCGTATTGTATATCTACTTTTGATTGCCCTTGACTACATTTGGATCTTGTCAGTGGAAGTGTTACAAACCTGTGCAGGCTCTCTTGTAATGATTCATTTTCAGTTGTTGGTGCAGCTGTATATGTTACAGCAATAAGCAATAGTTATGTATCTTTATATCTCTGTTGCCATGTGATGTGTCGAGTGTAAATTGGTTTGCAGAAAGAGCAGGCTCAATGGAAGGAACAGAAGGACTTGACTGATCAGAACTCCGATCTAAATTTCAACCCTTTTGGAATATGTCAATTGTGCCAAAGTGCCAAAATGGTTTCAACGCTTGTTGTACTTTACAGTTTGATAATGATATTTTTTCAGAATTGCATGCTTCAATAACAGCTATATTTGACTGACAGTAGGCTTGCTGCTGTTAAATAGCACAGACTTACTGGGGTATAGGTTGGCAAAGGCAGCATATCAAGCTAACCTGACCTTAGAGACGCATTAGGCACACATTAAAAGAAAGGTACTCAGGGCTTCAAAGGCCACAAAACAGATTTTATTTTGATGTTGCTTGGTATGAAAAAATTAAAATGTAATGAATTGGAGCTTTTATCATTACAGCAATAGAAAAGATGTGGAAGTAGAATACATAAATATGATGTTTTTTTGGAGGATCCTTATGATCTCAATAAATGGTACTACTGGACAGGTAAGGTCACAGAATTAATTGTGGTTCATAGACTTTTTTAACTTAATGTAGTGGTGTTTCAATGAAACAGAGGCCACATGAGGCTATAGAGTTTCTTTCACAACAGACGGAAATTTATCTCACAAGGGAAAAAAAAAAGACAAACTACCACAACAAAGAAAACAGTTTAGAAAAATCTTTGAATATGCAGCAAACCAAAGGTTCATCCTACAGAAACAAAAACAGAAATTGTTGGAAAAGCTCAGCAGGTCTGGCAGCATCTGGGAGAGAAATCAAAGTTAATGTTTCAGGTCGAGTGACTCTTCCTCAGAACACTGATATAGAGTCATGGAGTCAGGCGGCATGAAAGTAGACCCTTCGGTCCAAATCGTCCATTCTGACCAAATTGCCTAAACTAAACTGCGGTGCGGAACAACAAACCAGCTCGGCGAGCCAACCAACGTCAACACCCACAACCCGAGCTACAGATCTACTCCAAAACCTTATAAACTAAACTACTCTTTTAAATGTTGTAACTGTCCCTGCATCTAATACTTCCTCTGGCAGTTTATTCCACATATGAACCACCCTCTGTGTAAAAATATTGCCCCTCAGATCCCTTTAAAATCTTTCTCCTCTCACCTTAAACACCTGCCCTCTAGTTTTGAACTCCCCGACTGTCATCATTGGAACAAGGCCCATATGGATCTCATTGACTATGAGATCCTTGATTGGAGTTGTCAACCTGGGCCAATTAGGGAGTCCTGGCTGACAGAAATAAACAGAAGATTCAGAGAGTCACGTCATTCTAGGTAGTGGCTCTGAGCAAGCTAGTCATTCCATTTACTGTGCGTGTGTAAATAAAAGGTGACTTGGTGACAGGATATCTGCCTCCTTGGAGCTATTTCAGTGGTGACAAGAGAAAACAGTACAGTCTTGAAGAAAATTCACTTGCAACAATCATCTCTGAGTTGGGCTAAGCATTTCTGGCATCATGCCTTTATTTGGGAAGCTTGACTTGTTCGATCCTGCCATCAAAGACTGGACCCAGTATGTGGAAGGAATGTGTAAAGTTATCTTTTCTGGTCATATGACATTGGGGCATATGAAAAGCAATGAATAATTCTTCTGACTGCTTGCGGACCCACAGCATTTCCAGTTATTAGGAGCCTAACATTCCCTGAGGCACTAGATACTAAAACCTTTCAACAGTTGATGGATTAAATTCAGGACTATTATGACCCTAAACCTCTTCTAATTCTGAGACATGAGTGGTTTTATTTGGCAGTTTGAGAACCAGGCGAATCCATATTAGGATTTTTGACAAGTTTAAGACAACAAGCAGAGGCATGTGATTTTGGGTTAACCCTGAATGAATTGTTGAGACACCATTTGGTGTGTGGGACTAATGATGTAACCATGCAAAAGTGCCTACTAGCTGAAGCCCAACTAGACTTCAAACTGGTGCTACAACTGGCTTTGTCATTAGAAAATGCGGCAAGTGTAGCATGGGAGCTATTGCGAATCCGAATGGAAGTGGACACCCTCACCTGTCCGACTGAGTTTGTGGAACACCACTTGAATGTAGGCAATCGCATAGCTTCACGCCAGACATATTCTGAGCAGAGGGACCCTAGGTCAGCCTATAGGAAAGCCCCAAAACAAACCTGAGCCCTGGCCAAATGGTTAAAATGTTCTTCAGGATCCAGGCTGGCAAGCCATTGCAGCTGCTCAGAGAGAGCAACGGAGGCTTATAAGACCTGACTTGAATAAGAGAACTCATAGGTTGATATCCAGGAAACCCTGGAAAGTCCACCTATGTGTGGCTTGGAACAGTTAAATTGCTTGGCAACATCCAAATCAGAACTAACCAAAATAAATGTCTGGTTAAATGGTCACGCTGGTTCTAATGGAGATTGATACTGGTGCAGCTGCATCAGTGATTGTAGAACCAGTCTTTAACACGATTTGCTCTAGATTCCAAACCTTAATTTTGAGCAAGATCTTGGCCAGACTGAAAACCTTACTGGGGAATAATTACAGATTAAGGGTATGACATCGGTTCCGGTCTCCTATGAGAAGCAATCAACGCAGTTACCACAGATTGTAGTAAAAGGCTCAGGCCCAAGCTTGATGGAATGTAATTGGTTGAGGAAGAATCACTTTGATTAGCTCAACTCGATTATAAAATGGCTGCCTCAGTGAAGTCCTAATTAAATAGCCGGAGGGTTTTCAGGAAGGTCTAGGGTCTAACAAAGGAGCTAAGGCCATCTTACAGGTTGACCAGGAAGCAATTCTGTGATTCTACAAGGCCTACCAAGTGCCACTTGCCTTACATGCAAAAATAGAGGCAGAAATCAGGAGGCTGGAAAGTGAAGGAATTATCAAACCGACAGTTTGCAGAATGGCTGCACCGGTCATACCAATTGTGAAGCCTGATGGATCAGTTCACCTTTCTGGGGATTTCAAACAAACAGTAAACTGCATTTTGTAGCTGGATTAAAATCCAATGCCTTGCAGAGAGGACTTGTAAGCAAAGCTGGGCATAAGCCATGAATACCTGCAATTGTGATTAGATGAGTAGTCCCAGAAGTGTACTATAGTTAGTATCCATAAAGGTTTTTACCAAAACACGAGACTGCCATTTGGGGTATCATCAACCTGTATCATTTTCCAGTGGATGATGGAGAACAATTCACATAGGCCTACCCCCATGTTGCTATTTGTCTGGATAACATGCTAATAACTGGGAAGACCAATAAAGAGCGTTTAGAAAACCTAGACGGAGTGCTTAAACATTTCTCCCAGATGGGCATACAGGGAAAGATGTGTGTTGCAGGCACTCCATGTGACCTATTTATGCTACAGAGTTGACAAGACCAGGTTCCTTGGAAGATAATGTGAGGGTGATCAAAGGTGCCACGGCTCCCACGCCAGAGCTTCGGTCTTTCCTTGGGTTGGTGAATTATTATGGAAAATTCATACATAACCTGGCCTCCACTTTGGCACCCTTACACCTGCTATTGAGAAAGGGTCAGCCTTGGAAGTGGTCGCGTAGCCAAGAAGTAGCCTTTAGGGAAGTGAAAAAGCAACAATTGTCATTTAAGTTGTTGGCCCAGTATGATCTCACACAAGAGATGGTGCTGACATGCAATGCCTCCCCGTATGATATCAGGGTAGTTTTGGCTCACTTGTGGCCCAAAATAGAGGAACACTTGATAGTGTACGCTTCCCAGACTTCGGCTGATGCTGAATGCGAATACGCCCAGATAGAGAAGGTCATCTTTGGTGTGAGAAAGTTCCACCAGTAGCTTTACAGACATAAATTTGTAATAGTAACGGACCACAAACCCTTGTGAGGGCTACTTAAAGAAGACAAGGCCATGCCACCCATAGCTTCTGGTTGAATTCAGGGGTGGGCTGTTATTCTCAGTGTATACAATTGGAATACTGTTGGAATACTGTCCAGGAGGCCATGTGGGAAATGCAGATGCATTGAACCACCTCCCACTGGCAGATACTCCACCGGTGGTGCCTCCCCTGGAAGAGTCTGTGCAGGTTTTAAATGTTCTGGGCACCCTTCTGGTCACTGCTGACAATATCCAACTGTGGACACAAAAAGAACCATCTGAGCAAAAATAAAACAACTAGTGGTAATGGGGGAAACAAAATGGCTATCACAATGAGTGACCCAGTGAGACCAAATTACCATAGATGATGGCATATTGCTATGGGGAGCGAGAGTGATTATCCTGAGTAAAGGTCACCACCAGATACTGGCTGAACTCCACCAGTGTCATCCAGGGGTTTGAAAAATGAAGATATTGCCAAGAAGCTATGTCTAGTGGCCAGGATTAGATGCCATCATAGCTGCTTTGTTGGGGCAGTATCCAGAGTGCCACCAAGGACAAAAATTACCAGCAGCAGAGCCTCCACATTCATAGGAATGGCCAGGTAAACTCTGGACTCAGTTACACATCGACTACGCCAGCCCTTTCATGGGCTCAATGTTCTTGGCTATTGAGGATGCTTGTTCAGCATAGACTTCATGCAGTGAAACTCAAGGATGATGATTGAAAAGCTGCGAGCATCGTTGCAATATACATACTCCCGGAAATATTGGTCACGGATAATGGGACATCATTTACCAGCATGGATTTTGAGTATTTCCTAAAGTCAAATGGCATTTGGCATATTAGGATAGCTCCATACCATCCATCTTGCAATGATCTGGCAGAAAGAGCGGTCCAAATGTTGAAGGCTGACTTAAAGAAACAGCCTAGAGCTTCACTCGATACCAAACTGTCCTAGTTCCTGTTTGATTATATAGAACCACCCCTCACACAAATACAGGGATAGCTCTAGCAGAGTTGCTGATAGGAAGAAGACTTCATCAGGTTAAACCTCATAAACCTGGGGGGAGGGTTAGATGGCAGCAGGAAATCCAATGCTGGCCATATGGTTCCTGTAAGCAAGAGAGACAGTTTACTTTGGGGTACAAAGTTTGGTGTCAAAACCACAGAAATGACCCTGCATGGGTGCGAAGTGAGGTCGATACAAAGGCAGGTCCTGTGACATATAAAGTTTGGGTAGGTGAGGTGGTTCTGAACAAACATGCAGATCATATGAAAGCTGCTACCTTGAAAATGGGGCAGGAACAAAACATATCTGGCCCCTCAAAACATCCAGAAAGGCTACCAGAAACCGTGGGTTCTCTCCATCTGTTTGCTTCGAAGAAACCTCAGAGTCTGAGGTGGATGCAGCCTCAATACAGTTACTCCTGAAGGAAAGGAGGAAACTCTCCATAGACGCTTAGGGCACAAGAGGCAGTCTAAGGTTCAGTACACACTGCCCGTGTCCAAGTCAGAGTTGGAGGAACCCGGACCTGAGGTAAAAACATCTCAGGAGACGCTACAAGAAAAAAAACAAGCCTAGATCCCTGGACTCGTTGTTGGAGTGGGGCATGGGTGGTGGTGGAGGTGGGATGTGGTGATTGGAACAGGGGCCAGGTGTACGTCATTAACTATGAGATCCTTGATTGCGGTTGCTAACCAGGGCCAATCAGGGAGCCTGGCTGACAGTTATAACAAGAGGTTCAGAGAGGCTCCTTATTCTAGGTACTGGCTTTGAGCAAGCTAGTCAGAGTCGATATACTGTTCATGTGTTGATAAAAGGTGACTTGGTGATGGGATGGCTGCCTCCTTGGAGTTGTTTCACCCACCTTAGGGAAAAGATCTTTTCTGTTCACCTTATTGATATACATCATGATTATATAAACCTCTAGAAGGTCACCTCTCAACCTCCTACGCTCCAGTGAAAAACGTCCCACCTGGGAATCATTTTTGTGAGTCCCTACCAATTATGATGCCAACATACTAGCAATGATTATATCAGAGATAGTAGGAACTGCAGCGGCCGGAAAATCTGAGATAACAAGGTGTAGAGCTGGATGAACACAGCAGGCCAAGCAGAATCATAGGAGCAGGAAGGCTGACGTTTCAGGCCTAGACCCTTCATCAGAAATGGGGGAGGGGAAGGGGGTTCTGAAATAAATAGGGAGAGAGGGGGAGGCGGATAGAAGATGGATAGAGGGGAAAATAGGTGGAGAGGAAACAGACAGGTCAAAGAGGCAGGGATGGAGCCAGTAAAGGTGAGTGTAGGTGGGGAGGTAGGGAGGAGATAGGTCAGTCCAGGGAGGACGGACAGGTCCAGGGGGTGGGATGAGATCAGTAGGTAGGAGATGGGGGTGCGGCTTGAGGTGGGAGGAGGGGATAGGTGGGAGGAAGAACAGGTTAGGGAGGCGGGGACGAACCGGGCTGGTTTTGGGATGTGGTAGGGGGAGGGGAGATTTTGAAGCTTGTGAAATCCACATTGATACCATTGGGCTGCAGGGTTCCCAAGCAGAATATGAGTTGCTGTTCCTGCAACCTTCGGGTGGCATCGTTGTGGCGCTGCAGGAGGCCCAGGATGGACATGTCTTCTGAGGAATGGGAGGGGGAGTTGAAATGGTTCGTGATTGGGAGGTGCAGTTGTTAATTGCGAACCGAGCGTAGGTGTTCTGCAAACCGGTCCCCAAGCCTCCGCTTAGTTTCCCCGATGTAGAGGAGGCCACAACGGGTACAGCGGATGCAGTATACCTCATTAGCAGACGTGCAGGTGAACATCTGCTTGATGTGGAAAGTCTTCTTGGGGCCTGG
>NC_063336.1:70418960-70454875 GCF_021869965.1 Rhincodon typus | reverse complement strand
GGGAAGGGTCTAGGCCCGAAACGTCAGCCTCTCTGCTCCTATGATGCTGCTTGGCCTGCTGTGTTCATCCAGCCCTGCACCTTGTTGTCTCGGATTCTCCAGCATCTGCAGTTCCTACTATCTCGAGATAAGTGGAGATAAGTTCGGTGGGGCAGGAGCAAGCAGAGACAATGGGTCGACTAGGGTAGTCGGGTTTGTGGATTTTGGGAAGGAGATAGAAACAGGCGGTGCAGGGTTGGGGAACAATGAGGTTGGAGGCTGTGGGTGGGAGGTCACCTGAGGTGATGAGGTTGTGGATGGTCTGGGAGATGATGTTTTGGTCGTCGGGGGTGGGGTCATGATCAAGGGGGCGGTAGTAGGAGGTGTCAGAGAGCTGGCGCCTGGCTTCGGTGATGTGGAGGTCAGTGCGCCATACTACAACTGCGCCACCCTTGTCCGCAGGTTTTATGGTGAGGTTGGGGTTGGAGCGGAGGGCTGCACGTTCTGTGGGGGAGAGGTTGGAGTGGGTGAGAGGGGTGGAGAGGTTGAGGCGATTGATGTCTCGACGGCAGTTGGAGATGAAGAGGTCAAGGGAGGGTAGGAGGCCTTGGGGTGATGTCCAGGAGGATGGGGTATGTTGGAGGCGGCGTACTTGTGGTGTTATTACTGATTTTACCTTCAGTCTCATTGTACCTGTGGTGATAGTAATGCTGTTACCCAAAGTTCTAGTGTACTTGTGATGCTAGTAAGGATTTGATGGTATTAGTGATTTTACCCTCAGTTCCAGTGTAGCTGCGGTGTTATTAGTGATTTTATCCTCAGTCTCTTTGTAGATGTGCTGTTAGTAATGGCTTTTACTCTCAGTTGCAGCGTTCTTGTGTTGTTATTTATTATTTTATCTTCAGTTCCATTGTTACTGTCATGTTATTAGTTATTTATGGCCTTAGTCATGGTTTCCAATGGTCTAAACTTTGATTTCTACCAATTGGAGTCACAGATAGATAGGATAGTGAAGAAGGCATTTGATATACTTGTCTTTATTGGTCAGTGCATTGGGTATATCAGTTGGGAGGTCACGTTGTGGCTGTACAGGACATTGGTTAGACCACTTTTGGAATACTGTATGCAATTCTGGTCTCCCCGCTAAAGGAAGGATGTTGTTAAACTTGAAAGAGTTCAGAAAATATTTACAAGGATGTTGCCAGGGTTGGAGGGTTTGAGAGATAGGGAGAGGCTGGGGCTATGTTTCTCTGGAGAGTCACAGACTGAAGAGTGACTTTAGAGAGGTTTATAAAATCAGGATGGGCATGGATAAGGTAAATAGAAAAGGTCTTTTCCCTGTCGTGGGGGTGTCAAAAACTACAGGTTTAAGGTGAGAGGGGAAAAATTTAAAAGGGACTTAAGGAGCAACTTTTTTCACATAGAGGGTGGTGAATGTATGGAATGAGCTGCCAGAGGAAATGGTGAGGCTGGTATAATTACAACATTTAAAAGGCATCTAGTGAATATATGAATAGGAAGGGTTTAGAGGGACATGGGCCAAATGCTGGTAAATGGGACTAGATTTATCTGGGATATCTGATTAGCATGAAGGAGTTGGACCAAAGAGTTTGTTTCAATGCTGTATATCTCTATGAATGGTTAAGAAGTATTTGTGATGGTATTATTTATTAATATGCCCAGTTGAATGTTACTGTATTGTTACAAAGGATCTTAACCCGTTATATCATTTGCAGTGTTGTCGCAATGCAGGATTCTTCGATGCAACTCTGAATATCTTTTTGCCACAAACCATCTTGACGATTCTTTGAATGAGGATTATTGTATTGCTTTACGATCATACTCACTCTGTACCCAACGAACTGCTTGGTTCTGCCGTGGTGACCTGGTATACCATTCTGCTGTGCAAGGAATTGAGGACTTAATGATCCAGCATAATTGCTCCAAGGAAGGAGCAGTTTCATTACCTCGTCCCCGTGTCCCAGCAGATAATCAGGAGAATTTACACCTGCCAGACACCTGCAAATATGAAAAGAGCTTTTACTTTAAACAACGCCAGAAACCCACTTATCTGCACTGTGATGTCTTTGGGAATCTCCACATCAGGACATTTTACAACGATTTTCAGACATGCCGAGTTCAGGGCGCATGGCCAGTGATTGACAATAATTACCTTTCTGTACAAATGACTAGTGTGCCTATCTCACCACATCAGAATATATCAGCAATCAGCAAGGTGATGACTGAGGGTATTTTAAACATAAGGGCATAAGAAACAGGAGCAGGATTAGGCTATATTACTCTTTAAATCTTTTCTGGCATTTAAAAAGATCATTACTAATCTTTGACCTCAACTCCACTTCTCTGTTTAATTCTCCATATTCCTACATGCCTAAAAGCCCAAAAGAGTAAGAACCTCAGCCTATGTTACTTAATGATCAAGCATCATGAAGGATCAATCAGGACTATTTTCACTGAAGTTTAGAAGAATGAGAGGGGACCTCATACAAACCAACAAATTTCTGACAGAACTAGACAAGATAAATGCAGGGAGTATATTTCTGATGACTTCGGAGTCCAGAATCAGGGTCAAAGTCCAAGGGTACAGATTTAGATTTAGAATTAGATTTTATTGTCACATGTAATCAAGTACAGAAGTACAGGAGTACAGTGAAAAGTGTACAATATTGCCATTTAGGACTGAGATGAGAAATAATTTCTTCACACAAAGAGTGATAAGCCTATGGAATTCTCTGCTACAGAACGTGGTTGAGCTCAAAACAATGATTTTTTTCAAGATGGAGTTAGATGTAGTTCTAAAGGTTAAAGGAATCAAAGCTTATGGGGAGATAGTGGTAGTAATTGGATGATCAGTGATGATTACATTGATTGGTGGAAGAGGCTCAAAGGGCCAAATGGCCTATTCCTGCTCCTGGTTTCTATTTTTCTACATTTAATTTACGCCCCTAGAGGTAGACAATTCAAAAGACTTTATAGCTTTTTGAGTGAAGAATTTTTTTCTCATTTAAGTGCTAAATGACTGACCCACATATCTTGAGTCAATGGATCTAATTCTAGACTCCCCAGACAGGGGAATATAATTTTATAGGTTTGCCTTCACATTCTTCTATTCTACAGAATATGGTCCTATTCTTAATATCTTCTCACTGGACAACTCTCTGACAATAAGCCTATGTTGCACTGTCTCTAAGGGAATATATCCTTCTTTATGTACTGAGACCAAAACTGTACACAGTATTCCAGGTATGGTCTCGCCAAAACCCAAAGTACTTAAGCTCTTGTGCATTATCATGTGTCTTCCCAACTGCTTGCTACACCTGTTAACTTCCTTAATTTTGTGTAGAAGGTTAATCAAATCCTTCAGACCAGCAATATTCAAAAGAGTACCGAAGTGACTAATCTCATAATTATTCACATTATACTATATTGCCACATTGTTGCCCAATCATTTAACCCATATGTATTATGAAACAGAGTGCTAGAGAAACTCAGCATGTCTGGCAACATCTCTGTACAGAGAAACAGTGTTAATGTTTCGAATTCAAAGAGTCTGCTTCATTTCAAAGAAGTTTCTCAAGCAGTTTCTGTTTTTATTTCAGATCTCCAACATCCTCAAATTTTTGCTTTTATCAACTTATATCTATCCCTTTTTTAATCTTCTCACAGGTCCTTCTTACAGCCTGCTTTGCCACTGAGCTTTGTCTCATTGGCAAGCTTGAATATGAAAGGAAAGTGAAGAAATAATAAAGCAGCAAAGGAAAAATGTGAGAAGAGACTGATAGCCAATAAAAAAAAGAAATTCAGAAACAAAAGCAGAAATTGCTGGAGCCAAAGCATCTGTGGAGACAAAGCAGAGTTAATGTTCCAGGTCAACTAACCCTTCTTCAGAACAAGAATTCAGTGTCTTCAATAAGCATACAAGTATATGATAAAAGGATGATGAAAGAAAGACTGGGTTTGATTTGGGATTTAAACAATATTAAATGGAGGAAAGGAGCATGACTGAATTATTAAATGGGTATTTTATATTTGTCCTCTAAAGGAGGAGAATATAGTAAATATCAAAAGAAAGAGAAGGCAGTTCACAGAAGTCACGGATATATTGTATAGCAAACATTGATAAAGAAGAAATGACAGCTGCGTAGTATTACTGCTGGACTGTTAATTCAGACACCCAGGTAATGATCTGGGGACCAGGTTTGAATCCTGCCACAGCAGATGATTGAATTTGAATCCAACAAAAACCTGGAATTTAAGAATCTAATGATGACAATGAATCCATTGTCAATTGTCAGAAAAACCCAAGTGGTTAACTAACGTCCTTGTAGGGAGGAAACCGCCATCCTCACCTCGTCTGGCCTACATGCGCTCCAGTTTCACAGCAATTAGGGATGGGCAATACATGCTGGCCTAGTCAGTGATGTCCGTGACTTGTGAATGAATTAAAAAAAATAAGAATTATATTCTTCATTTTATTATGTTGTACCATCACAGGGCCTGGGGTGGTATGTATGCACAAGTTGTTGAAGATGGCGTGGCAGGGCAGGGTCATTTAAGAAAATGGTTTTAAAAGGCATGCAAGGTCTTATGCTTTTAAAGTAGAGGCTTACAGTTCAAAAGTGAGGAATTTATGGTGCTTTCTTATAAAATACTGGTTCAATTTCAACTGGAGTAGTGTGTCAATCCTGAGCTTTATTCAAATGGCCTGACTCTGCTACTAATTTGTGCATTGTAAGTTTCTTTTCAGCCACTTGAATGTGCTCCACAATTCAATAGGATTGTAGTGGATTTGTTTGCGTTTTAAATTCCAAATTCTCATCTAACCGTGATAACTTCTGATTCCTATGCCTGGTGAGATTCTATCTACCTCTGCCTTAAAAATATTCAATGAACCTGCCTCTACCACTTTCTGAAGCAGAGTTCCAAAACCATATAAACCACAAAGAAAAAGAAATCTTGGCTCTGTTGGTTCAAGGTGAACCCTACTTTTCAAACACTCTTTCTTGTTCAAGGCTCACCCATGAGAGGAATGATTATTTCCACATCCATCTGATCAAGACCATTCAGGATTTTATATTTAAATCAAGTCTCCTTTCACTTGTTTAAATTCCGGTGTAAAAAAGCCCTGTCTGTCCAACCTTTCTTCATTTGACAACCCACTTATTCGAGACATCTGTCTAGTAAACATTATCTGAACCTCTGTTAGGTGAGGAGACCTGAAACTGTACACAGTACTCCATTAAGATGTGATGTTATCAATGCCTGGAAACTGAAGCAAAACATCCTCACTTTTATCTTTTATTTCTCTCAAATAAGAAAGGCGCCTTTTGACCTCAAAACCCAATGTTTTGTGACTGATGCACTGGAACTCCTAAATCCTTTTGCACGTCGGAATTCTACAGCTGTTCTCCATTTAAGTAATACTTTGTTTTTTTCTTCCTGCAAGAATGAACATTTTCACATTTTTCCATATTATTCTCCACTTGCCAGATTTTTGCCCTTCACTCAACCCACCTACCTCTGCCTGGAACTTCCTTTTGTCTTCTTCAGAACATACTTTCATACCTATCTTTGTGTCATCTGTAGATTTAGCTACCATGGTTTCACTCCCCTCATCTAACCCAGTGATATTAATTGTAAAATACTGAACCCCAACACAGACCCTGGCTAGATACGCTTACCACCACTAGGGAAAATACTCATTTAAATATTATCTTTTTTTTTAACGAGCAAGCCAACCATTTATCCATACTCCTACGTTACCCACTACCAGAGTTTGTGAGTTGAGTGCTCATCAGGGCACAAAAATTGAGTCTGTTTTGGGTGAGGGCAGGACTGGGAGCCTAGGCCAGAGGTAGCACTGATTCCTATGATTTCTGTCCCTGCCTCTGCTGCCTATGTCAAGGGCTCCTATTTTGCATAATAATCTCTCAAATGGCATGAGCCTTGGTGAGATGTGTGTGAAGTGGCAGAGTTAGAGTCAGTGTTAGATCTGTGAACATGAGGTAGCAGTGAGAAAATGGTGGCACTAACCTTTACAGAATGGAGAGAACATCAACCTTTTCCTGCACTGTTGTATGTTGCTTTTCATCCCGGACACTACTCTGACATGGGCCACTATTTCAGAACAGACTGGCTGAGACAGGTGCCATGCCTCCTTTGCCAGTCAGTAGCAAAAAGGCCCACCTCACCACCACCTTGTTCACTGGCATCTCCATGTGCCTGTCAGTGAAGAGGGATACAAGCTTCACTTTCTGGGCCATTTCTTCTGTAATACTGGCAGAACACCACAGTGTGAGGTGCAGATCCTTTTTGGTAGTGTCTGAAGTGGTGTACAACCTGTGTTTAAATATGACATCAGCAGCATGAGCATTGCAAAATCCCAACAGCAGGAAATATTTCCTTCTCTCCTGCTGCAAAATTCCATGAGTTTTTTTTATTCATTCACAAGACAATCGGCAGTTGAGAATCAACCACATTGCCTCATGGATGTCTCAAATGTCAGTTCCATACTTTTTGAGTAATAGAGTCATAGAATTGTACAGCATGGAAACAGGCCCTTCAGTCAAACTTTGTGCCGACCAGATATCCTAAATTAATCTAGCCCCATTTGCCAGTATTTGGTCCATTTCCCTCTAAACCTTCCTATTCATGTACCTATTCAGATGCCTTTTAAATGTTGTAATTGTATCAGTCTCCACAACTTCCTCTGGCAGCTCATTGCATACACATACCATCCTCTGCATGAAAAAGTTGTCCCTCAGGTTGCTTTTAAAACATTCCCCTCTCAACTTATATCTATGCCAAGACAACAAGGTGCAGGGCTGGATGAACACAGCAGGCCAAGTAGCATCACAGGAGCAGAGAGGCTGACATTTCGGGCCTAGACCCTTCATCAGAAAAGGGGGAGGGGAAGGGGGTTCCAAAATAAATAGGGAGAGAGTGGGAGGCGGATAGAAGAGCGATAGAGGAGAGGATAGGTGGAGAGGAAACAAACAGGTCGAAGAGGCGGGGATGGAGCCAGTAAAGGTGAGTGTAGGTAGGGAGTTAGGAAGGGGATAGGTCAGACCAGGGAGGACGGACAGGTCAAGGGGGCGGGATGAGGTTGGTCGGTAGGAGATGGAGGTGCGGCTTGAGGTGGGAGGAGGGGATAGGTGGGAGGAAGAACAGGTTAGGGAGGCAGGGACGAGCTGGACTGGGGAGTCCCGCTCCACACTCCCCTCCAGCTCCACCACACCCGGCACTTTTCCCTGCAACCGCAGGAAGTGCTACACCTGCCCCCATACCTCCTCCCTCACCCCCATCCCAGGCCCCAAGAAGACTTTCCACATCAAGCAGATGTTCACCTGCACATCTGCCAATGTGGTATACTGCATCCGCTGTACCCGGTGTGGCTTCCTCTACATCGGGGAAACCAAGCGGAGGCTCGGGGACCGCTTTGCAGAACACCTACGCTCGGTTCGCAATAAACAACTGCACCTCCCAGTCGCGAACCATTTCAACTCCCCCTCCCATTCCTCAGACGACATGTCCATCCTGGGCCTCCTGCAGTGCCACAACGATGCCACCCGAAGGTTGCAGGAACAGCAACTCATATTCCGCTTGGGAACCCTGCAGCCCAATGGTATCAATGTGGATTTCACAAGTTTCAAAATCTCCCCTCCCCCTACCGCATCCCAAAACCAGTCCAGCTCGTCCCTGCCTCCCTAACCTGTTCTTCCTCCCACCTATCCCCTCCTCCCACCTCAAGCCGCACCTCCATCTCCTACCGACCAACCTCATCCCGCCCCCTTGACCTGTCCGTCCTCCCTGGACTGACCTATCCCCTTCCTAACTCCCTACCTACACTCACCTTTACTGGCTCCATCCCCGCCTCTTCGACCTGTTTGTTTCCTCTCCACCTATCCTCTCCTCTATCGCTCTTCTATCCGCCTCCCACTCTCTCCCTATTTATTTTGGAACCCCCTTCCCCTCCCCCTTTTCTGATGAAGGGTCTAGGCCCGAAACGTCAGCCTCTCTGCTCCTATGATGCTGCTTGGCCTGCTGTGTTCATCCAGCCCTGCACCTTGTTGTCTCGGATTCTCCAGCATCTGCAGTTCCTACTATCTCTTATATCTATGCCCTCTACTTTTGGACTCCACTACCCTGGGAAAAAGATTTTGGCAATTCATCTTATCCATGCCCCTCACAATTTTGTAGACATTGATAAGATCACCAGTCAACCTCTGATGCTCATTGGAAAATAGGCCCATCCTATTCAGCCTCTTCCTATGACTTAAACCATCCAAACCCAGCAACATCCTTGTAAATCTTTTCCGCACCCTTTCAATTTTAACAACATCTTTCTTATAGCAGGGAGACCAGAACTGAATACAGTATTCCAAAAGTGGCCTAACTAATGTCCTGTACATCTACAACATGACATCCTAACTCCTATACTCAATGCAGTGACCAATAACGGCAAGAGTACCAAATGTCTTCTTCATTACCCTGTTTACCCGTGACTCTACCTTCAAGGAACTGTAAACCTGCACCCCAAGGTCTCTTTGTTTGGCAACATTCCTCAGGATCCTATTGTAAAATATACAAGTCCTGCCCTGATTTTCCTTACCAAAATGCACCACATCACAGTTATCTAAATTAAACTCTATCTGCCACTCCTCGGCCCACTGGCCCATCTGATCAAGGTCCCACTGTACTCTGAGGTAACCTCCTTCACTGTCCACTACACCACCAATTTTAGTGTCGTCTGCAAACTTACTAACCATTCCTACTATATTCAAATTTAAATCATTAACATAAATGGCAAAAAGCAATGGACCCAGCATCTTTCCTTGTGGCACACCGCTAGTCACAGGCCTCCAGTCTGATAAACAACTCACTACCATCACCCTCTGTCTCCTACCTTCAAGCCAGTTTTATATCTAAATGGCTAGCTCTCACTGGATACCATGTGATCTAACCTTGCTAACCAGTCTATCATGCAGAAGTTTGTCGAACACCTTTCTGAAGTCCAGAGAGACAATGTTCACCATTCTTCCTTCACCAATTTTCTTTGTCATTTCTTCAAAAAACTCAAACAAGTTAGTGAGACACAATTTCCCATACACAAAACCATGTTGACTATCCCTAGTCGGTCCTCGCCTTTCTAAATCCATGTAACTCCTGTCCCTTAGAATCCCTTCCAAAAGCTTACCCACCACTGACGTCAGGTTCACTGGTCTATAGTTGTCTGGCTTTCCGTACCATGTTTCTTAAATAGCCACATTCCGGTCTTCCAACACCCCACCTGTGGCTATTGATGATACAGATCTCTCAGCAAGGGGCCCACAAATCACTTCCCTAGCTTCCCACAAAGTTCTAGGATATACCTTGGTTTTCCATCAGTTATACTCCTGACCTCTAAGCGGTTTTAATTGCTCCCAACCCCTGGTTCTAGACACTGGACCTATTAATCAGGATGGAATGAAAAGGCAGCACTGATGTTTGAGGGCAAAAGAACCTCTGTGTTTATTTATACAAAGAAAAATATTACACAAGCATGCGAGAAAAGGTAACAACAATACAAGAAAAGGGTAAAACAACTATACAGTATTATACAGGATGCACAATTATCTAAAATACACTATTAATTAGAGTACTATATTATAATCACAATACACTGATACCGCCCTCCTCCCACTACTAACTAAATTGGAACTCTGGGGTCTTGGGATTATGCTCACCACTTCGAATGTGGTTTTGAAGTTCGCCTGATTCGGTTGCTCTGGCTTGCTGTACCCTGAATGTGTTAGAAGGCTTCAAGTTGTGCAACCATTCATCTGGGTGGAGTCCGCTGATGTGGTTAGGCGTGCATTAGATCTATCAGGTAAGTCCTTGGTTTTTCTTTACTTTTGCTGGTTTGTTGTAGTCAGTCTTCACCTCAGTTTCAGTTTGAAGACTTGTACAGTCAGTCAGGTTAGTCAGTTAGCTTCAAATTATTGTCTGTCCTGTTTCTGGTTAACGTGGTCAGTTCATGATGGTTATTGAGGTTTGCCCTCATTGTTTCTGTCTCCTGGTTCAAAAGCTCTTGGTCTGAATACCATTTGATGTTCAGATACCTCTCAATGTGAGCTTGGGGCCTGCTGTTATACTCGTTACAGTGCCTCCAAATCCCTGCGCCAAGTTTCTGTGCTTATTGTCTTGTTGATGTTCTCTTTGAGTGCTTTATTGGTTTAATTGGATTTCTGATGTTTAGATGAGGTGTTAATGGCATGAATTAATGTTGGATGCTGGTGATTGTCACAGCAAGCCTCTTGGGGCCCATACTGTCTGCTTAAATCGGTATCTTCTTTGACCTGTGTGGCCAGAGGTGTAAAATTCATCAAGGGGCTGGATTCCATTTGAGTTCAGGTTGATTTTTTCGGATGCAAGGTGTAAATTGTAAAAGCAAGATGTTGGATCGAGACAATGTTCCCTGCTGACAGTCATTCCTTTGTAGTGGCCTCCAGGCCCCATTCATAGATCTGCTTGGGGTTCGTTTACCCCTGTGCAGACCCAGCACAGTTATTTTTAGAGTTTTAAAAGTCCGGAACTCTGTCCATTTTTTCCAATACTGGTGATTTTTGCAAAATATTACAATCTGATCAGGTCCCAAGGGTTTATCCACCTTTATGTGTTTTAACACATCCAGCACCTCCTCTTCTATAAAATGGTCACTTTTCAAGATATCACTGTTTATTTCTCCAAGTTTTCTAGCATCTATATCCAAATACTGATGCAAAATACTTGTTTAGTATCACATCCATTCCCTGCAGTTCTACACATGGACGGCCTTGTTGATCTTTAAGAGGCCCTATTCTCTCCCTAGTTACTCTTTTGCCCCTAATGTACTTGTAGAATCTCTTTGGATTCTCCTTAACCCTGTTTACCAAAGCAATCTCATGTCCTCTTTTTGCCTTCTTGATTTCCCTCTTGAGTATACTCCTACTGCCCTTATACTCCTCGAGATTCACTTGATCCCAGATGTCTATACCTGCCGTATACCTCCTTTTCCTTGATCAGAGCGTCAATTTCTCCAGACAGCCAGCATTCCCTACATCTACCTGCCTTGCCTTTCACACGATTGGGAATATACTGTCTCTGGACTCTTGTTACCTTAATGAGGTAATTGTGTAAAAGTTGATATGTGGTGGACTGGGCACCATAAGTTTCACTTGAGATAACACTTTGATAAAAAATGTGAAAATTTAGCTGAATGTTTCAGGTCTACGGCCTTTTTTCAGAACCAAAGGAAAATAGAGTTATAGAGTCATAGAGCCGTACAGCACAGAAGCAGGCCCTTTGGTCCAACTTGTCCATGCTGACCAGATATCCTAAATTAATCTAGTCCCATTTGCCAGAATTTGGCCCATATCCCTTAATCCCTTCTTATTCATATAGCTATCCAGATGCCTTTTAAATGTTGTAATTGTACCAGCGTCCACCACTTCCTCTATCAGCTCATTCCATACATACACCACCTCGGCATGGAAAAGTTGCCCCTTAGGTCCCTTTTAAATCTCTCCCCTCTCACCTTAAACTTATGCCCTCCAGTTTTGGATTCCGCTACCCTGGGGAAAGAACCTTGGCTATTCACCCTATCCATGCCCCTCCTGATTTTATAAACCTCTATAGGGTCACCCCCCAGCCTCCGATGCTCCAGGGAAAATAGCCTCAGCCTATTCAGTCTCTCCCTGTTGCTCAAACCCTCCAACCCTGGCAACATCCTTGTAAATCTTTTCTGAATCCTTACAAGTTTCACAACACCCTTCCTATAGCAGGGAGACCAGAATTGCACACAATATTTCAAAAGTGACCTAATCAATGTCCTGTGCAGCTGCAACATGACCTCCCAACTTCCATAATCAATGCACTAGCCAATAAAGGCAGGCATACCAAATGTCTTCTTCAGTATCCTACCTATCTGCGACTCCACTTACAAGGAACTATGAACCTGCACTCTAAGGTCTCTGTTGAGCAACACTCCCCAGGACCTTATCGTTATGTATATAAGACCTGCCCTGATTCGCCTTTCCAAACTACAGCATCTCACATTTATCTAAATTAAATTCCATTTACCTCTCCTCGGCCCATTGGCCCATCTGTTCAAGGTCCCATTGTACTCTGAGGTAACCTTCTTCGCTATCCATACACCTCCAAGTTTGGTGTCATCTGCAAACTTACTAACCATACCTCCTTTGTTCACATCCAAATCATTTATGAATAGGTAACACATACTCTTTTACCTTCTCCTTCCACTGTCTACTCCTTCTTCTACTAAATACGCCTTCTGAGTGAAATATCGATTTCGCCATACTTCTTTCAAGTTAGTATATTGTATTTGCTGCTCACAATATGGTCTCCTCGACAGCGGGGAGACTAAATGCAGACTGGGTGACTGCTTTGTAGAATACATATGTTTAGTTCACAATCATGACCCTGAGTTTATAGTTGCTTGACATTTAATTCTTCATCCATTGCATCAATGTTGACATTTCTATCCTTGCACTGCTACAGTGTTTCAGCTCAGTGCAAGCTTGAGGAACAACATCTTATCTGTTGACTCAGCACTCTACAGCTTGCTGAACTAAACATTCAGTTCAACAACTTTACACCATGACCTCTGCATCCATCTTGTTCTATGTGTTTTTTGTCTTCTTTCTTTTGCTGGATTGGCCTTTGTTTTCTTCTTTATCCCTCAATGTTGCATTAAAATGTTTTTATGTGATAATTCATGCTTCATTTGAACACAATCGTTGCTTTTTTGCTATATCCATAATCACTCTTTCTGGTTGCTTCATCATTAAATCTTTATTCAATTAATCTCCCTGACCACCAGTCTATCACAGACCTTTTCCTGTGTTCTTCTTGACCCTTCGCCTAACTACAAGCTCAAAAATTCTCATACCTCTATTCATAAACCACCTTGCTCTTATGCTAACATTTCTGCCCTGTGCCTGCTGCAATGTTCCAGTGAAATACAACACAAGATGAAGGAACAACACCTCCTTTTCCATTTAGGCTCTGTACAACTTCTAGGTCTCACTCTTGAATCCCGTCGCTTCAAAGATGCTGCACAATGTCTGTTCTCCATTTTTCTTATTTCTCTTCTCTACTAAACCCCCTGCACCACCCCACTCATCCCAACAGCCTTGCCTTGTTTATTTTGTTCTCAGTAGAGAGGACCCATTTTCTCCTTTTCACATCTTAATTTACCATTTTAAATCTATCTTTTTCTTACCACAAACAACCTTTTGTCCTTTGCACTAGCCTTCAACACCAACTTTTCTCATTAGCCTTCTTCTGACTTTGTTATTTTTCCAATACCTTTCAGTTCTGAAGAAGAGTTATGCTGGATTTGAAATGTTAACTGTTCCTCTCGCCATTGATGCTACAGATTTGTTGACATTTCTAGCATTCACTGGATTACCTTTAGTTCTGATGAAAGGGCATTGACCTGAAATATTAACTATGTATGTCTCCACAGATGGTTATCTTATTTTGTTCTCATTTTGGATTTCCAGCATCTACAGGGTTTATCTTATCTTTACAAATTTCTGCACTGTTTGACATCATTGATTTTTCTCTGAAGATTTTATAATTTCCCCTCACTTGAACCTTTCCCCTCCATCCTCTAACCCTTGCTATAGCTTAAAGCCCTATCTTCAAATCATGAGACACTGGTGTCAGCTGAGTTGATGTACAACCATCTCATTGAAATGATTCCCACAGTTCTCAGTTTGGGTGCAAGTGTCCCATGAATTGAATTGTGTAATGCAGCCTCACCGTTGCTAACATACTGGAATTCACTGAAAGATTGCCACATTTAATTAACTTCAGCTAGTTTCACTTTGATGTTGTTTCTGTGGCTTATGTTAACAGTCACAAACAGAATGGTATTGACATTCAATAACAACAACCTGTCCTTCTTTGGAACCTTTAATGTGATAAACCATCTTAACAGGAATGTTATCAAATAAAATTTTCCTCTGAACAACACAAGGAAGGATGAAGTAAAATAATCAAAGCTTGACCAAGGAGGAGATTTTAAGGAGCAACTTAGTGGAAGCAGAAGGGTTTAGAAAGAGAATTTCAGAGCTTGTGGTCTGGACGGTTGGCTGAAAAAATGGAGTATTTAGAATTTGGACATGCAAATACCAGAATTGGATCGGTGAAGATATTTTGGCAAAAAGCAAAATAGAGTGGAAGCTGGAACTCTGAAACAAACACAGAGAATGCTGGAGAAACTCAACAGGTCTGGCAGCATCTGTAGAAAGAGAAACAGAATTAATATTTCAAGTCCGATACGACAGCTCTTCAGGACTGATATTTTGGAGGGTTGCACAGCTGCAGGAGATCACAGAGAGACAAGACCGTGGATACCAAGGATGAAATTTTTAAAATCGAAGTGTTGCTTAATTGTGTGCCATTGTAAACTAGCGAGCATAGAGGTGATAGCTGAGTGGGACATGTTGCCGGTTGAATGGCAGTGTAGCTTTGAGTGACTTCAAGCTTCTGGAGTTACAAAATTATGTAAACATTGAGTAGTATATTGCTGTTAATGGTCACCAAGGGAAAGGCATCAATATTCAGTTACGGAATACTGTTTGCAATCATAAACAGAATGGTAATCATGGTAATTAACAACATCGTGTTTATGGTGACCTAAAGAATCATGTTACTATTTAGTCAAAGAATGATGTTGTCAGTTAGCTAAGGAATAACGTCAACATTCACTGAAGGATTTGTATTAATGTTTACTCAGAGAATAGCGAAAATACGATTGTGTTAATATTCAATAACAGAATTGATTTAACATTGATTAACAGAATTGCATGATTTTTGCTGACAGTGGTGACAATGTTACAAACAGAATTGCATTAACATACAGTAAAGAAATGTTATGAACAGTCTCGAAAATTAGCACAATAATATTCAGTAAATGAAGGGAATTTTATTAATTTGTCAGGAACAGAAGGTGCACTTAACTGAAAAGAGTTAATAGTCACAGAAAAGATGATCTTAATGGTTGCGCCAGAGAGGTAGTCATGTTCTTTAACTGAATCAATAATGGTCAATACGACAATCATGTAACTGTTCATCAGGAGTAAAGTATTGATAGTAACTAATGGGTCTGATGATAATGAATCCTGTTAGTTGCTTTTCTTGTCGCCATGTTAAAGGGGAGAAGATCAGATAGCAGTGAATGAGTAGGGACAGGGAATAAAAGAGAAATGGCAATTTTCCTCCTGGATGTAGGCCTGAAACCAAATGTGTGGGCAGTTAGACCCACTCTGAGACTCACTTATCAACATTCCACATTGATCACGCAGGTTCAGTTTTGACCTGCTCTTCTAAACAAACAGAAGGAACTATCTGGAAACTGGTCAGTTTCATTGCATTACATATGCTTATCAGGTATTAATGACATTAGTATGAGGGCACTATTTTTACCTGCTCAACTGGGGAAGAGACAGTTGTCACGCTTGATGAAAAGTCATTGAATTCTCAACAGATGCTGCCAGATCTGCTATGTTTCTCCAGCACTCTGTTTTTATTTCAGATTTCTAGCAACTGTAGCTCTTTGTGCTTACTCCTAATGTTTATGCTTTGCCAGCTCCAGTCTCCTTCTATCCCACCCTATGATCCGTGCCTTTGGAGCATGGGAGATTGAACACACAACTGCAGCAACTTTTGAGTGGGGACATGATAAAAAGAAACAGCTAGGGACATGATTGTAAAAACCCAGATTTAAAATCACTCAGGCCTGATGTGACTGAAGTCGGGCTAATCACTTAAATCTACCTCAAGTTCAGATTTGAGCCATAGCATAAGTGAGGAGTGAGTGAACGAAGAGTAATGTTAATAAATAAGACAGCATTTAAAATATAAGGACTGACAAACAGCAGGTAATGAATGAAGAATGGAAAGTGAAGGAAGACAAAGTCAGAACAGAGTGAGTGGGAAGGAAAATTGCATGATCAATAGACAGTAGAAAAGTTGACAGCAAGTGAAAGGTAAGTAGAGTGTGTGAAAGTCAGGAACAGTGAATGTGAGCAAGAGAGATATAATGAAATACAGAATATGTGTGAGTAAAACCAGAGAGTAAAGTGCAGAAAATTAGAGAGTAAAGTGCAGAAAATTAGAGAGAAATGAAAGTGCATGAAGAATGTTGAATGAATGACAAATGTTGTGTGCCTGGGAGGGGAAAGGGATAAACCATAAGCAAGAAGTACTCAATGGGAAGAGTTGAGAGATTGGAAAATCAATTGTGAGTGAGAAATAGAGTATGAGTGCGTGACCAAGAATAAAAGTAGAAGGCTACAGAGTGAAATGTGCGACGGAGTGAGAGGGAGTGAGAATCTGAGTAATTCACAAAATGTAAGTGGCACAGATAGCAATAATCAGAGATTAATGATTTCCCTCTCATTTATTTTCAGGTTACTGCTATTTTCAAGAACTCCAAGGAATGCATTGATCAGAAAGTGTATCAAGCTGAAATTGGCAATATTCCAGCTGCATTTGTAGATGGGTCTGTAAATGGTGGTGATAGAAATGGGGCCAACAGTCTCGTGATCAAAGAAAAGTTTGATGCTGGCCATATGGAAATCCAGGCGAGTTACATTGGTACAACTTTGTTAGTGCGCCAGGTGGGACAGCATCTGGGCTTTGCCATCCTCATGCCTGAGGAAGTAGCAAGCTCGCATACAGAGGAGCAGGATCAGCAGCTCTGTGTATCAGGCTGTCCTTTCACAGAAAGACTTCCCTTGAACTCCCCCACTGACACTGAAGAAGGGGCCAAAGCCAAATGCAAAGAGAAACTGCAGGTGGAAGATATCTACTTTGAATGTTGTGTCTTTGATATCCTGATGACTGGTGATCCCAATGTTTCATTAGCAGCATTCAAAGCTGTGGAAGATGCTAAAATTTTGCACCCTGATAAGGAGACATTTCATGTGTTCAGGAACAGTGTGTCCGGCAGGCCAACCATCTGCTGCATGTTTCTTTTGGCTTCCGTGCTATGGCTAGTGTTGCTGCAATAAGCAACTTCCTGTAATGTCTGGAGCTTTAAAAGACAGCCAATGAGTAATTCTGAACACAGAATTCATTGCTGCTCCCCCACACTGAGTAGTCATGTGCAAACCGCAAACCCCATCCTGAAGTTTCTCACTTCTCATTTTATTCAACCATTTTTGACATCAACACAAAACATATAAGTGTTGGAGCCTCTTCCAAATACAACAAGACCTTCCAGAATATGAAAATATTTAACTGTTGCTCCATTTTTAAAATTATCATCTCATATGATAATGCACATAGCTCAAATTGTTAAATACCCAAACACACTAGCCGATGGCCGAGCAATATTATTGTTAGACTATTAATCCAGAAACTCAGGTATTGATCTGGGGACCCATGTTTGAATCCCACTATGGCAGATGGTGGAATTTCAATTCAATTTTAAAAAAATCTGGAATTAAGAATCTACTGTTCACCATGAAATCATTGTCGATTATCAGAAAAACCCATCAGGCGGACTAATGTCCTTCAGGGAAGGAAATCTGCCAGCTTCACCTGTTCTAGCCTACATGTGACTCCAGACCCACAGCAATGTGGTTGACTCTCAACTGCCCTCAAAAATGGCCTAGCAAGCCATTCAGTTGTGCCAATCGCTACAAAGTCTCAAAGAAATGAAACTGGACAGTTCAACTGGCATTGACCTAGGCACCAGAAAAGACTACAGCAGAAACAGCCCTGTCAACCCTGCAAAGTCCTCCTCACTAACGTCAAGGGGCTCGTGCCAAAATTGGGAGAGCTGTCTAACAGACTAATTAAGCAACAGCCTGACATAGTCCTACTCACAGAACCATACCTTACAGACAATGTCCCAAACACCACCATCATCATCCCTGGATATGTTCTGTCCCAACGGCAGGACGGACCCAGCAGGGGTGGCGGCATGGTGGTATACAGTTGGGAGGAAGTTGCCTTGGGAGCCCTCAGCATTGACTCTAGGCCCCATGAAGTCTCATGGCTCCGGGTTAAACAGGGGCAAGAAAACTTACTGCTGATTACCACATACCGTCCTTCCTCAGCTAATGAATTGGTACTTCTCCATGTTGAACAACACTTAGAGGAAGCACTGAGATGGTCGTACACTAAATGCACTCTGGATGGGTATTTCAACATCTACCACCAAGAGTGGCTCGGCAGCAGTACTACAGATCGAGCTGGTTGGGTCCTAAAGGACATAGCTGCGAGACTGGGTCTGCGGTAGGTGGTGAGAGAACCAACGAGAAGGAAAAGGAAACTTGACGTCATTCTCATCAATCTAGCAGCTGCAGATGCATCTGTCCATGGCAGTATCAGTTAGCATGACCACGGCACAATCCTTGTGGAGATGAAGTCCCACAATCACATTGAGAATAACCTCCAGCCTGTTATCTGGCACTATCACTGTGTTAAATGGGACAGACTTTGAACAGATGTAGCAACTCCAGACTGGGCATCCATGAGGTTCTGTAGGGCATCAGCTGCAGCAGAATTGTACTCCAGCACAATCTGCAACCTCATGGTGTGGCATAACCCCACTCAACCATTGCCATTAAGCCAGAGTATCAACCCTGGTTCAAGGAAGAGTGCAGGACGGCATGCCAGGAGCAGCACCAGGCATACCTGAAGATGAGGTGTCAACCTGGTGAAGCCACCAAACAGGACTACTTCCAACCCAAACAGCATAAGTAGCAAGTGATAGACAGAACTATTTGATCCCACAACCAACTGATTAAATCTCAGCTCTGCAGTCCTGCAGTCGTGAATGGTGGTGGATGATTAAACAATTCACTGGAGGAGGAGGCTCCACAAATATCTCCATCCTCAATGATAGAAAAACCCGGCACATCAGTGTAAAAGACAAGGCTGAAGCCCCATTCGCAGTGATGTTCAGCCAGAAGCGTCGAGTGGATGATCCATCTCAGCCTCCTCCAGTGGTCTCCAGCATCATAGATACCCATCTTCAGCCAATTCAATTCACTCCACATGATATCAAGAAACAGTTGGAGACACTGGATACTGCAAAGGCTACGGGTCCTGACAACATTCTGGCAATCGTACTGAAGACTTGTACTCCAGAACTTACCATTCCCCTAGCCAAGCTGTTCCAGTACAGTTACAATACTGGCATCTGCCCGACAATGTGTAGAATTGCCCAGGTATATCCTGCACATAAAAAAAGGACAAATCCAACATAGCCAATTACCGGCCTATTGGTCTATGCTAGATCATCAGTAAAGTGATGGAAGGTGTCATCAGCAGTATTATCAAGCAGCACCTGCTCAGCAATAACCTGCTCAGTAATGCCCAGTTTGGGTTCTGCCATGGCCACTCAGCTCCTAACCTTATTGCAGCCTTCGGTCCAAACATAGACAAAAGAGCTGAATTCCAGAGGTGAAGTGAGAATGACAGCACTTGACATGAAGACTACGTTCAATTGAGTATGGCATCAAGGACCCCTAGCAAAACTGGAGTCAATGGGTAGTGGGGGCACAATCTCTGCTGGTTGGAGTCATACCTGACAAATAGGAATATGGTCATGGTTTTTGGAGGTCAGTCATCTCAGCTCCAGGACATTTTCATCAATGACCTTCCCTCTAATAAGGTCAGAAATGGGGATATTCGCCAATGATTGCACAATGTTCAGCACCGGTTGCAACTCCTCTGCTACTGAAACAGTTCATGTTCAAATGCAACAAGATCTGGACAATATTCAGGCTTGGGCTGACAAGTGGCAAGTAACATTCATGCCACACAAATGCCAGGCCATGGCCATCACCAATAAGAGACAATTTAACCATTGCCCCATGACATTCAATGGTGTTACCATCACTGAATCCCCCACTATCGACATCCTGAGGGTTCATCTGGACTCACCACATAAACACAGTGGCTACAAGAACAGGTTAGAGGCTAGGAATACTGTGCCAAGTAACTCACCTCCTGACTCCTCAAAGCCTGTCCACCATCTACAAGGCAAAAGTCAGGAGTGTGATGGAATACTCTCTACTTGCCTGGAGGACTGCAGCTCCAATGACACCCAAGAAACTTGACACCACCCAGGATAAACCAGCTGGCTTGATTGGCATTACATCTACAAGCATCCACTCCCTCCACCATTGACGCTCAGTAGCAGTAGTGTGTACTATCTACAAGATGCACTATAGCAATTCACCAAAGATCCTCAGACAGCACCTTCCAAACCCATGACCACTTCCATCTAGAAGGACAAGGCTGGAAGATAAATGGGAACACCACCATCTTCAAGTTCTTCTCCAAGCCACTCACCATCCTGACTTGGAAATATATTGCCATTCCTTCACTTTGCTGGGTCAAAATCCTGGAATTCTCTTCATAATGGCATTGTGGATCAACCCAAAGCAGGTGAACTGCAGCAGTTCAAGAAGGTTCAACACCACCTTCTCAAGGGCAAGTAGGGGCAGGCGATAAATGCTAGCCAGGCAGCGACACCCACCTCCCATAAAATGAGTAAAAAGAGATCCACTCATGTGCAATTCTGTTAGATATCCACAACAACAGAGCTGTGTCATGTATTCACCCATTTGCACTGTCAGATAAACACCTATACACAGACCCTCAGTATCTATGCACCTACAGCCCTATGTACTTAAGTATCTGTCTTCTTGTGCAAAGCCCAATGAAATTAAATGTGCACTTATGTACAACCTTTAGCATGCAGAACATTTCAAGTAGAATTTCCAAATCAATTTTTAAACTCAGAAATGTTATCTTCTAAGCAATGAAAACTGTATTATGGCTGATGGATAATAATGCCAGAGTTTGGTTGTGACAGAGCATCTTAAAATTGCTCAGAGCATTTAATGGTGAAGAAGTGGTACTGTATTGAACTAGGGAAGCTAGAAGTCTTGACTAAGGGTGTGATCAACCAGATAGATCTTAAAAAGACAGTTAAATTTGGGGGGGAGAAGCATATAAATTTAAAGCATTAAGGCACTGAGACAACTAACCACTTTGTCCATTAATTATGGGATTGAAGGAGAAGACCAGCGTCAAAGATTTAAATTAGCAGAACATGGTCATACAGCTTTTATGAGCAAATGGTGGAGTTTTGCATTATGTTTATTTAGCCACAACACATCTGAAGAAATGAGTAGTATGTAGGTGCGGCAGGAAGATGTATTACAGTCTAAAGTTGTTCAGCAGCACTCATAATGCAACAGAATTCTTTCTCATAAAGTTTTCCAGAAAGAAATCAATTAAAAATCAATCACAGAAGTAAATGGGCATTCATTCTTAAAGCAAATGTACAACTATTTAAAATACTCACAGAAATTGCTGGAGAAACTCAGCTGGTCTGGCAGCATCTGTAGGAAGAATATGAAAGGGGTACGTAAACACAGAGATAATGGATAGCAGTCCAGGATAAAGAAAAGTTGAATAAGAGATAATAAGAACTAAGAGTGAGAAAGTAGGTTAGCTATGCTAAATGTAACCCATATAATGTGATAATGGGCTTAGGAGTACATAGGAATGTGTGACTGTGCCAAAAACAATCCATGTCATAACAGGACTGAGTATGAGGTAGGTAAAAATCATGGAAGGACGGAATCAGGCTCTGAAGTTAGTGAATTCAATACTGAGTCCTTGAGGCTGCAGGGTCCCCAATGTAAAATAAGATGTTGTTCTTTGAGCTTGCAATGAGGCTCGCTGGAACACTGCAACAGGGCTGTGACAGAAATATCGGCATGGGAATATGGTGGTATGTTGAAGTGGCAGGCAGGCAACTGGAAGCTCAGGGTCATTTTTGCGGACAGACTGTAGGTGTTCCTCAAAATGGTCACCCACCCTACACTTTGTCTCCCCAACGTAATGGGGGCTACATTGTGAACAGTGAATGCAATGGACTAAATTGAATGAAGTACAGGTGAATTGCTGCTTCATCTGGAAGGCATGTCTGGGGCCTTGGAAGGTGAGGAGGGTGTGTACCTGGGTGGGATGCTCTTCAGAGGTTAGGTGCAGACTCAATGGGCTGGATGATCTTTTTCTGCACTATAGAGATTCTATGATTCCATAATTAAAAATTCATAATACTTACTTTAACATTCAGTTTGAGTTTTTTGCTGAAAAACAAGGCATACTGCGGGCAAGTCATGGGAAATGGAACATGTTCACTCAAGAATCTTTTAAAATCTTTTAAAAATGTGTCAGACAATAGGTTCCTGGTGTACTTTTCATGGGAATGCAAATGAGACAGAGATATGGTTGCAGGGTGGTCATGACTGGGAGTTAAATATCCAGGGGTATCAGACTATTTGGAAGGACAGACAGGAAGAAAAGGGAGGTGGTGTATCTCTGACATTTAAGGATGACATCAGGGTGGTGGTGAGAGATGATATAGATTCTGTAGAGAAAAAGGTTGAATCAATCTAAGTGGAAATTAGAAATAGGAAGGGGAAAGAGTCACTGATAGGTGTATTCTATAAGCCATAAAATAACAAAATCACGGTGGGGCCGGCAATAAACAAAAATAACCGATGCATGCAGAAATGGTATGACAATTATCATTGGGGATTTTAATCTACATATTGATGGGTCAAACCAAGTTGGTCAGGGCAGCCTTGAGGAAGAGGTCATTGAATGTATCTGCAATAGTTTCCTCAAACACTATGTAATGGAACCTACATGGGAGCAAGCTTTCTTAGATTTGGTCCTATGTAAGGAGAAAGGAATAATTGACGATCTCCTAGTTAGGGATCCTTTTGGAAGGAGTGATCACAGTATGGTCAAATTTAAAATACAGATGGAGAGTGAAAAGGTGAAATCCAATGCCAATATCTTGTGCTTAAACAAAAGAGACTACAATGGGATGAGGGAGGAGTTGGCTAAAGTAGACTCGGAGTAAAGACTATATGATGGCACAAAGGAGGACTTTCAAAGTGATTTTTCACAGTGCTCAACAAAAGTATATACCAGTAAAAAGAAATGATTGTAGGAAAAGGGATAATCAGCCATGGATAACTAAGGAAATAAAGGAGAGTGTCAAATTTAAAGAAAATGCATACCAAGTTGCAAAGATTTAGTAGGAAACTAGGGGATTGGGAAATCTTTAAAGGTCAACAGAAAGCCATGAAAAAATCTATAAAGTAAGATGGATTATGTGAGTAAACTAATTCAGAATATTAAAAACAGATAGCAAAAGTTTCTACAAATAAATATATAAAACAAAAAAGAGTGGCTAAAGTAAATATTGATCCCTTAGAGAATGAGAAGGGGCATTTAATAATGGAAAATGAGGAAATAGTCAAAGCATTGGACAGGTATTTTGTGTCAGTCCTCACAGGGGAAGACAAAAATAACATGTCAATAAGTGATGAAAAGGAGGTGAGGGCCTACAAATGATCATTGTCACTAAAGAGGTAGTATTGGGCAAGCTAATGGGGCTAAAGATAGACAAGTCTCCTGGCCCTGATGGAATGCACCCCAGGGTACTAAAAGAGATGGTGGGGAAAAAAACCAAATGCACTCATGGTAATTTACCAAAATCTGGTGGACTCTGGGGTGGTTCTGGCAGATTGGAAAACAGCAAATTTGATGCCTCTGTTTAAAAACGGAGATAGACAAAAGATGGGTAATAATAGGCCCATTAGCTTAACTTCTGTAGTGGGGAAATACTTGCATCTATAATCAAGGAAGAAATAGCAAGACATCTGGATAGAAATTGAACTATTGGACAGTTGCAGCATGGCATCATGAAAAGCAGGTCATGTTAAACTAATTTACTGGAATCCTCTGTGGACATTACAAGCGTGGTGGACAATGTGGAATCGGTGGATGTGGTGCGTCTGGATTTTCAAAGGCATTCAACAAGGTGCCACACAAAGGCTGCTGCTTGAGATAAATGTGCATGGCATTGTGGATAATGTATGAGCATGAATAGAAGATTTGTTAACTAACAGAAAGCAAAGAGTGGGGACAAATGGGTCTTTTTCTTGTTGGCGATCAATGGCTAGTTGTGTGCTTCAGGGATCAGTGTTGGGAGTGTAGTTGTTTACAATTTACATAGATGATTTAGATTTGGGGACCAAATGTAGAATAGAATAGTCTTTATTGCCACACATACTCAATGAGTACAGTGGAAAGTTTATACATCACCAATTACAGTGCCAACTTAGATACAAAAGTACCTAGGCACAGCTTCTTCAGTTAGTGTGTCAAAGTTCGCAGATAACACTAAAATAAATGGTAGAGCAAAGTGTGCAGAGGACACTGAAAATTTGCAGAGGGATATAAAATAGGTTAAGTGAGTAGGCAAGGTTTTGGCAGATGGGGCACAATGTTGATAATCGTGAGGCTATCCATTTTGGTAGGAATAACAGTAAAATGGACTATTATTTAAATGGCGAAAAATTGCAGCAGGTTGCTGTGCAGAGATACCTGGGTGTCCTTGTGCATGAATCACAACAAGTTAGTTTGCAAATGTAGCAGGTAATTAAGAAGGCAAATGGAATATTGCCCTTCATTGCTAGAGGCGTGGAGTTTAAAAGTAGGGAAGTTATACCGCAGCTGTATATGGTGCTAGTGAGGCCACACCTGGAATACTGTGTTTGGTTTTGGTCTCTTTACTTGAGAAAGGACCTATTGGCACTGGAGGAGGTACAAAGGAGGTTCACTAGGTTGATTCTGGAATTGAGAGGTTTGGCTTATGAGGAGAGATTGAATAGACTGGGACTATACTCACTGGAATTAGAAGAATGAGGGGAGATCTTATAGAAACAAATAAAATCATGAAGGGAATAGATAAGATAGAAGCAGGGAGGTTGTTTCCACTGGCAGGTGAAACCAAAACTAGGGGACATAGATTCAAAATAAGGGGGAGCAGATTTAGGACTGATTTGAGGATGAACTTCTCCACCTAAATGATTGTGAATTTGTAGAATTCCCTGCCCAGTAAGCAGTTGAGGCTACCTCGTTGAATGTTTGTAAGGCAAAGATGAACAGATTTTTAAACAGTAAAGGAATTAAAGGTTATGGTGAGTGGGCGGATAAGTGGAGCTTAATCCATGAAAAGATCAGCCATAATTTTATTGAATAGTGGAGCAAGCTCAATGGGCCAGATGGTCTATTCCTGTTCTTATTTCTTATGTTCTTATGAAATGCTTTGATCAATCAGTGTCATCTTGCCAATTAATCAGCAGTCTTTTCCCTTGCAGTATACATTGTTGCACCTTTGGAGATTTAATACTCTTGCAACTGTCCTGATGCGTGCAAGACAAAAAGCTTCAACAGCATCTCTTTTTTTCAGCAATGCATTAATGCATAAAAATATTCAGTAATTTGGGGTTCTGCACTGTTAGTCCAGGTAGAACTGATAATTTTGCACTGTAAAAATTAAGAAATTATCACAGAACTGGGGGCTCTATCTCTAGCTCCTGTAATGAGATGATTTATGTTCTCAATGGTCTCGGCTTCAAAGCTGTTAATATCGTAATTATTGACAGTTATTCTACATGTCACATTGAGGACATAAGTTAAACTGGGGGAAATTATATAAAAATGTACACCCTTCAGAGACAAAAAAAATGTACTAACTAATCACTAATTAATTAATGATAACTAACTGAGTGATTGAAAGCAAACAAAGTGATCATCAATTGGATTGTGCTTTACTGGACATCAATGTTACTGATTGGGAATACTCAAGGTAACAACTAACTGGAAAAGGAAGAAATGCTTTCAACGAGTACAGAGTAAGATCATTGAATCTGGATTATTCTGAATTGCTATAATATATACTGCTTTCCTGTGTTGGCTGCAGCTGCCATTGGTACCTCAATTTTATAAATTAAAATATAATCTGAACAAGGACAGGAAATTGTTTTACTCAAATATTAGTTAGGGAGATATATTAATTGGGGAAGACAATGATCTAGTGGTATTATTGCTGGAGTAATCAATGAGAGATCCTGAGTAATGTCTGGGGATACAAGTTCAAATTCTACCATCGTGGAAATTGAATTCTATTTTGAAAAATAAATTCTGGAATTAAGGGCCTAATGGCATTGTCAATTGTCAGAAAAACCCATCTAGTTCACCAAAGTCCTTTAGGGAAGGAAATCTCCCATCCTTACTTGGTCTGGCCAGTATGTGACTCCAGATTCACAGAAATGCCTATTAACTACCCTCTAGGTAATTAGGGATGGGCTATAAGTGTTATCTTAGCTACAGATGGCCATATCCTGTGAATGAATAGAAAAAAGTATCACGTTCTCCATGCACTAAACCTTAGAATAACGCATTTTCCTGACTAATTCAATGATATTTTAATATATTTATTTTAAATTGTCAGATGTTCAAGCTGCCATTTCCAAACATAGAACATAGAACAATACAGCAAGGAACAAGCCCTTTGGCCCACCATGTCTGAGACAACCATGTTGCATTCTAAGTTAATCTCATTTGCCTGCACATAGTCTATATCCCTCTATTCCCTGCTTGTCCATGTGTCTATCTAAATGCCTCTTAAATGTTGCTAAACTATCTGGCTTTACACGCCAAGGTGAAAAATCTAGATGACATAGGAGAACAATAGTAAATAAATGAAACTTACTCTGTACTACTCAACTCTGAATAGATTGTTGCCCTCCTTCAACCCATTAAGTGTACATTTTCTCTTTCTGTACTGAATTGTAGGAACTTAAGAATAGGTGTGGGCCTTCTGACCATTGAACCTGCCCTCCATTCAATATGATAACAGCCGATCAAGCACTTCAATGTCTTTTACCCACCAATCCCCATAACCCTGTTCACCACTGGTAATCAAAAATCTATCAATCTGTACTTTAAACATATTCAAAGACTGTCATCTACAGGCTTTTGAGGCAGAGAATTCCAAAGGTTCACAACCTACTGAGTAAAACAAATTTTCCTCATCTTCAACCTAAGTCTTAAATAGAATCATGGTGAAACTTACCATCACACTCACCCAAGCCACAAATCTATCCACTTAAATATCCCACCCAACCCAGTAAAAAGAAGAAAAGTGCTCTCCTCATCTCAGCAAAATAAAATTGGGCCAATACACTGGATCTTTGCCCACAAAGTGTCGATTTGGCACTGGCCCAAAAATTTATCATCTAACTTGTCTCATTATCATAGAATCATAG
Organism: Rhincodon typus; assembly: GCF_021869965.1. Lineage (NCBI taxonomy): Eukaryota > Metazoa > Chordata > Chondrichthyes > Orectolobiformes > Rhincodontidae > Rhincodon > Rhincodon typus. The sequence goes on along the minus strand of NC_063336.1, from coordinate 70,427,657 downwards.
AATCCCTACAGTGTGGAAATAGGCTCTTCGGCCCAACAATATCACATTGACTCTCAGAGCATCCCACCCAGTCCCATTCCCCATAACCCACCTAATCTGCACATCCATGAACACTATATGCAACTTAGCATGGCCAATCCACCTAGCCTGCACATCTTTGGACTGTGGGAGGAAACCAGAGTACCTGGAGGAAACCCATGCAAACACGGGGAGAACGTGCAAACTCCACACAGTCACCTGAGGATGGAATCAAACGTGGGTCCCTGGCACTGTGAGGCAGCAGTGCTAACTACTGAGCCACCCCGCCACCCCATGTGCACCCTTCAGTCTTTCATTCCCGTTGCTACTTCCCATCAACCTCACCCATCCCCCTCCTCTCCATCTGCATCCACTCACAGTGGAGAAATGATTCATTCTATGCATCCTTGTATTTAGTTCCTCTCCCTTCTCCATTCCTTTCTCCTGACCTATTCCTCTTTTCTCCCCTCCTTCCTGTCTCTAATTCTTGCTATCCGTCACCCACTACTGGATCCATTTGATCTTTACTTTCAACTGACTGAATACTGGTCATGGTTTTTACTCCCTGATTTTAACATCGGAGGACAGCAAATAAAATGGAATAAAAATGAAACTGTAAAAGTAACTTTTGTCAATTTAGAATATTTACTGCATGAGGCAAAGGCTTTGAAATTCTTATTTTGGTACAAAACACATAATTTATGACTGCACAGGTAGGAAATGCAGCAATCAAGTGAGTTGAGTTTTGCTGGATTCATCAGCTCCCTCCAGTGGAAGAGGTTTAGCCATGTGTAGCAGTTACAGAAAACTTTATGTGCATAGTATATTGATGAAATACAACTTCCACCATGCTCAAGTGCTGATAGATAACAACTGTCAGGATTCTGGACAAAGGTTACCTTTGTCTCTTTTAATTCATGGAAGAACTGGACAAGAATTTTCATATGTAAGTGATCTATCTTCCTGTTGATCATTAAAAAAACAACTGTTTTAAGGGCATACCTCAACTTGCATTGTACAATGTCTTTGTTCCACGTGGAAACTTCCAATTTGGAAATGAAATTCAGGAAAACATATTCTCAGAATCATGCATTGCAGGTTGTTATATACCTTGGTCCGCTGGAAAACGAAGTTGAGAAGTAGTAATGTGGAACAAAGAAATGGTGGACAAACTTAATATGTACTTTGCATCAGTTTTCATAGTGCAAGAGACCAGAAGCATTCCAGAACTTCAAGAGAGTCAAGGGGCAGAGGTGAGGGTAGTGGCCATCACTAGGGAGAAGGTGCTGGGCAGCTAAAATATCTGAAGTTGGATAAATAACCTGGACCAGACGGACTACTTCCCAGAGTTCTGAAGTATGTAGCTGAGGAGAATGTTGAGGCAATGGTGTTGATCTTTCAGGAATCACTGGAATCAATGAGGGTCCCAGAAAATTGTAACAACCCTGTTTAAGAAGGGAGGGAGGCAGAAGATAAAAAACCTTAGGCTATTTAGCTTGACCTTGATTGTTGATAGAGTCCATTATTAAGGATGAGATTGTGGAGTACTTGGAAGTACATGTTAAAATAGGGTTGAGTAAGCATGGCTTCATCAAGGGGAGATCATGCCTGACAAATCTGTTAGAATTCTTTAAGGAGGTGATGAGCACATTGGACAAAGGAGAGCCAGTGGACATGATCTACTTAGCTTTCCAGAAGGCCTTTAGCAAAGTACCGCACAGGACGCTGCTAAATAAGATAAGAATTCATGTGTGAGGGGCAAGCTACTGGCATGGGTGGAGGATTGGTTGACCGGTAGAAGGCAGAGAATAGAGGGGTCTTTTTAAGGATGGCAGTGGGTGGCGAGTGAAGTTTTGCAGGGACCACAACTTTTCATGTTGTACATTAATGATCTGGACAAAGGAACTGAGGGCATTATTGCTAAGTTTACAAATGACAGAAAAATAGGTGGAGGGACAGATAATGTTGAGGAAGCAGGAAGGCTGTAGAAGGACTTGACAGGCTAGGAGAGTGGGCAAGGAAGTGGCAGGTGGAATATGATGTGGGAAAGTGTGAAGCTATACACTTTGGAAGGCAGAACAGACATAGACTATTTTCTAAATGGGGAAAGGCTTCAGAAATCTGAAGCACAAAGGGATTTGGTGTCCTAGTTCACGAGTCTCTTAAGGTTAACATGCAGGTCCAGTTGGTAGTTAGGAAGGCAAATGAAATGTTGGCATACATTTCGAGAGGGCTAGAGGCGTACTGCTGAGGTGTCATAAGGCTCTGGTCAGGTTGCATTTGGAATATTGTGGGCAGTTAAGGAAGGATGTTTTGGCATTGGAGGGGGTCCAGAGGAGGTTTACAAGAACGATCCTCTTGGTATTCTGTAAGTTTCAACCATATGCCCCTCACCCTTCTAAACTCCATCAAGTACAGATCTGTACTTGATGGAGTTTAGAAGGATGAGGGGGATCTGATTGATACGTACAGAATACCGAGAGGCCTGGATAGAATTAATGTAAAGAAAATGTTTCCACTAGTAGGAGACTAGGACCCAAGGGCACAGCCTCAGAGTGAAGGGATGACTCTTAAGAACTGAGATGGGGAGGAATTTCTTCAGCCAGAGTGTGGTTAATCTGTGGAATTTATTGCTGCAGAGGGCTGAGGAGGCCAAGTCATTGAGTGTATTTAAGGCAGAGATAGATAGGTTCTTGATTAGGAAGGAGATCAAGAATTACAGGGAGAAGGCAGAAGAACAGGATTGAGAAACATACCAGACATGAATGAATGGTGCAGCAGCCTCGATGGGCTGAATGGCCTAATTCTGCTCCTACATCTTATGGTTTTATAGTCTTATGGAATATGTGGGATGGAAATGTGGTTCAACTGAGACATTCAAGACTGCATTGGATAATTATCTAGAAACTGTGCAGGTTATGGGCAAACGACAGGAGATTGACACTAACTTAAAATGCTCTGAGTGCTGGGAGGAAATTGTTCACAAATTGTTGAGTCTCACAAACTTGCTTGAGTTTTTTGAGGAAGTGACAAAGACGACTGAAGGCAGGGCAGTGGATATTGTGTATATGGACTTTAGCAAAGCCTTTGACAAGGTCCCACACGGCAGACTAAAACAGAAGGTGAAGTCACACGGGATCTGTGGTGAGCTGGTAAGATGGATACAGGACTGGCTTGTTTATGGAAGACAGAGAGTAATGGTGGAAGTGTGTCTTTCTGACTGGAGATCTGTGAACAGTGGAATTCCACAGGGATCACTGCTGTGACCCTTGTTGTTTGTACTATGTATAAATGATTGGGAGGACAATGTAGGTGGTCTGATTAGTAAGTTTGCGGATGATGCAAAGATCAAGGAAGCTATGGATAGTGAGGTAGGTTGCCAGAGGATACAGCAGGATATAGATAGACTGGAGACTTGTTTGAAGAAAGGGCAGATGGAGCTTAATCCATACAAACGTGAGACAATGAAGTGCGGAAGATCTAATGCAGGAGGGAAGTATACAGTAAGTGGCAGAACCCTTAGAAGCATTTACACAGGGATCTAGGTCTGCAGGTCCACAAGTCTCTGAAACAAAAACAGAAATTGCTGGAAAAGCTCAGCAGGTCTCGCAGCATCTGTAAAGAGGAATCAGAGTTAATGTTTTGGTTCTCGAACTGACTCTGAGGAGGTGTCACGGATGCTGCCAGATGTGCTGAGCTTTTCCAGCAATTTCTGTTTGTGTTTCTGATTTACAGTATCTGCAGTTCTTTTGGGTTTTATTCACAGTTCTCTGAAAGTGGCTACTCAAGTGGATAATATGGTCAAGAAGACATTTGGCATGCTTGCCTTCATCAGTTGGGGCACTGAGTATAAAAATTGGCTGGTTGTGTTGCAGATGTACCGAGCTTTAGTTAGGCCACATTTGATATATTGCATGCAAATGCATCATTACACTACCAGAAGAATGGGGAGGCTTTGGAATGGGTACTTTAAATGTTTACCAGGATATTACCTGGTTTGGGGGGGTATTAGCTATTAGGAGAGATTGGACAAAGTTGGTTTGTTTTTACTTGGATGTCAGAGGCTGAGGAGGGACCTGATAAAAGTTTACAAAATTATGAGAGCCATGGAGAGAATGGATAATTGGAGGCTTTTTCCCAGGGTAGAAATGTCAATTACTAGGGGTATAGGTTTAAGGCAAAAGGGGAAGGTTGAAATGAGACGTGAGAGGCAAGCTTTTTCCACAGAGGGTGGTAAGCATCTGGAATGCATCGCCAGTGAGGTGGTAGAAGCAGATACAACAGCATCGTTTAAGAGACATCTTAATTGATACGTGAACAGGCAGGTAATAGAGGGATAGGGACCACATAGAGGCAAAAGCTTCTTAGTTTAGATGGGCATCATGTGTTGGCACAAGCTTGGTGGGCTGAACAGTCAATTTGGGAGAAATGGCTACTTCAGAACAGTAGGACATGATTCATCCTTGTACCAAGCATAACCGGCTGCTCAATAACAGCCACCAATTAAAATTGAGGTATTATTGTAACATAGTATGTCTTTCATTCAATCTTACTTTTATGAACAGTATTGCAACGTCTTTTCCTTTGAAAATGGATTTCTTTTATTCATCTGTGGGATGTGAAGGCTGTTGACAACACCTGTATATAACACTCATTCCTAATGTTGTACTTTCTTTGTCAGAATGTTGTGGAAATTAGATGTCTGAAAGTATTTAAAGAAGAAGTCGATAGATTTTTGAAATATCAAATTGAAGACTATGAGGAGCTGGCACAAAAGCGGATCTGAGGTCTACGCAGATCAGCCATGATCTTAATGAATGGCAGGGTGGGCTTGAGCAAATTAAAGTCCACCTCCTGCTCCAATTTCTAATGTTCTTATTTTGGAATTAAATTCATAGTTTCGCTGTTTCTTAATTCTTTTGCTGTTGTAGTATGTGACACTATTCCTTGACCAAAGTATGTTGTCATCCAATTTCAAATCCCTGGCTGATGCCAGTTTTGAAATTATCACAGGAAACTGTACAATGAGGCCAAAAAAATTCTAATACATCAAATTTTCATCCTTTCCAATGTGGACTTATCTCAGCTCCATGCAGTACATCCTCAATTGGGCTGGCTGCTTCTTAGTCAAATCTTGGAATAGTTTTAATGGTATAGTGATAAAAGACTGCTTTCACAGCTTGCACGATATGCAGAAATCTAAATATAACTGTTTGGTGATTACTTCCATTCAGAAACAATTCACATAAATAGGTGTCACTGCTACGTTTTCTGGACTGAAAAGAAACATGCAGAATGCACAGCAGGTCAAACAGCTACTGAAAGAAATAGTTCGATTCTGCATGCAAATGTCTCAACAGACTTGGGTTTCTCACAAGTTTCCATAAAATGACTAAACTTTTCACATGTCAGTACATTGAATATCTGTTGTGATTTAAACAAGAAACAGCAACATATGTTAATACCTTTTCACATTAGCAAGAAGGTAATATTGTTAACATCATTTCAACAGTAAACCATAATGTGGATTTTGTTTCTGGGAATAATTAAGTTAGTTTAAAATACAAAAACTGCATGTGATACAGTTGTGTTTCATAACAAGGCAAAGCACAGAGTAGGAGGATTTAATTAGAATCTCGGCAGCAAAACTGGAGAACAATGCAGCGCATTATAAGAGCACTTTTGGGAGAAATGGCTACTTCAAAACAGTAGGACATGATTCATCATTGTACCAAGCATAACCGGTTGCTCAATAACTGCCACCAATTAAAATTGAGATATTATTGTAACATAGTATGTCTTTCATTCAATCTTTCTTTTCTGAAGTGTTGTAATGTCTTTTCCTTTGAAAAAGGATTTCTTTTATTCATCTTTGTGATGTGAAGACTGTTGACAACACTTGTATATAACACTCATTCCTAATTTTCTTGGAGAATATGATGTTGAACCACCTGCTTTACAGTCCATTTAGTGCAGACACACCCACAGTAATGTTTAGATAGGAATTACAGGATTTTGAACATGTGACGATGATGGAATGGCGATATTGTTCCAGCTAAGGATTGCGTGTGATTTGTAATAGTACTTAGGGGATGTGATGTTCCCATGCATCTGCTGCCTAGATTTTTTAAGAGATCACAAGTTTGAAAGGTGTTGTCGAAGGAGCCTTGGTGAGGTTCTGCTCTAAATCTGGTAGATGGTGCACAACTGTTACTATGAACTATTGGTGAAAGCATTGAATATTCAAAGTTGTGGATGTAGCTTCAGTGACAGGGTGCTATTCCTGCAATGCCAGTGTACACATTGAATCAGAGTTGGTTTGATGATTTGGTAAATTGAGGAGTAAGATACGGAAATGTTGGAAAAGGTGCAGAGGAGATTTACCAGAACGTTGCCTGGAATGGAGGGAAGGTCTTACGAGGAAAGGTTGAGAGAGCTAGGCTTTTCTCTTTAGAATGACGAAGGATGAGAGGTGACTTGATAGAGGCGTACAAAATGATCAGAGGTATAGATAGAGTGGACAGCCAGAGACTTTTTCCTAGGGTGGAGGCAGCTATTACAAGGGGGCATAGTTTTAAAGTGAGTGGGGGTAGATAGCGGGGAGACGTCAGAGGTAGGTTCTTTACTCAGAGAGTTGTAGGAGCATGGAATGCATTGCCGGAGAAGGTAGTGGAGTCGGCCTCGTTAGGGTCATTTAAGCTGCTATTAGATAAGCATTTGAATGATAGTATAAGGTAGGGATGGACGTTAGATAGACCTTAGGTTTAGTTCGGCACAACATCGTGGGCCGAAGGGCCTGTACTGTGCTGTACAGTTCCATGTTCTATGTTCTATGCCAGGCTATGACTTTACAGGTTGAGGTTAAATACAATCTTACTGCAGCTGATAGCCCATAGCACCTTGAGAATGCTTAGTTTTCAGCAGCTAGACCTATTCTAAATCCATCCTATTTAGCATGGTGGAAGCATCACATAATCAAAAAATGATGCTTTTTCTCCACATGGACTGTGAGGTGGTAATTCCTATCAATATTGTCATGGACAGATGCATCTGCAACAGGTAGAATGTTGTGAACAAAGCTTAGTTCTTTCAGCTGCTGCCAACCCAATTTGGAAGATATGTACTCCAAACTCAGCTCCCTCATTCGGTAGTCATGATACCAAATTACTCTTCATGATGAGCATTGAAGTAAACCATCCAAAGTATATTCTGTGCTCTTATTACCTTCAATGTTTATTTCAAATTGTGTTCAATATGGAGGAGTATTGACCCATTAGCTAAGTGAAGATAGTGGCTAGTAATCCTCAGGTTTCCTTTTAGCATGCTTGACTTGATACCTTGAGACTTCATGGGATCCAGGGCAATGCTGTTGACAGTGAAGGCAACTCTCTCTTAGCTCGATACCACTGTGTCACCACTTTAGGTGGACCTAACTGGTCGTATGACATGGCTTATTTGTTGATGGTAATATGAAGTCTGGGACATTGGCAGCTTGACCAGTCTGTGGTAAAACTCTCCAAATTTTTATACACTCCCCAGCTGTTAGTGATGAGGAGTTTTCAACGTTTACTTGTAGATATACCTTTGTCACTTCTGATCTCTGAGTCAATGTCTGTTGGTCCATTTGGTTTTATTCTTCATTGACATTTCTGTGCAGTTTGAAGTAACTGAATGCTTGTTTTTAGAAGATTAATTCATAAGATGTGGGTATTGCTGGCTGTATCAGTATTTATCATCCACCCCTGATTGCTTGAGAAAAAGTGGTGGTGAGTTGCCTTCTTATATCCATGTGCTATATCCATGTGCTGTATGTACACTCAGTGTTAAGAAGGGTGTTCCACAATTTAAGTGAAAATGAAATAACATTGATACAGTTCCAAGTCAAGATAGTGAGTTACTTGGAGGAGAATTGGCAGGTGGTGGAATTCCTACTTGATTGCTGTTGTGGACAGACAGAGATCATGGAATTGGAAGATGCTGTCAAAGTAGTCTTGGTGAATTTTTGCAGAGCATCATTTAGGTGGTACATACCGTTGATGTTGTACATCAGTGGTAGAGGGAATAATGTTGAATGTTGTGGGTGGGATGCTCATCAAACATGTTGCTTTATCCTGGAGGATGTTGAATTTCTGTTTTGATTGTGCTACACTCATCCAGCCAAGGGGACAATACTGCATCACACCCCTGACTTTTTCTTTTAAATAGATTCACAGGATGAGGGTGTTGTTGGCTAAGCCAGCATTTATTGACCATTCCAGAGGACAGTTAAGAGTCAACACATTGCTGTGGATCAGGAGTCACATGTAGGTCAGACCAGGTGAGGATAACAGATCAAAAACAAAGTTGCTGAAAAAGCTCAGCAGGTCTGGCAGCATCTGTGAAGGAGAAAACAGAGTTAACGTTTCAGTTGCAGTGAAAACGTCAGTTTATATGCAGAAAATAGGGAGGTGGGTGGGGTAGGGAGTAAACGATAGGATAGAGCCCAAAGAGAGAGAAAGACAGTTGGACAGACAAAGGAGTTGCTAACGATCAGGCTGGGAGGGTGAGTAGTTGTTAATGGGGACTGTTAGTGACTAACAACAGGAGGTGTGTGATGGCAGGCTATGTGGTAATGCATATCCCCTGTTGTTACTCACTAACAGTCCCCATTAACAACTACTCACCCTCCCAGCCTGATCG
>NC_063336.1:70382658-70418860 GCF_021869965.1 Rhincodon typus | reverse complement strand
TCACTAACAGTCCCCATTAACAACTACTCACCCTCCCAGCCTGATCGTTAGCAATTCCTTTGTCTGTCCAACTGTCTTTCTGTCTCTTTGGGCTCTATCCTATCGTTTACACCCTACCCCACCCACCTCCCTAATTTCTGCATATAAACTGACGTTTTCCCAGCCACCATCAGTTATGAGGAAGGGTCACCACAACTGAAACATTAACTCTGTTTTCTCCTTCACAGATGCTGCCAGACCTGCTGAGCTTTTCCAGCAACTTTGTTTTTGTTCTTGATTTACAGCATCTGCAGTTCTTTTGGGTTTTATTGAGGATAACAGATTTCCTTTCCTAAAGGGCATGAGTGAACCAGATAGCAATTCCTGACATTTGACTCTTAATTCCAGATTTTTATTGAATCCAACTTCCACCATCTGCCGTGGCAGGATTTGAACCAGGTCTCCAGAAAATTACCTGGGTCTCTAGATGCACAGTCTAGTGATAGTACCGTTAGGCTGTCGCCTCTCCCGTGTGTATTATAGATGGTGGACCAGTTCCTGGGAGTCAGAAAGTGGGTTACTTAATGTAGAATACCCAGCCTCTGATCTGCTCTTGCAGTCACAGTATTTATGTGTCCAGTTCAGTTCAGTTTCTGGTCAACGGCATACCCAGAATGTCGATAGTGGACGAATTTGGCAGTGGTGATGCCATTGAATTTCATGGAGAGATTGTTAGATTCTCTCTTTTAATTTGTTCATGTAATAAAAGAATGACTAGAGTAAGATTGGGGCCGGTCAAGGACAGTAGTGGGAAGTTGTGCATGGAGTCCGAAGAGATAGGAGAGGTGCTAAATGAATATTTTTCGTCAGTATTCACACAGGAAAAAGACAATGTAGTCGAGGAGAATACTGAGATACAGTCTATTAGACTAGACGGGATTGAGGTTCATAAGGAGGAGGTGTTAGCAATTCTGGAAGGTGTGAAAATAGATAAGTCCCCTGGGCCGGATGGGATTTATCCTAGGATTCTCTGGGAAGCTAGAGAGGAGATTGCAGAGCCTTTGGCTTTGATCTTTATGTCGTCATTGTCTTCAGGAATAGTGCCAGAAGACTGGAGACTAGCAAATGTTGTCCCCTTGTTCAAGAAGGGGAGTAGAGACAACCCTGGTAATTATAGACCAGTGAGCCTTACTTCAGTTGTGGGTAAAGTGTTGGAAAGGATTATAAGAGATAGGATTTATAATCATCTAGAAAGGAATAATTTGATTAGGGATAGTCAACACGGTTTTGTGAAGGGTAGGTCGTGCCTCACAAACGTTATTGAGTTCTTCGAGAAGGTGACCAAACAGGTGGATGAGGGTAAAGCGGTTGATGTGGTGTATTTGGATTTCAGTAAAGCATTTGATAAGGTTCCCCATGGTAGGCTATTGCAGAAAATACGGAGGCATGGGATTGAGGGTGATTTAGCAGTTTGGATCAGAAATTGGCTAGCTGTAAGAAGACAGAGGGTGGTGGTTGATGGGAAATGTTCATCCTGGAGTTCAGTTACTAGTGGTGTACCTCAAGGATCTGTTTTGGGGCCACTGCTGTTTGTCATTTTTATAAATGACCTGGATGAGGGCGTAGAAGGATGGGTTAGTAAATTTGCGGATGATACCAAAGTCGGTGGAGTTGTGGATAGTGCGGAAGGATGTTGCAGGTTACAGAGGGACATAGATAAGCTGCAGAGCTGGGCTGAGAGGTGGCAAATGGAGTTTAATGCGGAAAAGTGTGAGGTGATTCACTTTGGAAGGAGCAACAGGAATACAGAGTACTGGGCTAATGGTAAGATTCTTGGTAGTGTGGATGAGCAGAAAGATCTCGGTGTCCATGTGCATAGATCACTGAAAGTTGCCACCCAGGTTGATAGCGTTGTTAAGAAGGCGTACAGTATTTTAGGTTTTATTGGTAGAGGGATTGAGTTTCGGAGCCATGAGGTCATGTTGCAGCTGTACAAAACTCTGGTGCGGCCGCACTTGGAGTATTGCGTACAGTTCTGGTCACCGCATTGTAGGAAGGATGTGGAAGCATTGGAAAGGGTGCAGAGGAGATTTACCAAGATGTTGCCTGGTATGGAGGGAAGGTCTTATGAGGAAAGGCTGAGGGTTTTGAGGCTGTTTTCGTTAGAGAGAAGAAGGTTAAGAGGTGACTTGATAGAGACATACAAGATGATCAGAGGATTAGATAGGGTGGACAGTGGGAGCCTTTTTCCTCGGATGGTGATGGCTAGCACGAGGGGACATAGCTTTAAATTGAGGGGTGATAGGTATAGGACAGATGTCAGAGGTAGGTTCTTTACTCAGAGAGTAGTAAGGGCGTGGAATGCCCTGCCTGCAAAAATAGTAGACTCGCCCACTTTAAGGGCATTTAAATGGTCATTGGATAAACATATGGATGATAATGGAATAGTTTAGGTTAGATGGGCTTCAGATTGGTTTCACAGGTCGGCGCAACATCGAGGGCCGAAGGACCTGTACTGCGCTGTAATGTTCTATGTTCTATGTTCTATTGCTGGTTAGGCCAGTATTTATTGTTTATCGCTAACTGACCTGGAAAGGTTGGTGTAAAGCTGTCTTCTTGAACAACTTCAAATCTCGGGAGTGTAGAGACAACCACAATGTTGTTAGGATGGAAATTCCAGGATTTTGACGCAGTCACAGTGAAGGAATACTAATATCATTTCAAGTCAGGATGGTGTTTTGATTAGATGGGAGTTCACATTTTCCCGTGCTGATTTTCCCATGGATCTGCTGCCCTTGACTTTCCAGGTGGTAATGGTTATGGGTTTGGAAGGTGCTAACAGAACAATTTTGGTGAGTTACTGCCGTGTGTCTTATAGATGGTATACACTACTGTCACAATGTGCCAGTGGGTGAAGGGAGTGAATATTGAAGCTGGTGGATGATATGTTAGTCAAGCAGGCTTGTACAGAAGGTGCAGAGCTCTTGTACAGAAGGTGTCAGGCTTCTTGAATGTCATTGAAGCGGCAGTCATACAAGCACATGGAGAGTATTCCATCACACTCCTGACTTGTGCCTTGCATATAATGGTCAGGCACTGAGGAGTCCAGAGGTGAGTTATTCACTGCAAAACTCCAAGCCTGACATCTTCTTGCAACAACAGTATTTATATGGCAGGTCCAGTTCAGTATCTGTTCAATGGTAACTCCCAGAATGTGAATAGTAGGGGATTCAGTAATGGCAATGTCACTGAATGTCAAGGATGGTAGTTAATACCTGGCACTTGTGTAGTGCAAATACTACTTGCTACCAATCAGCCCAAGCCTGGATGCTTTCCAGAGCTTGTTTCCTATGGACTTGGACTGCTTCAATGTCTGAGGTGTTGTGAACAGTGCTGAACATTGCGCAATCATCAGGGAACATTTCCATTTCTGATCTAATACAGAAGGGTAGGAGCAGTGATGAAACAGCTGAAGATTGTAAGACCTAGGACACTACTCCAAGGAACGGATGCAGAGACATCCTGAAGCTGAGATGATTAACCTCCAACAAGCACAACCAGTGTCCTTTATGCTAAGTTGCACTCCAACCAGCTAAGAGCTTTACCCTTGACTCCCACTGATTTTAACTTTGTTAAGGCTCCCTGTTTCTTCAAATCTACTGTTGGTGACCATTCCTGGTCTTTTTCTCTGCAGATCAGTGCAAGAACTTCAATGAAGATTTTTCTAATTTAACTTTTTTTTATTTAAATAAGGAACATCTGTTTTAGTGGTGTATTTTCATAGAATCCTAATGGTGTGGAAAGAGGCCATTCAGCACATTGAATCTGTACAGACCCTCTGAAGACCATTCCACCCAGATCCAGCTCCCTAAACTATCTCCGTAACCCCACATTTACCAGTGCACCTCTGGACACTATGGGAAAATTTATTGTGGCCAATCCACCTAACCTGCACATCTTTGGACTGGTACTTTCCTGGTATTCTTTCTCAAGGTAGGTGGTCTTTGATAAATTCCCAAGATGATTTGAATTTTCAGAGACTATTCAAAGTAATCTAATTGCTATGAGCCATTACTGAGATCATTGCAACAGCCTGAAAAGATAATTGCCCAAAACTGCAATATTTCATAAGGAAAAGGAATGTGAGTGGAAAAATATACATTTGAATAGATGTCAAGAGAGCATTTTTGGCAGAATAAAACGTACCCCAGTCTTTCACTTCTCTGGAACCAAAGTTTAAAAATAAACCTTGTTCAGCATGCACAGAGATAGTAAGAACTGCAGATGGTGGAGTCAGAGATAACACAGTGTGGATCGGGAGGAACATAACAGGCCAGGCAGCATCAGAGGATGATCCACACTGTGTTATCTCTTGTTCAGCGTGCAATGTAATGTTAATCTTCTATCACTAGAAGGAAGACTTCTGAGTATTCATCAATTAAATATTCAAGAAATAATTAAACAAACTTTTATATCTATTCTGGTTGAAAATCAAATCAATAATGGGAATGGTATCCATTCATTGTTATCAGTACTTTGTTATTTCTCTGTCACAAAACATTTATGTGCTAATGCACAATCAAGTACAACACAAATGGTTATAGATTGGGATTTAAACAATCGAACCAATTGAGTGATCCAGTTGTACATTAACTAGTTTTCAGGGAAATAATTTTTCTAATCATGGATGTTCATGTCCTTTAAGCAAGTAAAAAATGCTTTGAAAACAGCTGTTATCAGGACTGAATAGGACAAATGTGTGTTCATCATATTAACCTCTTTATTGCAATATTGCTCTACTGAATTAATAAGTGACAGGTTCCTGTTTATCTATGCACAGGAACTTGCCTGGTAAAATTAATAAATGATAAATTACGAGTAGACACTACATGGACTTTCTGCTATTTGAAACATACTGATAAAACATGTGTCCATCTCGATCAGAGAAAAGGAAGAGTACAAACTGTTGCTGAATGTGAGAGGATAACAGATAGTTTCAATTTTAATTTAGAAAAAACTTAATAAATCGAGCTAAAACTTTTTTTTTGATTTGTACCAGCAACGAGCAAAAATTTACCAGTGCCACACCAACAGCTTAAGCCAATGGAAATGTATTGCTTTAGCAAGTAAAGTCTCCATAGTTCCAGCAGAGCATAGGGCTGTTTTCAATACAGACAGACAACTGGTAATGGTTTAACCTGAGGGTCACCACACCTCAGGCAAAGGATAAGGTTGAGGAGGTGGGGCCTTCACGGTAACCTCTTAAATATAATTTAATATTAAAGTTTAATATTATTCAACTTGCAAAAGTTGGTACAGATGGCAATTCATATTCTGTACAACAACATGACAATGTCATAATTTGTAGTTTGTTTAAAAACATGACCTTTCAGAATTTTACCATTCAGTCTCAGTAATCCATTTTGATAAAAGAAATCTAGTATCAAAGAGAACCATGAGCCTTTGTATTTTTGATATTGATTTTCTGCCATATAACATTAGTATATTTTAGTTCATTGTGATCAAAAATATTGGGAGTAAATATCTCTACTCGTATTGCTGTGTCTGCTGCCAATTATAAAGTCTATCGGTGCAATGTTGGATTGCAATCTTGCAGCAAAAATAAAACAAGTATGCATTTTATATATGTTTCATTATATTGACTCCACTCTATTAATAAAACCATCAAACAGTATCCAGATTATTTAACAAAGCAATAATTTAAAATGTAGGCCCAACGGAATCAACACAGAGCATTTGCAACTTATGCTGTTGCCACACTGCAACCTGCTATGTCTTTGAATATGCTGAATGCTCCACGTTAGATATTTTCTCATAGTTTCACAATAAACTTTAAGAATCTTATGAGTCACTAAATCAGTCTTTGTGCCAGTCATCTACAGTGCATGATGCTCAATCACTACAATCTGTCCTGTTTTAGTGGAGAATTTATGAAATTAATTGATCATATGGACTACAAATTTTTGTAAAGACTTAGTTGTCTCCAGTCTGAAATCCGTTGATAGACTGATAATCCTTTATGACATTAAGCAGTGTCTCTCAGTGAAAACAGGTTAAGTATTTTAGTAGTTGTCTAATCCCATTAACCAATTCTTAATATCTACCTAAGAAGGGATATTGAAATTCAGTAAAACCGTGCAAATCATATCTAATGATAAAAATTTTGCTTGTAATCTTGATTGAAAATCTGTGCTTTGTATGTTGGCTTTTGTAAAATTGCCAAGGATATCAGCAGAAGTGATGGCATTGAAAACCACCAGGAAGACACGTTGGTATTTGGCATCACAGCTCCATATAGTAGCATCTGTCTGGAGTAAATATGCTGTAGAGGATTTTAAAATTGATTACTTGGATGCTATTTATATTGGATCAGTAAAATGCCAGGTATTTTGTGTAGAATAAAAATGAGCAGCTACATAACCAGCAGCTAAATCGCACAGTAGGCAGTGCAAATTATCTCACTATTTCTGGGCACAGATTGCCTACTTGGCAAGATATTGCATGGATTCTGAATTTGTCAGTTTCAGTGTTGCAGTATCACAAACCAATTGCAATGGAAATTATTTATAGCATAATAGTTAGTATTTTATTAACATGAAAATATGTGCATGCTAATCTAGAGACATGGGCTCAGTGGTTCCTCCAGCTAATTATGTTAATATGAATGAATGAATGAATGAATGATAATTTATTGTCACTTGTACTCTACAGTGAATGACACGGTAAAATACAGTGAAAAACTTCACCATTCGAATCCCTCAAGAATAAAAAGACAAAGCTGAAAGAAAGTCCATCTTCACTCTACAGGCTCCACCATGAGTCCTGAACCGTGACCTGGCTGACCAACGACACCCGTTCCAGACTCACCAATGTCTGAGTCGTCACTCTTCAGGCACCCTCTCTTCGTTGCTGAGGCCACCCTATTGATGCTGGGTCCTGTGCTGGACCTACACTTGCCCCGCAACAGGCAGCCCCCAGCTCTGCTGCCACTGCAACCTCGCTGACAATCAGGAGATCCCTGCTATGGGCCTATCACAACCAGAAGCGGCTGCCACCGCCATGCTAACAACCAGGAGTCCTCGCTCCGAGCCTATCGCAACCAGGAGTCCCTGGCTCCGCTGCCACCTCACTTATGCCTAGAGTCCCCGTGCTGGGCCCACCACAACCAGGGGTCCGCTGAAGCCGCCACCCTGCCAATGCCTGGAGTCCCCACTCTGGGCATACTGTACTGCTGCCACCTTGCTGATGCCTGGAGTCCCCACTCCAGGTCCACCACAACCAGGAGTCCCTGGCTCTGCTGCCAGGCATGGCTGTAGCTTCACCAAGAGTCCTGTTCTGGCCACTCACATCCATGATGTCACCCCCTCTGTTGCTGGCAGGAAGAAGATGAAGAAAAAGAAAAAGAAGACAAAAGGATACGGAAGGAAGGGATGAAGCAGCTGCCTGGAACAGATGGGCCCAGGAGTCCAAACACTGCCTATTTTGCTGGTGCTGCCATCTTGGATATGATTTTGCTTCAGAGGTGCTCTGGTATTGATGAATGCTTCAAAGGCATTAAGCTTGGGATAATTCTAACATTGCTACTGGATTAGGGGACAGTTTTCTGAAATTTTTATTGTTTCATAAATTAATTTTTCATTTGTACTTCTCACCGAAGTCCAAAGCTGTCGATTGTTATAATCCCTATGAAGTCAAGTAAACCATAATAACCTATGCTATCAACAGAGAATTGAACAACATTTCACTTCTTGCAACTTTAACATGAATTAGAATCAATGCAAATTAGTCATGGGTTAACTGGTAATTTCCCATTTGTTATAAAAAAACAAATTACACTTGGCATTGAAGGTATAGCAAAACTATGCAGGGATAAAGAAGGCTGTCCACTCCAGCTGTACGACCTTCACTTCGCCGTAAGCAGAAGTGCAATCTCTCTCCCAAACAATCCTCTGCAGGTATTAGCTTCTATTTAAGCAGGGTTGCTTGATGCATACAATCTTACTTAAATGGCATTCTTAATTCTGGGGCTTTCTCAACTCTTAGCCCTCTCTTTTCTTGGTGTCTGTGTTCTTGTGTGTGTGCACCACACAATGTCCATATTTTAATGTCCTTCTTACTGTACTGCTTCCAGGGCAAGCATCAAACTTTTGCAAAACAATTACATATTCTTCAGCCATTTTAAACTAATGACAACTTCTCATCATCATTACTGCTTCTGTGTCAAAGGATGTCACACTGTCAGTAAGTTGGAGAAGTGCAAGTCTTATGGCAAACTGTCTGCTTGCAAACAAAATCTAAACACCACACTGGAACCAAGTTGGATCTTATGGCAAACAGAGAGTCTTACAACAGTTTGCAGTCTGTTTCTTTAAAAACTATAAACCAGGTTAAAAAGACAATTAGTCTACCAACAACATCAAGGTGATCTGATCATTTTCCTAACAAAACCCGACATGTGGTAAATGATTGCATACAATGTGTGTGTTGGGTCACCATGAAAGTCCCTCCGCCTTCTTGATCTTGCCCCTTTCCTGAAGTGTAGTGACCGTTAGGTTAAACTCACCACCAGTCAACTGTCTCTCTCATGATAGAGCAGCCCTGTTGTCCTCTGGGATCTTGCTAGTTGCGCCGACTATGTGTCTAAAATCAGTGCCAGTCATTTACTGTAGGATGGTCTCCAAATGTGATTGACAGTAGAATTAGCCAATCATGTCTATCTTTGGCTGGGAGTAGGGGTGTCACTATATCAAGCAAACAAAATCCACTGCAGTGAAGCACTTGAACTCAAATACAAATATAGATATTTTGTTGTTGTTGTCTCCCCCTTATCAGTGTGAATATTTGTTGTGGATCTTTTGAAATCAAGCAGCCATTTTCAAAATTTAAATGATTTATTAATTGGTAATGAATAGAAAAATTGATGCATATTCCTTAAAATACACAGGTTCTATTTCCCTTCTTTAGTTCATTTTCAAAAATCTATCTGTTCAGTAACAAAAGCATACAAAAGTATCTGCAATAGTTTGGAAACTGAAAGATTTAGCCATGAATTCAGCAGAAGGCAATGACTGTCAAGTGACAATTTATGAATTCATTTGATATTCACAAAAAGAAACATAACTGCCAAATTAAATTTAAAAACCAACCCTAAAACTGCAGGCTTCCATGGTGATCCACCTGTTCTCATTTATCACTTCTGAGCTTTCCACTTGGTATGGTTCTGATAGTATTTTCAACTTTTCTCACACTTTTTGATCCATAATCTGCCTGCTTTTGCTTTCTCTATTTTAAACCACACTCTTTTCATGTGCATGTAACAGAATACACCGAGAAAAAAAGAGAAAACAAAAAGTGTGTCCGTTTTTAGGTACATTTGATATCTGACAGTGTCAGTCTCCTTTGTTTCTCTGCTTTAGAAAGCAGATTTGCTTTTGAATGAAAACACTGAGTTTATACTTAGATGTTTTAAATTAATTGATGGGGAACATGATGGTTTTTAAAGAAAATGATTTAGTGTCTCAAAGGTTTAAAGAAATGTTGGAAATATGTAATGAATGAAAGTAAATTGAGAAATAAATGAAAACCGAAAGAACTGCGGATGCTGTAAATCAGAGACAAAAATAGAGAAGCTGAGCAGGTCTGGCAGTATCTGTGGAGAGAAATCAGAGTTAACATTTCAGGTCAAGAGATCCTTCCTCAGAATTTCCTGAGGAATAAAAAAGTTGAGTGGATTTTAGAAGATGAGATATGTCTTCCTCATAAATAGTTCAATTTACAGCTAGATGGAGTTTTGAAGCATAAAACAAGAAAACTGAAAGGAGATATCCATGAGATCAGTTTAATAATTTCTTTTCTTGTAGCCTCTTTGACATAGAAAAATGTACCAATGAGCTCAACAAGGGCATAAAGGGGAAAAAAAACCCCACCAAACCAAAATGATATTGGACTGGTAATTTAAGGGTTCGGTCAAAGAAATGAGTTTTGAGGAGGGTCTTAAAGAAAGACAGGATGAAAGATTGAGGCAACAAATTCCAGTATGTGGGGTCCAGGCTAGGGAAAAAGTAAGTGGAGATACACCAAAAGAACAGAGAATCACAGAATTGTTATGGTGCAGGAGGCTATATTGCCCATCGTGCTGCACCAGTTCTATGACCTATTGTTAATCTCCTGCCTTTTTTCCATATCACTTGCACACCATGTCTGCCCAAATAATCATCCAATGCCCTCTTGAATGCTTCAATGGAACCGCCTCCACATATTTCCAGGCAATGCACTGCATACCCTAACTAATCACTGTGATTTTTTTTCCCAATATTACCCTTGCTTCATTCGCATGTCACTTTAAATCTATGCCCTCTTGTTCTTTTTTCTGTTTTAAAGTGGAAACAGCATCTCTCGATTTATACTATCCAGCCAGCTCGTGATTCCTCTCAGTCTTCTTCTCTCCGAGGAGAACAGCTTCAACTTCTTCAAACTATTCTCAGAACTGAACGTTGTCATTCCTGGGACCATGCTTGTAAATCACTTCTGCACTCTTTGCAATACATTCACAGCTTTCCTATAATTTGGCATCCATAAATGTTAGACATCAGCTAGAGATTTGCATACAAGTGTCCAACAAGTCAACAAACAAAGTATGCTTTTCCATTTATTAACTGTCCTGTCCACCTGTCCTACCACCTTCAGTGATGTGCACATATACACTCAAATCCCTCTGCTCCTGCACCCCTTACAGAATTTCAACTTCCAGCTTTGTATTTCTTTTTATGTTCTTCCAACCGAAATGCATCATCTCACACTTTTCTGCATTGAACTTCATCTGCCATGTATCCGCCCACTCCATGAACTTGTCAATGTCCTTTTGGAGTTCAACTGTGTCTTCCTCACAGTTTATAATATTTCCAAGTTTTGCATCATCTGAAAACTTTGAAATTGTCCACTGCACACCAAGATCAAGATCATTAATACTTATCAGGATCAGCAACAACCCTAACACCAACCTCTGGGGAACTCGACTACAAACCTTCTGTCAGCCTAAAAAAAAATCCATTAGCCATTACTCTGGGTTCCTATGACTCAGCCCATTTTGGATCCATGTTACCACTGTTCCTTTTATACCATGACTTCCATTACCATCTGTTGTATGGCACTACATCAAACACCTTCTGGAAATGCATTAGCAGCATTACCCTATTTGATACTTTGTTACCTCTTCAAAAAAAATGGATTTTGGCACCGGAGAAGTTTACAAAATAACATTATGGACATTACGAGACAGCAAGACCACGGCTGAATTTCAATATCTGGGTTAAACCGTTAAGTCACCAGGAACCAATAGATAAAACCAGTACAGATTTGGATGAGCTGGAGTGTATGTAGTGTGGAGAATGAAAGGCCAGCCAGGGCAGCATTGAAATAATCAAACTGAAAATGACAAAGCATTCACAATAACTTAGCTGGGTGATGTACTGAGATTGGAGCAATGGGATTAATGTTACTGCACAATCAGGTAGTATTGTTATGGAGAAATTATAGGGTCAGAAATTTGTCTTAGGCAGTAGCTGGGGAAGCAATTAGAATGGGCTTGAGCTATGGAATTTGTGCCAGTGTATGAATACAATGATTTCTATTTTCCAAATGGTTTGCTGAAGGAAACTGGATCATTTGGAATGAGATGTTAGAGACTTGGACCTCGGTCATCAGCATTTGTGTGGAAGCTGACTCGTTATTGCAGACAATGTCAGTCAAGAGAAAGTAAGAACTGCAGACGCTGGAGTCAGAGATAACACAGTGTGGAGCTGGAGGACCACAGCAGGCCAGGCAGCATCAGGGGAGCAGGAAAGTTAACGTTTTGGGTTGGGACCCTTCTCCAGAAATGGCTGCCAGACCTGCTAAACTTTTCCAGCAACTTTTGTTTTTGAACAGAGAAACCTTGGTAGGAAATAGAACATTCTGAAACACACAGGCCAGTCAGCATCGAAAAGGGAAAAGGCATTGTTAATCTGTTCAATGTAACCCTTCATTGGAGTAGCTCTGATTGGTTTAACTAATCGTGCCTGATTCTTCAAAATTATTTTGAAACCAACTGCAAGACATGCAAACGAGACAGAACTAAGATCGTAAAGTACGCTAAGCGAGAAAATACAGGGCTATATAAAGTAGCAGCGCTTCCCTTTTTGCAGTCAAGACTGGCGTGACAACTAAATTGACATCATCTCACTTTCCCCGCAGTTTCTTTTGTACTTTTGTACTTCTTTACTCTTTTATTATCTGCTGATGCACGCTTTTAACTGTTCTTTCACAAGTGTGAGAGAAGCAATTGCATGTTAACACTAATCGGGCGTTTGGGGCAAAACCACAGCTGCAACTATCGCTGATAAATGACAAACAGGCTTAGTTTTGACTCTCTTGAATGGATTTCGCAAAAGAACTCAAAGCGCAGTGAGTCTTCAGTCTTTCGATGTAAACCCAACGAACTGCCCGCGGTTCGTTCGGAGGGGATCGGGGATCAAGGGACGAGTTTGTGATGGTTTGGATGCGGATATCCTCTCTCCGAGAGGCAGGAAGGTTACAGGGTGTGTGTTTAGGGCGGTGGTGTTGGGGGTGAAGGAGAAGGATTGAGAGACAGAGAGACAAGACTAGCAGGGATGGGAGGGTTATTGGGGAGGGACAGCCGGGTGCGTTGATGGAGAAGGGGCGAGGATGGAGGAAGAAAAAAGTGGGGATTGATGGAAGAGAGGGTTTGGGGTCGAGAGAGGGTTGGGGGTAATGGGAGAGAGTGCGTGGGGTGAAAGTGTGGGAGGCGCAGGGGGAAAGGATGGAGACTAGGCAGAGAAATGGAGAGGAGATTGATGAAGTTCCTGAGGGAGACACTGCCCCCTCCCCGTGCACCTGGATATGTGGTACGGAATGTGAAGCTCACCTGAACTCCTAACGGGAGGAGACTCCAAGGCCACTAAAGGCCCCACCCCGTCCCATGGTATCCAGGAAGTGAGGTAACAGTGCGGCTCCCACCCCCTCATTTCCGCTCGGCCGGGTAACCCCGGAAGCTGAGAGCGCCAGGCACCCGCCAAGATGGCCGCGAAATCCGATGGTGTGGGGGTTACCGGTTTCGCCCAGCTGCACAACCTGGACGAATCGGTGACCGAGGGGGGTGACGAGCAGCAGCTGGACGGGGGGCCGGAGGCCAGCAGCTCTTTCCACATCTGCCACTGCTGCAACACCTCTTCGTGTTACTGGGGCTGCCGGAGCGCCTGCCTTAGGAGATCGCTGTGCAACCTGAAAGGGGGGGACCATCCCGTCTTGGACTGTCTCTGGATCGTTATCGCGCTACTCGTCTTCTTCTCGGACGTGGGCACCGATCTCTGGCTGGCGGCTGACTATTACCTGAAGCAGGACTACTGGTGGTTCGGCTTGACGCTCTTCTTCGTGCTGGTGCCGTCCGTCCTGGTGCAGATCCTCAGCTTCAGGTGGTTCATGCAGGATTACGCCGGCGAGGGTCTCGGGGGTGTGGAGGGACTGAGCAGCAGGCGGCCCGGCGTCTCCGGCTACAACCGCTGTTGCAGGACCTCGGTGTGGATCTGGCAGTCGGTCATTCACATCCTGCAGTTGGGACAAGTGTGGAGGTATTTGTGTGCGTGTGCGCGGGGGAGGGCGAGGGGCATTTGAAATAGAGCATCAATATGTACCTCTGATGGGGGAAATGCCCTCACGTCTCTTGGTCGAAATTTGATTTGAGAGGGTCATGTCTACCCAGTGAATGGGTATAACGGTGATGCAAGATGGGTTTGGAGCATTGGGCGTTCGTGTGCTGCAGCTGGAACAAGTACAAGGATGAGTGATGGATTTTTTTTCGCGCTCTCATCGGAGATCTAGTCTGGGAAGTCACTGTGGTTTCTTATCCATCAAAAACGCTATTTGAGTTTATAGTTACCGGTTCTCGCCACAGGTGCTGTACGTTCTGCAGTTAGCATGAAAATGGCGCAGCGGTGAAAATGAATCATAGAACATGAACGGTGGCTCTCATTCTGGCTTTTGGAGTATTATGTGATGACTTCCACTAAAAAAAATGCTCATTGAGCCGTGTGAGCTTAATCGAGTTTATCGTAGATGCGTATTAATAATAAATTTTGGTGGTGAGATGAGTATAAAGGTAATAAGTGCGTAATAATGCATCGGTCTCGGATTTGCCTTTGAAGATTGAAGCAATATTTTAAATGTGACCATTGCATATAACCGTTTGAAAGGTGGCCATTGTGATTTAATAAAAAAGAAGTATTATTGATATTTGAGGAGGATTTGAGTAGATTATCACTGTTCATGTATTTACCTTAATTGCAATAAGTTATTTGCATTAGTCATTGACAGCATCGTGTTGGGACAAGAATAACAGGAAAAAAGACGCAGTTTACTTGCTCTTAATTTATTGAAGTGTGATGTACGATGCAGACGTTTGCACCAGAGTTAGGTGGGGACATTACACACACACGTTGGTGGTGGGGTGGGGGGAAAGGGATATGTATGAAACTGCATTCTGACTGATCTTTTGAAATACGTGGGTGGCACGCCCATTGAGATATAAACTGAAGAGCATTGCCGTTGTTTTCTTGGAATATTTCACCATGTATGTGGAGTGAATGTGTGGGAAGAAAAATCTGACAATGTATTGAAGCTATTTCTTTACAATAATCAAGGTGGAGGAATGAAGTGATATCCACTTGTCATGTTACATTTGTATACACTAGTAAGTGAGGGGATTTTGAATAAATGCATGAAATTGTCAGACCTTTCCTAGAGTAATGGAACATTTTTTTTACCAACTAAATTGTATTGAGGAGCTGTACCTAGTATCGGAATTGGTTATAGGAGAATAATCCACGTGCAGTACCTGGGTAAACCATTTTAACATCCTAATGTAGATTAAATTGAATATTACTGATTGACACAGTTATCTGTGCAGGACAAAGTAGAAATTTGGTTTTATGCAAATGTGGCACATTTCATGTCTTTTTGAAGAGAAGCTACCTTTGCTAAATATGCCTATAGATGTGACCATTTGAGTGAAATTCAAGTGTAGGGTCATTGCTCAATGTGGGCTATCAACAGATTTTGAGTGTATTTTCTATTTAACAACAACATGTTAACAAAGCGTTATCCCATTTCTCCATCAGGCACTTTAAATACATGAATTCACCTTATTACAATTGTCTTTTCTTCCAAGTAAACCACAGGTTCTTCTAGTCTGTATGGATGGAAGCTGGGCTATAGCATGTATGAGCAAATGAACCATGGCATCATGACACAGGAAGCAATTTGTGTGAGGAGAGTAAATAGCATTGTAGTTGTTACTAGGGGCAATATAGTCAAGAGGATAGAGTTTTCTGGAGCCAAGATGGAGTCCAGAGATTTTTGACTGCTTGGTGGTGAGATTTGGGACGTCTGTTTGGAGACCAACATAGAATGGGATGAGGAGGATTCAGTGGTAACAGCAAATGACCTGAACTTGTTGGTGGGTGTGGGGGCATGTGAGACGTCTCTGAAACCTTGAGAATTAACTCAAATGGCAATGTTATATTTGGATAAATCCACGTATCATTATCAAACTTTTGATGCCATGTCGGTGTGATTATTGAATTTGCATTCCACTCTTGGTGCTTGTGCAGTAAATGCAATTACTGGGAAAATATTACATTTTGTCCTTGGGTCTTGTAAATCCTGCTTTTAATACATGGATGAGTCAGTTTGTGAATATCAACATTTTTTGTCCATGCTACATGTCTGAAGTGCTGATGAGAAGTGAATAATGGTAATTTGTGTAATCACTTTCTCATTACATTCATACATGCAAGAAGCAACTTAGCAGACGTGAACTATTTCAATGGCTTTTACCATGGTTTTTATTTAAAAAAGATTGCAACATTTGGCATTGCCTTTTAAAACTTGTTTGAAAGTATGTCATGACATTTTTGAGTTAATAGGCTGCAGTTTCACATTTTATTACAATTTCTGGTGGACAGTGTGATCAATTGCAAGGACATTTGAAGAGAAGTGGCTTGGGCTCTGAGTCAGTGAACTGGAGGCAGAGCCAGAGTGAGACAGGTAACATGTTAGAAGTGGAGGAGTCTCAGTTCTTGCAATTGGCTAATAGAGTCAAGGTTTATGCAGCCTGTGTGGACATAAATGGAGGCTGTTGGGCTGCTGAGTCAACTGTTGTACAGAATTCTGCTCAAATCAGGAGAGCAAATTGGAACATAATGATAAAATAAAAGCGTAATACTGTGGGTCCCGGAGATCAGAAATGCAAACAAAGTTTTGGAAAATTCAACAGACCTGGCAGCATTTACCAGACCACCTGAGTTTCTCCAGGACTTTTAAGTTTGTATTTCAGGGAACATAGTGTTATTAGGGGGACTGTGTTTTCTAGAGCCAGAGTCCAGAAGACACTGTTTCTTGCTTGGTGACAAGGTTTGTGACATCTGGCTGGAGAGGCACTTGGAATTGAAAGGGGAAGATCCAATCATTGCTGTCCACATGGAACCAGCAGCGTGGGTAGGGTGTAGGAAAATGGTTTTGCTTGATTGAATTTGGGGGAATCAGGAGCTGAATTAAAAGGGAAAATCTCAAAGGCCATAATCCATGGATTACTAATTGTGTTACAAACAAATTGGTATTGGGTAATCAAAATTAGTGAGTTCAATATGTGACTGAAAAATTGATGTTTGAAATGTGTTACGATTCATGGGGTACTAGGGAATGCGGGAGCTGCACCACTGGGATAGTCTTCACCTGGTCCATGCAGGGCGCTGGCGAAGGATCAATGAGATAAAAATAAAAGGCAAAGTAAGAATAATGGAAATGATAGTCAGAATGTGGCTGGAGGGGACTGAACATGTAAACTTGTGTGTCCCAGCAGGTAAGGCTACAGGTTGCAAAATTGGTAATAAGATAAACAAGAGGCTGTGTATCCAAATGCCAGTAGCTTGGTAACAAAATGGATAATTCGACAATCCAAATGGAAATAAATTTGTGAGATCTGATGTTCATTATGCAGACCTGGTTGCAACATGATAAAGGCTAGGATCTGGTTATTCAAGAATATATTCATTTGGCAGGACAGCAAACTAGGAAAAAGTTGCAACGTTGGTTTATTGGAGAGAGACTGGCATGATTTTGGTTCTAAAGATCAAGATGTAGAACCAATTTCATTAGACATAATAAAGAGTTGCGTTTGGAAATCACTGGTGTATAATTCATAGGTCCCTGAATAATAATCACAATGTAGGATGGGGTATACAGGAAGAAATAATTTGGGGGTTTGTGAGAAGGGTATGTTGATAGTCATGGGTGATTTTAATGTATGTAATAATTGGGTGAGTCAGATTGGAAAATGTGAGCTGGTACTTGAGTTCATGGTGTTTTCAGGAAATTTTGCTTCACAAAACTGTTCTAGACCTAACCAAGGAGCAGGCTATTAAAGATATAGTAATGTGCACAAGCCTTAATTAATTTATGATCTCGTCGTGGTGTTCCTTGGGCACAGTGACCAAAATAGGATTGAATTTCACATCGAACTTACGAGAGAGTCCATTGTGTTTCATACCTAAACATGGGCAGTCAAGAGGATACAAAGACAGCTGGTTGAAATTAACTTGGAAATTAAATTGAGAGTTCAAAGATGCATTGGGAGTTTTTTGATATTAGGTAAGCGTAATAGCAAGACAGAAGATTGGATGGAATTTAAAGAATATACTGCGAAGAATGACTAAAAGTACTTGGGAGGAAAAAATTTAGAATACGAAAGAAAGCTCGCTAGAGTTATAAAAACACAGTTCCTACAGGTATTTTCATCAGAAAAGAATAAGAAAAGTGAAGCCCCGTGGATGTGGGAAATTTAAAATGGAAAATAATGAAATGGCAAAAGAATCGAGCACGTATTTTGCATTAGTGCATGCAAATAACATGGCAGAAATAATTTTGAATTGGGAGTCCAAGGGAAACAGGATCTGAAAACAATTATAATCACCAGGAAAAGGTATGAAGAAAATTAAAAGGTAACCATTTCCAGGAAGATGAATTCATCCCACAGTTTTTAAAACAAAAATGGTTGCTGAGAAAGGAGATGCAGTGTATTAACTTTTAAATATTCCCAAGGTTCCTGAAAGGTCCAACATATTTGAAAATAAAATATGTAACTTCCGTACTTGAGAAGAGGGAGACCGAAAACCAGCTGTCCTGGTACTAGAGTCTCAAAAATTAGTGCACTCGTACAGAAGATGATTAGGAATGCAAACTTGTTGCATGTTAATTTGATCTGCAGTAAAAGCTAGTTCTGAGGTAACCAATGATATACCTTGTCACTCAAAAATAAAGTGCATTGTTCGTCCTTGCTTTTGTTTGTAATTTGTGATCCTGAGCCAGCCATTAATTGGGAGAGAGTTAAGTTTGAGAAGAGGTGTTTTCCTTTTAAGTGAGAAATGTAGATTTGTATCATCCTAAGCTGGGTACTTGGATGTCTACCTCAGCTTGTTTGCTAAAGGCTCCTTTGATGTTTATCTCACCTACGTTTTTAACCTGCTGAAACCCTTAACCATGTCTTTGTTACTTTATATCATCGCTGCATTGGCTGGCTTCTATCTTCCACCTTAAAGAAGCATCCCCGCTCCAGCCCTAATCCATTTCTGTTTTCCTCATCTTACCATGTTGCACTTGCCCAACAACCCTGTGTTTGCTGACCTGCATTGGCTCGTGATCAGGACATTGTATTGGCTTCAGCTTTCTCAGAAAGCATAATACTTGCTCAGTACTGCATCCAAGGAACAGGCAAGGTAATGTTCCTGTGCCCTTTGTGGGCCCTGAACACAACCTTCTGACTCGAGCATAGATACTACGAACTGAGCCAAACTGTCAATTAGTAATGAGGTGGATAATTACTACACCGACAGAGGAGTTCTCAATGCTTCTTTGAGTCATTTGTTTGCAATCACATCCTTCCGTTGCTTTTTTTTGTAGGCGGTGTTCTCTTTAGTCTGTTTTGTATTTCTCAAAGGTCAATCTTGCCATTAGTGGTATTGTACTTTTTTTAAGCATGTAGTGTCAAAATGATCCCAAAGCCTTTGGTGACAGTGTAACTGTAACTCTTTCACCACAACTGTATTCTGGTTGAACCAGCCTTCCTCAGTCTATAATTGCCTATGGCCTAAAATTACGCATGTTCTATTCCAGGTCCTCCCTAGTTCCTATCATGTTTTGTGATCTGTTACCTTTTCTTGAGGTGCAACTGAAATCCATATAATTTCACTTTTCTATGGTTACAGTGAAAAATAATAAAGTAAGAAAAATTAGTTTTAGACACACAGTTTGCAAGTATCAGGGTTGAATCATCAGAATTAAGCACCAAGCGAAATAGCCTTTGCCAATGATGATTTTCTAAATCTACCTAGAAGACATTTTATCAGGTTTGGGAATTAAGCCAAAAAATCACTAGGTTTGATCTTCTCTGTACCATTTTGTTCAATAATCGTGGCAGCATTTGTTTTGTCCTGCAACCAGTTTTACAAATTCTGCCTTGAAATCTTTATGTAATCAGTTTTCAGGGCAGCTGTGTTGGGAAGTGCTGCAGTGATTGAGGCAAATATAAGAGTTAAGATTTTATGTTTCATTTATTCAGCATATCTCGAATACTGTGCATAATTTTGGTCTCCTTTGTTAAGGATAAATGTAAATGCACTTGAAGTAGAGGTGTTTCAAGGGTGGTGGAATGACTAGATTGTCTCATGAGACAGATTGGTCAAACAGGGCTATTTTCCCTATGAGTTTAGAACAGAGTAGGATGACGAATGAAGTATATAAGATTTTGAATGGCCTTGATAAGGTGGATATGGAAAGGATGCTGGTGCTTGTGGATGAATCTAGAACTATGTGGCACTGTTTTAAAATTCGAGTTTGCTGTTTGGACAGAAATGAGGAGGAATTTTTTTCTGGGGATTGTGCAAGTTTGGAACTCTGCCTAAGAAGCCAGTGAGATGGATTCTAGAATATTTTTAAGACTGAGATGGATGGATTCCTGTTGGGCATAACTATTGGGGATCTGAGAATGTGAAATTCCAAACACAGATCAGCTGTGATATTATCAAATGGCTGAACAGGCTTGAGGGTTGTTATGGTCTGCTTCTCCTATTTTATACGTTTGTATGATTCTCAGTCCTTTGTATTACTACTTGAGCATGAAGCACAGGCTGAGCAGTTTGTTTATTAACAAATCTCTTAAATTAACATGGCCCTGACTCAGTTTTGTATTACTGATCCAGTCTTGTATTTTCCTGTTTGGTTCCTCTCCTCCTGTTTTTTTTAAAAAAAGTCAATTTTTGTGGGAAGAATAACAAAGAAGCAGATTATCTAAATAAATTGAGAGATTGAGGAGCTCTGAGATGCAGAAGGGTAAGGGTGACCGAAACATGAGTTGCAAAAGGCTAGTTTCGAGGTTCAGCAAATAAATGGGAAAGCTAATAGAATATTAGCATTTATTTTGAGGGAAATTGAATACCAAAGTAGGGAGGTTATGCTTCAGTTAGACAGGGCACTGTTGGGAACACAGCTGGAATACTGTCTGTGGTATTTGTCCCTTTTTTTAATTTAAGAAATGCTTTGGAAGCAGTTAGAAGGATTGCCGGCCTAATACCTGGAACAGGTGGGTCATGTTATGGAGTTAAGTTGACAGACTCTGCTCTCATCTGCTGGAGTTTTGAAAAGTAAGAAGTGACTGTCAGGATCTTGTATGCTTCAGTCAAGATAGATGGGGAAAGGATTTTCCCTCCAAGGAGAGAATCTAGAGCTAGAGGTCACTGGGTAATCACTGCAAAAACCCATCTGGTTCACTAATGTCATTTAGGGGAAGAAATCTGTCATCCCTACCGAGTCAGGCCTGCATGTAGACCCACAGCGATTTGGCTGACTTTGAACTGCCCTCAAGACAATTGAGGATGGGCAATTTGTGCTGACTCTCTCCCACAAGGAGAAACAACCTCTCTGCATCAATTGTGTCACTTCTGTGAAGTATCTTGTACGTTTCAATGAAGTGTCCTCTCATTCTTCCGAATTCCATTGAGTATAGACCAACTTACTCAACGTCTCCTCATAAGCCTTTCCCTCTATACCTGATATTAGACTAGTGAGGCTTTTCTGACTGTCTTTGCTTAGATATGGGGCTTCAAACTGTTCCAAGTATTCCAGTTGTGGATTTGACGAGTGCTTGGTATAATTTGGCAAAATCAGCTTGCTTTTATACTCCACTTCCTTTGAAACAATAACCAAGGTTCCATTTGCTTTCCCAATACCCACTGAACATTTTGTGATTTGTGATGAGGACTCCCAGCCTTTGTTTTATAGCTTTCTGTAGTCATTCTTTTTTAGATATTTAGCTCCTTTATTCTTCCTGCCAAAATGCAAAATCTCATGTTTTTCCTTATTATATTTCATGTGCCAAGTTTTAGAACACTCACTTAACTTGTCGGTATCCCTCTTGTCTCATCCAAATTATTTATATATACTGTAAATAATTGTGGCCTCTGCGTGGATCCCTGTGGCACTTCACGAATTGCAGAATGCTATCCTAAAAATGTCCCCTTTCCCAAATGAGTTACCTCTTTTTTTTCGCCAATCCTCCACCTGTTCTAATATACTACCTGCAGCACCTTGGGCTCTTATTAGGTAGCCTAATGATCAGACACCTTCTGAAAAGCCAAATATATGACAGCCACTGCCATCCCCTTTGTTTATCCTGCTTGTTGCCCCTTGAAATAATTCAATTAAATTTGTCAGGCATGATTTCTTTTTGACCCCATGCTGATTCTGCTTGATCATGTTATATATTTCAAAATGCTCAGCCATTGTGTCCTTTTTAGATTTTTAGATTTAGAGTTAGGTTTTATTGAAACTTGTACTCAAATACAGGGTACAAGAGTACAGTGAAGTGTGTACAATGTCCCCACATGCTGCACCATCCTAGGTGCAAAGTACCCAGGTAGAAAATCCTAGTTGCAGAAATAGAAAATTTAAGAAATAAGTTAAGTTCAGTACTACAGTCTTCCTAGCATAAAAGAAAAATCAAGAAATAAGGTTGAAGTGTCAAACTTAGTCCTTTCTTAAGCCATGGGCTTGCAGATGCTCCAAGCTTGGCCTCCCCAAGAGGGCTCAGTACTCCATTTGGGCATGCTTTTACTTGCGCTGGGCTAAGACCCATACGGGCACGCCAGGCTTCACCACTACTCTCAAGGCTTTGGTCCTGACCACCACTTGCCGTCATCTAGGCTTGTGCAGGGCCCCAGCTGCTGCTGCACTCCATTGCCACCACCACCTCCATGGCTCCAGTGTTACGAATGCTTGAGGTTCGCAATGGGCCTACTGTCATCTGCATTGGGCTCATTCAAGGTCTGCACTGGGCTTCCACGAGGTCTGTCACCAATGCTATCTGAGCTTGAAGTAAATAAGGAAAATAGAAGGCAGGAAAAAGAGGAGCGGACAAGCTCCAGCTCAGGACCCTTACTCCTTGCCATCTTGAATAGGGACACAGAAGTTAGCTACATTCAGTCTTCAAATAACCAGCTGCTTCATGTTGCCCCATGCATCCAGGGCTCTCTGCTTGCCTGCGTTGCAGAGAGCTCAATCTTGTGTTCTGCAAGTTGCTGAGAATGATTCAATGATTGTGGGAAATGTAATAGACTCCAACTTTTTCTCCCAGTAACACAAGTTAAGCTAACTGGCCTATAGTTACTTGTTTTTTTTTGTGGCCCTCCCTTTTTCGATAATGGTGTTACATTTTGGCAATTTTCTCAGCTTCTGGGACTTTTCCAGAATCTTAAGGATTCTTGGAAGATTACTACCAGGGCATCCACTGTCTCTGTAGTTACTTCCTGTAATATTCTAGGATATATCCAGGCAGGTCCAGAGGACCTATTGATCTTTAGCCCCATTAGTTTCCGTTGCACTTTTTATCTAGTGATAGTTATTGCATTTATTTCCAGTCTTCCTTTTTGCCCTTGGTTATGTAGTGATTTTGGAAAGTTGTTTGTGCAAACTACAGTGAAGTTTGATGCAAAATATTTGTTCAACTCCTGTTCCATTTCAAGTTCCCCATTATTCTTTCCCCAGCCTTGTTCTGTCAGGAATCTATGTACATTTGGGTTTCTCTCTTCCTTTTTGTATACTTAAGTAAGCTTTTCCTGTCTGTCTTGATATTACTTGCAAGTTTATCTCAAAGTTTATCTTCTTCCACTTTATTTCTTGATGTCTTTTGTTGGTTTTAAAAATTTTCCCAGTCCTCTCGCTTATCACTAGTCTTTGCCACATTGCATGCTTTTTCTTTCAATATGATGCTGTTTTTAGCTTTCCTGGTTAACCGTGTTTGGCTTATCCTGTTCCTAGAAATCTTATATCCCAGTGGGAAAGGTCTCTGTGTGAGCCATGAGCTACGTTCTTTAATATCTATTATTGTTCCTCAACAATAATGGTTTTCTGCTAAGCTCCTTTGCCAGTCCACTCCAGCCAGCTCTGATCTCATTCCTTTTTAATTATCTTTTATTTAAGCTTAACCTTGTAAGCCTCCATTTCCCTTCTCCCAAATATGTCACGATTG
This sequence comes from Rhincodon typus, assembly GCF_021869965.1. NCBI lineage: Eukaryota > Metazoa > Chordata > Chondrichthyes > Orectolobiformes > Rhincodontidae > Rhincodon > Rhincodon typus. The sequence continues at coordinate 70,395,231 of NC_063336.1, read as the reverse complement.
TTGGATTATTGTTTTTTCCTAAAAGATTTCAATATTTGGCATGAGTGCCATGATTTTTGTAGATGCTGAGAGGTAATTTGTTCCTTTGAGACATTAGGGTACATGACTGAGAAGATGATTGGATTTTATCTAACAGAGGAACTTTTGGACAGCTCTATTTTGCAATGTGCAGTCCGTCATGAGTTGATAAACAAATACACTTACTATAACATATAGTGAGCTCCACGATCTGAAGCATGCCTTGTTTTTGGTCCTTGTGTTCTTGAGATGCCATATGTGACCTTTAGGTTTGTTGTTTGATTTGCCAAGGATGAGAAAATCCCCGTTCTTTCTTTTTCACTGGGTAAGTCCTAGTGCATAAGTGGACTCTGGAGATAGATCTGACCAATTTGTTGCTCTCAAGGAGAGGGATCAGCTAGCAATTTAGCAAGGCTGCTGAGTTTTTGCTACAATCTATAGTTGAACTGTGGAGTTAAACCTCTGTCTTTAGCTCTGCATGGATACCTCCATCTTAAGCTCTGTGTCTTCCCGCAGCTTTCTGTGCTGTTTGAAACTATTTGTAGGTTTGGAATTGTATTTATCATCTGAGATATGGCCTTGTCAGACTTGGTTATTGAACCTGTTGATGTTGAGGGTGGTTTATCTCTGCAAAATCTTTGATTTAGGGCCTATTGTTAGAGTCATTCCATTGCTTCTTTCAGCTACTGTCTGGCAACGTTTCCCTTGATAGAACATTGGAAGAATATTTCCCTTTTATTTTTAGATGTTTTCGCTAAATGGGATGCATTTACATGAAGTGGTTTGATATCTGTTGACCAAATACAAGTCTGTCAGTGGAGTTCATGTCTCTTATCTGATCTCAGCTCTGGAATGAAGTTACTATTTGTGTTTAGGCAAGTGCTTCTAACTTCTACCCTTGAAAGCATATTAGCAATTTAAAATTTAAAAAAATGTATAACCATATGTTTGGATGTCTTATTTTAATTCAAGCATGCATGGTTTGATAAGTTGTTTAACTGTTAAAACTGACAAATATTTCAAATGTGGTTCTGTGGCTGAACTGCAACCTTGAGGCAATCTCCAACTAAGTACATGAGTGGTACTGTGTTGATTGTCATTTCATTTAAAATCAGTTGTGAGCGATGATTGCTGTGCCTCAAGCTGGGGAGTATTTGTGTGGTAACTTCTGCAGAAAAGTTGTGAATCTTTGGAATAAAACATAAATGCTAAGATGTTGATATTGTCTTTTTGTTTTTTTCCCCTTTGGAAAGTTGCCTAACCAAATGAAACTGCTGCGCAGCTTAATTATTTCCTGGCATTTTGGCTGCAGTCGATGTGAATCAAACTCCAGCCTGTTTTCTTGTCTTTGTTCAGCTTTTCTGGCGAGCTCACTTCTGCTCAATACAAGCATTTAATATGTGAAAATATTAAACCAGAGTAGGGATTTGTTTTGCACGAGTATCCAAATGGGTCAATCTAAATTCAATAAGTTAACCTTATAACAAAAACAGTGTACTGGAGGAACACAGCAGGTCTGGCAGTATCTATAAAGAGAAAAGCGTTAACATTGAGTCCAGTGACCCTTCAACGCTCAACATCTAATTCTGTTTATTCATCACAGGTGCTGCCAGACCTGCTGTGTTCCTCCCAGCATACTGTTTTAGTTGCAGAGTTCAAGTTCCTTGTGTTTATTTAAATCTACTGTGTGTGTGTACGAAATTGTGCTAATCTTCCTTTATTGAATTGTGACGTGTTTTTAATTACGTAACTGTTTAAATAATGGTTGATGTTGTGGGTTCCATCCTATTTGCATTCTTGCGCAAAGTGCACTGCCACAAGAAAAGGCTGAATGGTTAGCTGATGGTCTTTTCTAGGTGCAACAGGTATCTGAATCCTGATTTTTATATCCATCGGATATAACAAAATATTACTAGTAGGTAGGAAGATGCTGTCATTTAGTGAGTGCTATTAAGATTTTAATATTGGGTGTGTTCGAACCAATTAAAATTTTTAAAAAGTCTTGTACCCAGATTTTAAAACTTGTCCCTCCCAACTTGAGAGTGGGTGTTAGTCGTAATGATGCGGTTCTTGTCAAGTTCAGGAATTTATAATGCTTGAGTGAAGTACTGTTAATGGAACCCAATCTGATGAATGTCAAACAATTCATGTGTTCGCACATTATTATGTCTTCTTGATTTAAGCTCTTATTAAAGAGTGATACTATGCTAAATGGGGGTCAGTCACATCAGTTGGCTTGCCATGTAGAGTGACACCAGTAGCGTGGGTTTGATTCTTGCATCAGTTGAGGCTACAGTGAAAGTCCTGCCTTCTCCACCTTCCCCTTTACTTGAAGTGTGCTGACCTTCAGGTTGAATTTACCACAAGTTGTCTCAATAGAGTGAGAAGCCATACGGTCCTCTGGGACTATGGTGATTTTATCTTTGTTTAATAATCTTAGTGTCAGCACTGCCGGTGGTTTATCTGGTTTCCTTTTCAAATCCACATGGATTAAAGAGTAACACTGAATATTGGCTGGAAGTATGTTTGACAGCTGTTCTAGTTAGTTTGAGTCACTAGGAATTGAGAATTCATCTCCTGCATTGCTGTCAGCAACATGAGAGAGAACTTTTCAAGGTCATCTTTGCTGTATCTTGGTACAGCTTATTCTTTTTCCAACCTTTTCCCTCATCAGTACTGATGCTTCCACAGCCACTCCAGAATGCAGTTGCATATATGGTCACTCTGTTTATATGATTGACCTCGCAATGTGATGCTGCCTTGGTATCCGGTGCTACCATCGTGGCTTTGTTTGTTTTTGTCTTTGTTTTAAAAAACAGTTTGGTGACAGGAACCTAGATTTGGGAACACAGATACTTGTAGTTAAGTGTGGAGACAAATGAACTACATTATCCCTCTCTCTCATTCCCCACTCAGTGATTTCTGAATGAACATAAATTCATAATACCTTGATGACCAAGTTCATCAGGAAGTGACTTTTGCAAATTTCTTGCCTCTACCATGCCAATTCAGAGTTTAAAATTCAGACTGAATCTGTTGGTTCTGAATTTAAGTTTGTCATTATATTCTCAGCTGTCTTCTAAAAGTATCAATTTATTTTGTCTTCCTTATGAATTATAGGTGCATCCAAACTGCTCTCTTCCTTCTGCTTGTATTCACCTCTACTCAAAACAAGCTATGTACCTCACTCTTAATTCTTTCCAGGAACCTCAATAGTGTAGAGCTTCATGGTTATAGATTGTACCTGTGTATGATCATCCCTGAACATTTCCTGATGACATAAAGCAGTGATTGAAGACATTGAACTATAGAGTGTCTGACCTTTAAAATGACACTCGCAGTTATTTCAGTCAGATATGTTCTGACACATCTGGGGCAGGTGGGATTTGAACCAAGTCCTCCTGCAATGACAGTTGGAATTGCCAGTTAATAATACCATAGTATGTTGGAGCAGAATTAGGCCATTTGGCCAACAGAATCTGCTGCACCATTTGATCATAGCTAATATGTTTCTCAACCCCATTCTTTTTTCTATTCATTTTTGTGGGATGTGGGCATCGCTGGCTGGCCAGCATTTCTTGCCCATCCTGGTTGCCCTTGAGAAGGTGGTGGTGAGCTGCCGCCTTGAACCACTGTATTCCTCCTGCTGTGGGTTGACCCACAATGCTACGAGGGAGGGAATTCCAGGATTTCGACCCAGTGACAGTGAAGGAACAGAGATACGTTTCCAAGTCAGGGTGGTGAGTGACTTGGAGAGAAACTTGGAGGTGGAGGTGTTCCCATATATCTGCTGCCCTTGTCCTTCTCGATGGAAGTGGTTGTGGGTTTGGAAGGTGCTGTCTTTATGCTGCTTTATCCCCTTAACCCTTGATCTCCTTACCAATCAAGAATCTATCAATTTTTCTTTGCCTTAAATACACTCAATTCTGCTGCAGTGATTTTTACCAATTCATCACCTGGGGTGAGGAAATTCATCCTCATTTCAGTTCTAAAGGTTGTCTCTTCACTGTGAAACTGTGCCATCAGGTCCTAGTCTTTTCTGCTAGTAGAAACGTTTTCTCAAAGTCCACTCCATCCATGCCTCTCAGTATGCTCCTAAATTTCAATGAAAACCCCCTCATCTTTCTAAACTCCATATATGGACCCAGAGTCCTCAACTGCTCCTAAATGGCATCATCGTTATTAACCTCCTCTGGACTCCTTCCAATGCCAGCTCACACTTCGTTAGATATGGTACCCAAAACCATGACAATATTCCAATTGCGGTCTGACCAGAGCCTTATACAGCCTTAACATCTCCGTTTTTGTATTCTAACTCTCTCGAAATGAATGCTAACATTTCACTTGCCTTCCTAACTGCCAACTGAATCTGAATATTAACCTTAAGAGAATCCTGAACTAGGTCTCCCAACTGCCTTTGTGCTTCAGATTTCTAATGCCTTTCTCCATTTACTCTGCCTGCCAAAGTGCATAACCTCTCACTTTTCCACATTCCAGCTGCCACTTTTTTGCCCACTGTCCTAGCCTGTCCAAGTCTTTCTGCAGCCTCCATACTTTCTCAACACTATCTGTCCCCCTCTGCCTATCTTTGTCATCTGCAGACTTAGCAACAGTTCCTTCATTCAGATTGTTAATGCATAACATGAATAGTTGTGGTTACAACACGGGCCCTGGCAGAACTGTCCAAGTCACTGACTGCGAACCTGAAAAAGGCCCCTTTTATTCCTACTCTCTGCCTTTTGCCAGTCAGCCAATCTTTTCTCCGTGCTAGTACCTTGCCCCTAACACCATGGGCTCTTCTTTGGCAGCCTCCTGTGTGGCATCTTGTCAAAGGCGTTCTGGAAATCCGAATAGATCACATCCACTGGCTGTCCTTTTCCTAACAGCTAGTCAGACATTATGATCAGATGCATATGGATGACAGTGGTTCCAGAAAGTGGCTTAACGATCACCTTCTGAAGAAGAATTAAGAATGGGCGACTACCAGTGTCCACAAAATAATACTTTTAAAAAAATCTAGGAATATGTCCATTGATAATTGCCAACCCTGTAGAATATGGAATGAATGCAGAATGTTGCTAACAGTTTTGTTACCAGAGGGTTGCAGTGTGTGCGATCTGTGTTGTGGCTTTGAAATACACTTTAATTTTCAAGGTTTCCTACTGTAGCAAGCATGCTAGTAAAATAACAATGACAATAATGTCAAAGTCACCTTTTAAAAAGAGGTTTCCTTCATAAGGTTGGCAGCAAATTAAAACAGCCACACTAAAGGCCTTTAAATGGAACATTCATTCTTTTAACTCTCACCATCCAGTCTGTCTTGTGCAGTTATCCATTGAGGCTGAATCTCCCTGCAGTGTAAATGGGGTCAGTGTGGCAAGGCAATGATGTCATTGCTGAAGTGTGAACATTACAGAACAGGCAAATAATTTTTTTGAACCTGATTTATATTGAGGAGAAAACTATGATTAAACAGTGAAACTGCCTTTTGCATTGTTTTTGTAAGTATAAGGAAATGAGAACATTTATATTCTGAAGTAAGCAATTACTCTTGTAGCATGTTTTGTAACAATCTGTGTCATGTCATATGGGGGTCATGTCAACAAAGGTTATTCTTATACATGAGCACTCAGAGTTGGTTACTATTACTGCAATTAAAACTAATTGCAGTAATTATGTGAATTAGGTGGCTCATGATATCCAGCTGTGACAAACATTGTTACTGTGGTAAATAACACATTGCATGGCTTTTTCTCAGCACTAAATTTTTTTTATAGATGTTTTAATGCACATAAATATGGTGTTTGAGTTTTTATACTTTTTTGAATTTGTAAATGAGTACACATTGATTCTACATGTTCTGAGTTTTGGGTCAGCAGGATAGTTGAAAAAGTGACAACTCAAGTATTTTCTTCATGTGTAAATACAGGTCCAAATAAACCACAAGCTCCTGTCTTTTGTGAATACTGTATTCTTGTTTTTATTCCCAGAACTATTTCCTTTTTTTGAGAATTCAGTTACAGATTTTTACTGTACACTTCACAGGCATTTATATCGACTGTTATTACTTTGGCAATGTGATTTTTTTTTAACTGCGTTTAGTATAAATGCACATCTCTGCAGTAATTCAGAGATTTGACAGTAGATGATACAACAGAATGAAAGCATCCATTAAGGGGTGGGCCAAATGCAGACACAAAACTTTGAAGAGCTGGGAGAGAGCTACTAAGATTGAAGTGTTCAGAGTACAGAAAATACCGGCTGCCAGTGGTTCAACAGATCCTAAAACGGGGCCTGCATAAACAGTCATTTGGAAAGTAAAGGTGGGAAGTCATGAAGTTGAACTGTTGTAGAGAGAATGATCAATTTGGATTTTTGGTCCAATGAAGGGAAGGAAATTGAACTTCAATTTGAGCTGCATTCCCAGATTCTGCCTGAGGTGTTGGGTCTGGGATCAGTTGAATGTAGATGAATTATGTTACAGCTTGTGGGAGCCAAAGATGATGGCTTGCTGAACTTGAAGAATACTTAGTTCTTTGGAAGATCTAAGTGGCAATGAAGTTGGTGAGTGCAGCTTCACAATGATGGATGTCAGTGATGATCCATCTGTAGCAAACCAATCTGGAGCTTTTGCTGCAGTTCTGAGCAATAAAATATTAGTTTTCTGAAATAAGATGTAGAACAATCGTTTTAAGAAAAATACTTTAATATACAATCTATCTCTGCAATAAAAGTGCAATACCACAGATGCTGTAAATTAAAATCAAAACAGAAAATGCTGGTCATGTTCAGATCTCGAGTATTTGTGGGGAGAGAAACCAGTTTTATTTATTCATTCACGGGATGAAGGTGTCGCTTACCAGGCAGCATTTATTGCCCATCCCTAAATTGCCCAGAGGGCAGCTCAGAGTCAACCACATTGCTGTGGGTCTGGAGTCATGTGTAGGCCAGACCAAGTAAGGATGGCAGTTACCTTCCCTAATGGACATTAGTGAACCAGGTGGGTTTTTTCCTGACAGTCGACAATGCGTTCATGGTCATCATTAGATTCTTAATTCCAGATACTTTATTGAATTCAAATTCCGTCATCTGCCATGGCAGGATTTGAACCTGGGTCCCTAGATTGTTATCTAGGTCTCTGGATAGTGGAAGCGTTAGTGGCGATCTTTAAGGAATCGCTAGAGTCAGGGAGGGCCCGAGAGGACTGGAAAATCGCTAACGTGACTCCTGTTTAGAAAGGGAGTAAGGCAAAACACGGAAAATTACAGACCGATTAGCCTAACCTCGGTCGTGGGTAAGATTTTGGAGTTCAGTGTAAAGGATGAGATTTATGAATATTTGGAAGTGTATGGTAAAATAGGGCAAAGTCAGCATGGTTTCATCAAGGGGAGGTCATGGTGACAAATCTGCTAGACTTCTTTTGAGGAAGTAACGAGCAGGGTAGACCAAGGAGAGCCTATAGATGTTATCTACCTGGATTTCAAGAAGGCCTTTGACAAGGTGCCGCACAGGAGGCTGCTGAATGAGATACGGGCCCAGGGTGTTAGAGGCAAGGTGCTAGTGTGGATAGAAGATTGGTCGTCTGGCAGAAAGCAGAGATTGGGGATAAAGGGTCTTTCTCAGGATGTCAGCTGGTGACAAGTGGTGTTCCGCAAGGGTCAGTGTTGCGACCACAACTTTTCACTTTATACATTAATGATCTAGATGAAGGATCTGTGGGCATTCTGGCTAAGTTTGCAGACAATACAAAGATAGGTGGAGGGACAGGTAGTATTGAGGAGGTGGGGAGGCTGCTGAAGGATTTGGACTGGTTAGCAGAGTGGGCAAAGAAGTGGCAGATGGAGTACAACGTGGGAAAGTGTGAGGTATGCACTTTGGTAAGAAGCATAAAAGCATGGACTATTTTCTAAATGGGGAGAAAATTCAGAAGTCTGAAGTGCGAAGAGACTTGGGAGTTCTAGTCCAGGATTCTGTTGAGGTCAACTTGCAGGTTGAGTCAGTCGTCAGGAAGGCAAATGCAATGTTGGCATTTATTTTGAGCACTTGAATATAAAAGCAGGGATGTACTACTGAGGCTTTATAAGGCTCTGGCCAGGCCACATTTGGAGTATTGTATGCAGTTTTGGGCCCCATATCTCAGGAAGGATGTACTGGCCCTGGAGCGGGTTCAGAGGAGGTTCACGAGAATGATCCTAGGAATGGAAAGCTTAACATATGAAGAACGTTTGAGGACTCTGGGACTATACTCATTGGAGTTTAGAAGGATGAGGGGGGATTGAATTGAAATTGACAGAATACTGAATGGCCTGGAGAGAGTGGATGTTTGGAAGATGCTTCCATTGGTAGGAGAGACTAGGACCCAAGGGTGCAGCCTTAGGATAAAGGGAGGACCTTTTAGAAGGGAGATAAGGAGAAATGTCTTCAGCCAGAGAGTGGTGAATCTATGGAATTCACTGCCACGGAAGGCTGTGGAGGCCATGTCATTGAGTATATGTAAGACTGAGATAGATAGGCTCTTGAATAACAAGGGGATCCAGGGTTACAGAGAGAAAGCGGGAGAATGGGTTTGGGGAACTTATCAGTCATGATTGAATGGCGGAGCAGACTCAATGGGCCAAATGGCCTAATTTCTGCTCCTATGTCTTATAGATTAACAGTCCAGCTATAATACCACTAAGCCATTGCCTCCCCCTTGCGTGCGTATAATACATATATAATGACCCAGCTTTGACTGCCCTGAGCAGTGAAGAAAATGATAGATTCACTACAAAGAAATTTCTCCTCATCTTTTAAATATGCAACCTCTCATTTTGAGATTATGCCCTCTGGTCCAATACACTCCTGTAAGGAGAAAAGCAACTCCATCAAGTTCCCAAAGAATCTTATTTATTTCAATAAGATTGCCCCTCTTCTAAATTCCACCTTTGTAAGCCCTCATCAGACCTGAAATATTAGTTGTTTCTCTCGCCACAGATGCTGCTAGATTTTGTTTTTTTTTATTACCACTTATTCGTGTTCTCTGTTCCTGGGATTATGTTTTTTTCCATCACAATGTAGACTGAAATTCATGTATAACTATATTTGTAGTTGTAACTTATTTCTTATGAGATTCGGAGGTGAAGAAAGGCATTTTTTAAGATACATCAAGTAAAACTCATCCTGTGTAATGACCAGCATGTGGATCCATAGCAGGGTACAGTCTAGTCTGAGCTAATACAGTCTAAATGATGCGGACAGTATTGTGGCTTTTGGAAAAGTAGTAGTGGTGCAAGTACACTTGTAAACTACTGATCCATCTCTGAAGTATAGTTTGAGTTCAGAACACCCAACATGATGTAATTAATTGTCATAAGTGAAAAATTTATCGGGATGAGTGCAAGCTATTTTTCTGCGTAATGTTGTCTGTGTTCTGTTGTTTGTTGTAAAAATAGTTTTTCTGAATGCTAGATTTTTCTCTGTATATTCTACGTAAATTTTAAATGACATTTTGACAAACTGCAAAGCACATCACCTGATATATATATATATGATATATATCCAATGAATTTATCATTTAAAAATATTATAGTGCTCCATAATGTCTAATTGTTTCTCATGTATTTTCACCCCTTTTTGATACAGAATTTCTTTAAAACTTAAGATTTTATCTCTGCTGAAATGCTGTATCAAACAATAAGACAACATTAACACTAGGTCTGTTTCACATGATTGATTTTAAACTAGTTCAATGGTGTAACTTTTGGGTATAATAGAAATAATTTTGTAGATAATATCAGTTCTTCATATTCTTTGTTTTAATTGCTCTCCAATAATTACTGTTAATGACCCTTCAAGAAATGTGCGCTTGATCTAATAGAATTATCAAAGATTTCAAACATGTAGCAATCTATTTTAATTGCTTTTGTAGATTCTGATGTTATTAGACCATAAGACGTAAGAATGGAACTGAGCATTCAGTTCGTCAGATTCTTCCACCATTCAATGACTGGCCTGATAATTCTTAGTTCCACTTTGCTGATTTTTTTTTCACTGTAAACCTTGCTGCTTTTACTGATTAAAAATCTATCTCAACCTTGCATATAAAAGGTGACCCATCTTGACTGCCCTGAGCAGTAAAGTAAATGACAGATTCACTACAAAGAAATTTCTCCTCATCTGTCTTAAATATGCAACCCCTCATTTTGAGATAATGCTGTCTGGTCCAATACACTCCTGTAAGGAGAAAAGCAACTCTGTCAAGCTCCAAGTATCTTGTGTATTTCAGTAAGGTTGCTCCTCCTCTAAATTATGATGAGTCCAGGCACAACTTACTTCGTATCTCCTCCTAAGACAGTCTGTCCATACCTAATACCAGCATAGTGAGTTTTCTCTGGAATATCTCCATTGCCAGTGTATCTTTGCTTAGACAAGGAGCACAAATTGCTTACGTTATTCCAGCTGTGGTATGACTAGCGCCTTGCATAGTTTTAGCAAAGCCTTTTAGTTTTTACTTAATTCCCTTTTTGAATCATTCCAACATTCCAATTGCCTCCCACTTAGCTGCTGAACTTGCCAATGCTAACTTTTTGTGATCATGCCCAAGGATTCCCAAATACTGTTTTTTAGCTTTCTGCAATCTTTTGACTATTTACATAATAATCAGCTCTTTTATTCTTCGTGCCAAAGTGCATGACCTCACATTTTCCCACATTATATTCCATGTGCCAACCAGTCCATATCCCTCTTCAGCCTCTGTTATCTTCACCACTTACTTTCCAACCTATTTTTGTGTCATTTGCAAACTTTGCTACAGAACACTCTGCTCATCTATGTTATTAAAATAATTGTGGCCTCAGCATTAAGCCCTGTGACACTGCACTAGTTGCAGGTCGCCATCATGAAAATGAATCATCATCCCAACTCTGTCTTTCTATTAGTTAGCCAATCATCTATTCACACTAATATACCACCTCCAAAACCATGGGCTCTTGTCTTAAGTAGCCTAATGTGTGGCATTTTCTTGAACGTCTTCAGAAAATCAAAATATATGACATCTGTTACTTCCTCTTTATCCTGCTTGTTATCACCTCCAAAGAATTCCAGTATATCTGCCAGGCATGATTTCCCCTTCATGAAGCCTTTCTGCCTGCTTGTTCATAATATGTAGCTCTAAATGCTCTGTTGTTACATCCTTTATAATGTGCCACTCATTGTGACAGAGCAGTGGAAATGTGAAATTCTCTTCATTTGCTAAGGGTTGTTAAAGCCAGATCAATTGAAAATGTTGAAAGTTGATATTTGTTGGGTAAGTGTATTAGTTCAGCGGGCTTGACAGCTAGCATGTGGTGCCAATTCTTGCCAGTGGGTCTGTGCTCAAGCCCCATGCTGGTTGTGAAGAACTGCTTCCTTGCTGTAATCCATGTTTGATATGGAGTTGTGCCCTTCAAGTTATACAGCTACATTGTCAAACAGGGAGATACCTATGGTCTCTCTGGAGACTTACTAACCTAGTTACTAAATGGTATTAGGCATTACAGAACCTAGGTGGGTAAATTGGAGTTAATGCTTCTAATCAATTCACTATCGAAGTTCTAAACAGTTTCTTCCTGATCTGATGTTCTTAGCTGTTGTTCTGTTCAGAGTTGTGCAATCTGTAACTACAAAATAGATGGTTGCATCCCAACGAATTTGACAGATGTACTTCTTGATACAACTTCAGCTTTACAATGTAAAAATGCTGTAATGTAAACAAGATTTCATACAATCTCTTGGGATGCTAATGCATGAGGAAGATTTTTGATTTGCATCTCCAGCTTTGGTTTATGAATTCTTCTTAAAATACATCCTAATTGGTTACATTAGGTGAATTTGCCATTAACAATATAACCAAATCTGTGAAAAATACAGACAGTTCATACATCATTCATACACATTTGATTTTCAAACACAATGACAGTACATTGTTAAGATTACAAGCCAAATAATAAAAATTAAAGCTCAATGTTTTGTGTTTCCACTTGTGAATTGTCTCCCCTATAATGAGCAGAAACATGCAATTTCAAATCACTGTTTAGATATGCCAGTGGATGTTTTACTATATTGTATGATAAAATGCGAAATAGTTTTAATATTTTTCTGTGTTTTCTGTTTGTTAAAATTGTATGAATCCAAGAAAAACTAATTTGATGTCTTTACTAAGCTTAACACATGAGGGCTTAGTTAATTGTGGATGGTACTTGTGTAAGAAAAAAATAAGGCTACCAAAGAAAGATAGAAATTTTACCCATTCCTTTGAGAAATTGTTACCACGCTAATGTCCTTGTTATGTTTCAATTACTGACAGAGTTTTCAGAAAATCAACTATACAGACTAATGACTACTGTTACTTAGCAGTTGAATTTCAAGTGCCCTGTACCCCAGCGTTCCTTGACTGAATCTTGCTCATATGTTAGCATCCCAAGAGATTGTATGAAATCTTGCTTACCTAAAGGTTTTGGAGTAGATCTGTAGCTTGAGGTTGGTTGGCTCACCGAGCTGGTTTGTTGTTTTGCAGACGTTTCATTACCATGCTTGGTA
>NC_063336.1:70369277-70382258 GCF_021869965.1 Rhincodon typus | reverse complement strand
TACCAAGCATGGTAATGAAACGTCTGCAAAACAACAAACCAGCTCGGCGAGCCAACCAACCTCAATCTTGCTTACTGTATGACAATTTTTATGTTGTGAAGCTGATGAAGTATTAAGTGTCTGTCAAATTGCTCTTGATGCTTTGGGATGTAACCATCTATTTCATAGTTTCAGATTGCACAACTCTTAACAGAAAAGCAATTGTACTTTTTGTATGTTTTGTTCTCAAGTTGGAATTTTTGACTTTTTTTGTTTTGTATTATCAAGAACCTTGGCTATTGTCCACGTTGCTATGTATTACGCAATAAATTAGATTACAGCCAACATACTTCGCTTTTCTGCCGATATGTTGAAGTGTGATGTTATTTTGTTGCCTCAAATTACACCACCCATTTCCATCAAACATGACGGACTTCTGACTATCAGTATGTAAACTTAAGTGTTATGGGTCAAAATGGTTTTTCTAAAAATTTAGAGGTTTCAAATAATACTCAAATGCACCAGTAAGAGTTTTTGCTGCTTCATTGGTGGGTGTGAGGGTGTCTTTAAAATATAGACTTGTTTTATTTAGCAACGTTTCTGATCTCAACACACAAAACGCTACATATTTTGAAATGCTGTTACTGTTGTTCTACAAGAAATGTCGCAGTCGATATGTAACCGTGCTTATACAAATATAGCAGAGCAACAATGATCCGGTCAGCTGCTTTTAGGTGCTGGTTGTGGGTTAAATGAGTATTGACCAGGACATTTGGGGTCTTTGTGACGTGGGATCTTTTGCATCCAAAGCGAGGTAAAGTGAGACTTCAGTTTAATGTCTCTCTCGCACCTTGCACTTTATTTACATTTATGTATTAAAATTCATACTATTTGTGCAATTTGTGTCTTGTTTATTTTTGTCCATATTTCAATGAATTCAGTGGCACACATTTATACTAGGTTTACAAAGCATTGATAGACAGAGTAGAACGAAGGTCAGATATTTCCCTTGTTTAGTGAGTCTAGAACCAGAAGGCACAATTTAAAAGTAAGGAGGGGGCTGCCATTTTGGAGCAAGATGCCAATTTTGTTTTTGTTCAGATTGTAGTGAATGTTGGAATTCTCTACCCGAGAGGCCTGGAGAAGTTTACTCTTCCAGTGTATTTAAAGTAGAGGTTGATTAAGTTTTTTGAATTATCAGTGGTTTGAACAGTTATCGGGGTAGTGTTGGTTGGACTGCAACTTTACCACAAAATTTCAATAAAGTGTCTGAAATTATGTCTGAATTTGTTTTATACTTAGCATATACTGCCCCATTGGTTGAAATTTCTCATGTTCACATTAAGCAGTTAAACTAAGAAATAGATATTGAAATTCACTATTCAGGTAATTCACTGCTGCCTGTCATTTAATGCATTTATTGAAGTTTTATTTGAATGCCTTGGTAACGTTGGTCAGTGTGGCCTTGGACCTATGGCATCGGACTCCCACCCTCCTGGCTTGTCGTGGTGTTGCCCCAGCATCCTATGGTAGTCTTTTGGCCCGAAGTGGCTTCAGTGTGGAATTACAACATAGAGGTCATTCCAATGCAATTTCCTGGCCACAGTGAAGCCCAGCATAGTATGGAGTCAAGGTCTGATGCCGACATGGACTGGATTTGAAGAGTGTTATTCAGAACGTTTCATTTCTCTATTTTCTAATTCATTCCTTGGATGTTGTAATTTCTTTATTCTTCTAATTTTTTTACTAAGGACTTGTACTGAAGCATCTATACCTCGGTACCTTGTACTTCAGATGGCGCTGCAAGTGGTGACTTGTAAACTTTTCACTGTACTCATTTGAGTACATGTAACAATAAAGTTAATTCAGTTCAATTCAAAAGGCATTGAAGTGTTCAATCAGCCACGATTGTAATAAATCGTGGAGCAGGCTTGACTTTCTCTTCCTATGTTCCTGACCATACAATCATGAACTCTGCAGTCCAACCACAAAGTTTCAATAACATTATTCCTGAATTCTTTTTATACTTAGTGTGTATTTCCCCCATTGATTAAATTTCTCGTGTTCAAAGTAAACAGTTAAACTAAAAACTGTGTATTGCAGTTCACTGTTTATTGCAGTTCACTGCTTTGTTTATTCATTGCAATCTGTCATTTAATGCATTGAAGTTTTACCTAAAATCTTTGGTCTCTTTCAAAAAACTACTTAAATTTGATATTATGAATTTATAATTAGATGTTTCAATTGAATATGGATTATTTAACATTTTTATTTCCCAGGATGCTGTAGTATGACTCAATTATCTGCGTACAGTGGTTATTTCTTTTCAGTTTTGTGTCACTCCCTGCTCAGTAGCTTTCCTTTGAATAATATTGACAGCAGAAGGATGTTTTGACAAATAAACTTACTTCCAATAACTCTGTTTTACTTTTTAAAAAAAACCCTACTTGATTTGGTGATGTTACTGTTTCTTTTTTGAGATTAGTTATAGTGTCTAAGTAAGCCTTTAACTGTAATAAGAGTGCTTGCAATAAATGTGACTTTCAGGAAGACATTTAATTTATCAGCAGTGTGATATGCTTGTTTTATAACTTTGATTCATTGACTATCAAGTGCTCTGGGATGTCCTTAGGTCATACAAAGTGGAGGCGTATTTTTATTGTTACTGGATGTGTAATTGAGAGACTCAGACTAATGCTCTGGGGACATATGTTAGAATCTCATCACAGCAGATGGTCAAACTTAAATTCAGTTAATAAATCAAGTCCAATGGTGACCAGGAATTGATTCATGTTTACCTCTTTGAAAACATGTAGTTCACTGATGTGCTTTAAAGAAGGAAATCTGCCAATGTGTGATTTCAGATACTAAAATACTGTGGTTGATGCTTAAATGCCCTCAAATAGTTAGCAAGCTGTGTATTTAATTGCTACAACGCACAATGAAAGGAATGAAACCAGATGGCACCCCAAACATTGACAAAGGCACTGGGCATGACAATAGCACAGATATCCTGCAGAGTCCTCCTGACTAATATTTGGGACCTTGTGACAAAATTGCGGAGCTATCCGATGGGTTAGTCAAGCAAAAGACTGACAAATTTCTCTCGTTTTATGATTATGTGAGAATGACTGTGTCCTGGATACTGTCACCGTCTCTCACTATGTTCTTTCTGGTTGATGGATAGACCCACCAGACATCGTGGCACAATGCTATGCGGTCAAGATGCCCTGGGTCAACATTTGACTCTAGATCCCAAGGAGTCTCATGGTGTTGGCTCAAAAACTGGCAAGAAAACCAGTTACTGATTACGGCCTACTGTCTTCTGCCTTGGCTGATGAATCAGTAATCCTCTGAATTGAACATCACTCCAAGCCACTCAACAACCTAACTTGGAACTGTATTGCCATTCCTTCACTGTTGCTGGGTCAAGAACCTCAGACTGCCTCCTGATGATCAACATTGTGGATGTACATACACTAAATTGATATGGTTTAAGAAGGCAGTTTACCACACTGGAGATGGTCAATAGTTGCTGGCCGAGCCAGTGAAGCTCCAAGTCCTTGAGCGAACATTTTAAAAAAAAAAAAAAAAAAAAAAAAAAAAAAAATGCTAGGGCACTGTGTACCTTGTGTGGGGAACTCGATGCCCATTACCAAGAGTGATGTGACAGCACCACTACTGATCAAGATGACCAAATCCTAAAGAACATAATGCTGAACTCGGCCTACAGCTGGTGGTGAGTGTACCAAAGAGAAGTTATATTTGACCTCGCCTTCATCCATCTATCTCCAGCAAAGACACTTGTCCATTATAGTGTGGAAATGAAATCCCGCCTTTAAATTGAAGATACTTTGGTGTTGTGTGGCACTACTGCTATGCTGATTCGGATTTTACTTCTTTATTCATTTACAAGATGAGGGCATCGCTGGCTAGGCAGCATTTATTGCCCATCCCTAATTGCCCAGAGGGCAGTTCGGAGTCAGCCACATTGCTGTGGGTCTGGAATCACATGTAGGCCAGACTGGGTAAAAATGGCAGTTTCTTTGCGTAAAGGACATTAGTGAACCAGATGGGTTTTTCCGACAATTGGCAATGGATTCACGGTCATCATTAGATTCTTAATTCCAGATATTTTATTGAATTCAAATTCCACCACCTGCCGTGGCGGGATTTGAGCTGGGTCCCCAGAATGTTATCTGGGTCTCTGGATTAATAATCCAGTGATTAATACCATGAGGCCATCACCGCCTCCTGGTTCTTAAACAGATCTAGTAACTTGAGATTGGGCACCCATGAGGTGCTGTAGGCTATCAACTGTAGCAGAACTTATACAGTCTGTAACTTTATGGCCCTACATATCCCCCGCTCTGTCATTACTATCCAGGCTGGGAATCTATCCTGGTTTAACAAAGGCATGTCAAGAGCGGCACCAAACATATCAAAACGTGAGATGCCAACCTGGTGAAGTGGCAGCACCTGACTACTTGCATGCCAAACAGTGAAGGCAGCATGTGCGAGATAGAATTAAGGATTTCCACAACTAGTGGATTAGATACGAGCTCTGTGGTCCTGCCACAAACAGTTGTGAACGGTGTTGGACATTGAAGAACTCACTGGAGGAGGAGACTCCTTGTCCTTATTCATCAATGATGGGGTAGTCCAGCATATCAGTGCAAAAGGCATGGCTGAAGTATTTGCAGATATCTTCAGCCACAGTTAGTAATTGAATGATCTATCTTGGTTTTTCCCTGAGGTCCCTGGTATGCCAATTCGTTTAGCTCCATGTGATATCAGGGAACGGCTGAAAGCAGTGGATATTGCAAAGGCTTTGGGCCTTGACAACGTTGCAAAACTTTTCCTTAGGAGCCTGTTCCAGTGTAGTTATAGCTATGACATCTACGTGACCAGTTACACCCTGTCAGTCTACTCTGAATCAATAATAAAATGAATGGAAGGTATCGTTTGATTGTGCTATTGAATGGCTTCTACTGAACAATAACATGTTCACTGATGCTCAGTTAGGTTCTGTCAAGTCTTCCAGCTCTTGAGCTCCTTGTAGCTTTGATCAAAACATGAACAAAAGAGCTGAACTGGAGAGGGGAAATCAGTCTGACAGTTTTCCATTGAAAACAAACATTTAATTGAATATTATCAACAAGGTGAGGGGGGACGGGTTCTGTCTGCTTGTTGGAGGTCAATCACCTCACCCTCAAGATTTTTTTTCAGGAGTTCCTCAGTGTTGTCCTAGATCCAACCACTGAAGCAGTTTGTGTCCATTTGCATCAAGGTGGAGAAGCTACAGTGAAGTGGAATCTATGGGTAGAGTTTCCAAACACCAAGGAACAGAAAATGATCATTTATGGACAGCCAAACTATAGTGGTAATGATAGGATAGCTATTAAGCAACAAATTAAAGATGCAGTCAATAAAGGTATAGCTGTAAATTTGTCCAAATTTACATCTCTATACAGATTGGGCAAATCAAATCAGTAACAATACCATAGAAAAGGAATTCCTGGAGAATGTGTATGGTTGTGTCAATCCAGAAAAACAACACAATGAGATTAGGCCACCCTAGACTGCGTTTTGTGTAATGAGAAAGGAATAATCAGCAAACTATTTGTGTGAGGCCCCTTGGGGAAGAGTGACCATAATATGATACAATTCTCATTAAGATGACAGTGTTGTAGTTGGTTTTGTGACCAGTGTCCTGAATCTAAGTAAAGGAAACTATGACAGTGTGAGGCGTGAGCTTGTTACAATAAATTGGAGACATCCCTTAAAAGGATGAAGGTGGATAGGCAATGGCAAACATTTAAAGAGTTCGTGGAGGAACTGTAACAATTGTTCATTCCTGGAAAGGTGGCCAGACCATGGCTAACAAGGGAAATTAGGGATAGTATTAGATCCAAGGAAGTGACAAAAAAATTGGCCAAAAAAAGATTGGGAGCTGTTTAGATTTCGTAAAGGAGGACAAGGGAATTGATTTAAGAGGGAGAAAAAAATTGTGAAGACAAATGTTGGTTCTTGACGATTAGAACCCAAGTAAGTTTTTTTTTATATTGGAAAACAGAGATGGCAGACCAGTTAAGTATATACTTTGGTTCTGTCTTCACAAAGGAGGAGAGAAATAATGCCCCAAAAATATTGGGGAACACAGAATCTGATGAGAGATAGGAACTGAAGGAAATCAGCATCATTAGAGAAATGGTGTTGGGGAAATTGATGGGATTAAAGGCAATAAAACCCAAGGGCCTGATTAATCTACATCCTAGAGTACTTGAAGTGGCCCTAGAAATAATGAAAGCATGAGTGGTCTTTCGAATCTTGGACAGTCGCTGTGGATTGCAGAATAGCTAAAGAGAAAAGGAATTATAGACCAGTTAGCCTGACATCAGTAGTAGGGAAGATATTATAAAATGTTTAATACGGCTCTTTAGAAAACAGTGACCGAATTGGACCGAGTCAGCATGGATTTACAAAATGGATATTATGTTTGGCAAATCTACTGGAATTCTTTGAGGATGTAACTAGTAGAGTTGATAAGGGAGCCAATGGATATGGTTTGTTTGGACTTTCAGAAGGCTTTCAATAAGGATATTAGCAAGTAAAATTAAAGTGCATGGCAATGGGACTAGTGTATTGAGATGGATAGAAAACTGTTTGACAGACAAGAAACAGAGTTGGAATAAACAGGTTTTTTTTTGAGTGGCAGGCAGTGACCAGCAAGTACCATAGGGAATCAGTGCTTGGACCACAGCTATTTGCAATATATATTCATTATTTAGTTAAGAGAACTGAATGTAGCATCTCCAAGTGTACAGATGAAACAAAACAGGGTAGGACAGTGAACTGTGAGGAGGATGCAGAAATGCTTCAATGTGATTTGGACAAATTGAGTGAGTGGTCAAACACATGACGAATGAAGTATAATGTGGAAAAATGGGATAAAATGGAAGGTGGATTACTAACTGAATTGCAATACATTGGGAAGGGGAGGGTGTCTTTGTACATGAGTTGCTGAAAGTAAACGTGCAGGTGCCACAGCTGGTGAAAAGGCAAATGGTATTTTAGACTTCAGAGAGAGGATTTGAGTACAGGAACAGGGATGTCTTGCTGTAATTGTGCAGGGGTTTTGGTAAGACCATACTTGGAGTATTGTGTGCAGTTTTGATTAAATTTTCATACACTTTTTGATTCAATGCTGGAAGAACTCCGATCTGACAACCAAGTGTTCCCTCAAAGCTGTGTGAGTACACCCCCTTTCCAAGGGTTTGCACATAGCAGTCGGCGTGCTGACATGGCTGACACCATTGACTTGCAGTTCCAGAAGTTGCTGTCATGAACAGACCTTGGCAGACCACAAAGAAGAAGAATTAGCGGGAACGCTGTTGAAAAGATCTGTGAAGAGAAAAAACACAGTTGACGGTTCAAGTCTAAAGAATCGCCTGGAGAGTTTTCATCCGATGCAAGCCACAGTGCCACTTCGCCCCTTACCCTCATTCATCCTGGTTGCTTCTCACCTTATGTTCACTGGGAAATGGGTATTTTGACACATGGTTCAAGTATTTCTCAAGCAAGACAGAATTAAGAAAACAGAGTGTGATACTTGTGGTAATGAACCAGCCACCATCTCTCTCAAGATCAAAGTTCTGACCAGCATAAGAATTGTAAGGATCTCAGCAACCTGTGAATAGGAATCATTAAACTGTCTTCCAAGTTTTCCTATGCCCATAACCTATTTTTCCCTGCTTTTTGTATGATTGCTTGTTTGTAAAGGGGAGTTTATAAGGGCATTAGTGTTTTAATTTGTAGTGTTGAATGCTGAAGGTTTATAATTTTTATCTGTAGCTGTAGTCTAATTACTTGTAATAACCAGTAATTCTTAAGTACAGAAACTTGGTCCATGTTTACTATCAATTTTGATCTGAAAATTGGCTAAATTGAAGGATTTTTGTGTACTTTTTATAAATTAATTTAATATGTTTTAACTTTTGTGGTGACTTTGCAAAGTGGGGTTTTGATTCTAGTGCGCTACTCCAGTACTAGTATTTTCTCATTGTACTTGCTGCACATTATTACATTGCATACTAAAATTATCAGACTGCTCAGACTTGAATGTACAAATTTGTCAGTCAATCCCAAATGGCTAGATTTAGATTTAAGTTTTATTGTCACATGTACTCAAGTACAGGGTACAAGAATACAGTGAAAAGCGTACAATGTGGCCACACATGGTACTACCTCAGGTACAAAGTAGCTAGGTACAAAATCGAAGACCTGCCTAGGCACGCCAGGCTTTACCGCTGCTTGCAAGGCTTTGGCCCTGACAGCCGCTGCCGCAATCCCTCATCATTCCCACATCACTGACCGCCACCGCTACTGCCATCCAACGCCGGCTGTCGATTGCCTCTCACTGCCATCTGGGCTTTGCACAGTGCCTCAGCCCTGCCACAGTCCGTTGCCGCTGCTGTCTCCATGGTTGCAGTTCTGCAACACTCGTGGTCCTAGCTTTAGTTCATTTATATTTGCATGGCCAGCTCCATATTTCAGTATAAGAGACAGGATGTTAAAATCACTAACCAAATTACTTAATACCACACTTTTACTTCATTTCTTAATAAATTCAAACAAAACACGCCGTGCTGTTAACACCACAATAATTAATGCAGTGATTACATTTAGCTTTTTGATGGATACAAATTTATTGGGCTATGCCAGAGATTTGGAACGTAATTATCCACCTCTGAGAGTTACTAATCTCAAGTAGATGAGACTAACTGTTTCTAGCCTTCTACCAGAAAAGAGGGGAAAAGAAATATAATTTCCTCTTGGCAATAAACTTGCACTGTGGCAGAGCTGTGAAGTTGACTTTCTGGCATACTTGTGTGCAGTGTTGCAAAGTGCTTAAGAGTATGATTCAATTGTCAGGAAAATGTCTAATGCTGAATTGATTGAAAATGTTATTTCTGGATACTTTCAGTTTTGTTTGATCTGATTCCCAACAAATAAGGTAATGTGGAGCATGGGAAAAAGCTAGGTTTGTGATGTCCTTCTGAGTTATTTCTGTTTCCTATCCGCTGCTCACAGCAAGTGCTTTCTTGTACATCTTAGTAGGTAGCAAAGCTCCCATAAGCAGCAGTGAACACTTGCCTGGTGAGATCTTATGGCAGCTAGTTTCCTTCTCATTCGTGATAGTGATGATCAGATGTACAGTTGATGATTCTGAAAGGATTTAGTATTTCTTATAGCTCTGATACTTCCTGTCATTTTCCTTTTTTTTTTTTTGGAACAATCCGTTTTACTATATGGCAAATTAGTTGAAAGTTAAAGTTTTAGATTTGTATTTTACCTCCCAAAAGGAAGATAGTTTTGTTGATAAAGAGAGGTACTATTGTCAGAATATTTGCTATATTGCAAGTTTAATATGTTTAAAGTTGAATAGAGAAATGAAAATGTTTTTTAACATTATGGAGCAAGTCACTTCAAAGTCCATCAAACCACAGCTTAGTTTATGCCTGGAAATTATTGCGATTAGTATATGATGACTGTCCAGGAGTGGGGTGGAGAGACAGCTGTACCAGGAACCGATGTGTCATCTAATTGGTACTAGTGTCATAGTCGAGGAACAAAATGTTTGTCATGATTTTACATAAATGTATGCTTTTTTAAGCCAGTGCAGACGAGGACAAATTTAACTCATTATTATGTCTAAGAATATTAAATCTAGATATTATGAACTCCACATTGATATTTTGGCCAAAATAAGGTGCACACGTTATCTCCAGGAAAAGACTCCATTGAGGTCATGGGGGGTAGCTTGTAAGAGGTAAAGCCATAGTTATGGACAGATTTCAACAAAGTGAGCTCTCCTAGTGTCCTAATCAACATTTAGTCCTCAACCATTACCACTGAAACACATCTGCCTATCTTGCTTTTAAAAACACATTTCCCTCTATAAAGACAATGCAGCATACTCCTTTTTGTTTGTTGTATGCTTTGGGACTTCCATTGTTTCTCAAATATAGAGTGTAAAGGGGAGGTGATGATCTTGTGGTATTGTAGCTGGGTTAGTAATCCAGAGATCCAGGTAATGTTCTGGTGACTTGAGTTTGGTGGAATTTGAATTCAGTAGGAATCTGAAATTTAAAAGTCTAATGATGACCATGAAACTATTTTTGATTGGCATAAAAACCTAGTTGGTTTACAAATTCCTTTTAAGGGAAGGAAAACAGCTGTCTTGGCTTAGTCTGACGTACATCTCTGTTCTAGACTCTCAGCAATGTGGTTGATTCTTAACACTCTAACCTGGCAAGCCGCTCAGTTCAAGAGCAACTAGAGCTGGGAAATAAAAGCTGGCCCAGCCAGCAATTCCTGCATCTCATGGTTTGTTCCCTTGCATGAGTAAGCTTCCCACTACTTGCAATAGTTGGTTAATCACAGGTTGAGACACCAGGTCAGTTACCCAAGATTAATGTCTCTAAAACTGCTTGGCAGCAGTGAATGTCACACTTTTCTGTTTTGGACAAATAGATGAGCTTCAGCAAGCACTTCAAAGTCCTGGCAAAACCATATGTGTCTGTGAAGAGCCTTCAAATCTGGTGGCAAAAAAAGATGGCCCAACAACAGCATCCTCGCTCAAGCCACTTTGCTGGTGCCAATCACTCAAAATCATCTCTGCTGGATGGAACATGTCGCCCATATGCTTGCCAAAGACTCCCAAAGCAACTGCTCTTCTTGGACCACAGTTCTAGCAAGAGACTTAGAGAACATTTGAAATTCTGAAGGGATGTTCTCTTAGCATCTCCTCTTGTGGTCACCAACATCACAGGTAATAGCCTGCAGCCCAATCAATTCACTTGATGTAACATAATATTAAATGGCTGAGTGCGCAAGTAATGGGAGATGATGGTAGCTTAGATGCAGTGCTGAAGATATGTCTTGTAGAACATCTGTGCTTTAGGACATTTCAGCATCCTGGAAGTTACCATTAACTGGAAATTAAACTGGACCAACAATGTACATACTGTGGCTACAAATGCAGGACAGAGGCTAGAAATTCCGTTGGGAGTAGCCTAACTTCTGACTCCACAATGCATGCTTATCATATGCAAGGTACGCGCAGGAGTGTTGACTGAATACTTCTCACTCGCCTGATTGACTTTGACTTTGTAACAGCACTCAATCAAACCATACTGGAAAAGTATCCTGCTTGATTGACACTACATCTTCCAAATTCACTGCCACCGTATCTGGCCCAAAGTGGTAGCATTGACTACCATCTGCAAGACGTGCTGCAGGAATCCATCAAGGCTCCTCCAATTGCACCTTCCAAACTCATGATTTTGGCCACCTAGAAACACCAGGGCAGCAGTTATATGGGAACATTGCCACATGTAAATTTCCCTCTGAGCCACAAACCAGTTTGACTTGAAACTGGATTGCAGTTCCTCCATGTCCTGAGGATAAAAATCTAGAAGTCCTTTTCTAATAGCACTGTCCTTACTAGCATTCCCTTTTAAGCCGCACTGCAGTGCGGCTGTTTAGAGGTTCCACGTACATTATATGGTTTTTCTTTGCATTGGCTTCCAATTTTAGGAGCCATTGCTGAGGGTGGACCTTGGAGAGCCATGCAGCATAAAAAGTCAAGAGAGAGAATGTAGGTTTCTCCATTCAAGGACTGCAGCAGTTTGAGACTGTAGCTCACCATCCCATTCCCCAGGACAATTGGGAATTGCCCAGCCAGCAATGCCCACATGTCATGTAGATTAAAAATAAAGCTGTGATGCTGACCAACTCTACCAGCATTATTGTAGTACAGGTATTTATTTATTTAATGTAAGAAATAAAGAAGGTTTTACTGTGCACTGTTCACCAAAAGCAGGACCAATTCCGATCAGACAGTTATTATTCTACCTAAATCACCTATGTGTTGGAAATAATTATCAGTAGTGCTATCAGGCAGAACTTTCTCATTAAGCTCTGTTTTGTCTCCACTCTAACCACTTGGCTACTGGCCTCATTATAACTTGTGGCCAAAAATAGATATGACAGCCATATTCCTGTGAGATACAAGTGATGAACCTTGCTATCAAGGTGATATTAAGAAAGTGTGACATCTAGAACCCTGGGTAATGTGGAAATCTGTTGAGATTAACAGAAGCATTCACCTGTGATTTGGTAATACCTGGCAGAATTAAAAACGTTTGTAGCTTTCAGATCAAGATGTCACAGCAAATGTTCCTAAGCATTCTTAATTCAACTGTGCAGCTGTTTCATCAGTAAAAATTTGTCTCCTGCAACAGAAGGTCAGAAGTGGGGATATTTGCTGAAAGCAGTGTCATTCGGTTCCTCACATCTTAAAGCAGTCCATGCCAACATATTTGCAACAACAATCTATCACTTGCCTATGTGTTTTCAGTTGTGCACACCACCCATTCCCAGCATTCACCCACCCTCCTGCTTTCTTATTTATTACATATGGCTTGTTCTTCTCAATGGATCTTTAGACAAACCATATATCTGATACTGCAGTGATTTCCTGTCAACTCTTCCCCTCTTGAAACTCCTCTCCATGGCCTTGTATCCAGATGCAGTCTGTTCATGGTCATTACAGATGTACTAGCCATTGTCTAAAGGTGTCAACGACTGCAGCTGCAAAAGGCTTCCCAGTATCTTTTACAACCAAGCCATCAAGCTTGTTGGGTTGAATTCAGAACAGATTGTACAACCTCCTTTCTTCAATTTCAGACAAAAATGGAAGAATAGAGTTTAAAAATGTGCAAATTTTATGGCTTTGTTTTTGTAACAAAGGCGATAATGCAAGATGAGAATAGTGGAGTTGAATTTCAGCGATGATCTTATGCGATGCTGGAACAGCTTTAGCAACTGTGGCCTGCTTCTCTCTCCCCCCCCCCCCGCCCCCCCCAACCCACACCCTTATCCCCTTTGTTACAAAAACAAAGCCATAACATTACCTCTGTTTCCCCACCTCTACCA
>NC_063336.1:70358517-70369177 GCF_021869965.1 Rhincodon typus | reverse complement strand
CTCAAAGCACAGTTCAGAATTAGTTTAACTTCCTGTCACCTCTGATAAACCACCATGGTTGCAGTCTAATTCTCCTCTTTCTTTTCAGATATATGATTTCTTTAAGTGCATAGTCTGCTTAATTTTTTTGGTGTGGTCATACAGTACAATAATTCAAAAGGGGGATGATTTATGCCTGGTCTGCATATGGATTTTGGGTTGCTGCACAACTTAGCACACACCACAAATATGTTCCCTCTGTCTGGAAGGTATATTTCAGAAATTTGTGAAGGCTTGTTTGGTACCACCCATGATCACTACTTGAATGATCAAAACAGCTAGTACGTGGGAACAACATAATCATCAAATTCTCCATAATTATGATTGGACCATATTGTAGTTCTTCACTACTTCTTGTGATAATACTTTAGAACTTCCACCGTTGTCCTGTCAGAGCAACTGAATGCTCATAGTATGAATAATGACCACATCCTGCTAATAAGAACTGTTGCACTATAGCTGAATTTATATTTCACTCCAACGGGTACTCATTTGGCATTTATATGGATCTTTCACAACCTCAGGACATTCCAAAAGAAGCACCTCTGAAGTACAGTCTCTGTGGTCTGTAAGTAATATATCTACTTTTCATTCACAAAGCACCCACAAACAACAATGTTATGATGACCAGATAGTGATTGAGTGAGATATTGGCCAGGGCACCAGGGAGGACTCTCTCGCACTTATGCCCTCAAATATTTTATGTTCACCGAAGAGGGCATTATTATTTGACGTTCAGTGTAAAATTGATTATGATGTTGATAGATGTTACAATGATTGAATACCATTGTGACACCAGAAATGATTTTATCCAAGTTTTCAGTGTGTTAATCCTTTGTTTTCCAAATTCTGAAATAGTGGACTAATCAATTTACTGCATTTAAGGTGCTTGTTGCTGAGATGAATGGAAATAATTTTTGCAATGTAGTGAAGTTAGTTGGTAGACTGAAAGCAGATTTGATTGCAGAAACTAATATTATTTGTTAACAGATAGCAGTTCTGCTAAATCAGCTTTCTGAAGCAAGTTCAGTCCCTGTGTCTGTGTCTGAAAGCTACCTGAATCTGAGCTTCTCCACGGCAAAACAAGTGCTTTCATGTTTCTCCAACTACAACAAATGTATCATTTTTTGGACACTGGTATTTTCTTGTACGTTCACTTTTCACTGTGAACTGATATTCTTCATCTACATAGGTAGTAGGAACCGCAGATGCTGGAGAATCTGAGATAACATGGTGTAGAGCTGGATGAACACAGCAGGCCAAGCAGCATCAGAGGAGCAGGAAAGCTGACGTTTCGGGCCTAGACCCTTCTGAAGAAGGGTCTTTGCCCAAAACGTCAGCTTTCCTGCTCCTCTGATGCTGCTTGGCCTGCTGTGTTCATCCAGCTCTACACCATGTTATCTCTCTTCTTCATCTACGTGCTGGCTACCAATGCTCAATGTTCTGTTTATGTATTTAGAGGTGGTTTTCAACTTTTAAAAAATGAAGATAATTTTTCCAGAAATAATTTTTTTTAATCTGCCATGCAACGCGTTGAAGTGTTAGCACTGGAAGAAGCTAGTTAATATGGACTCCGCTCAATCCAGGCCCTTCTCAGGAGCTGACTTCACAAACGTTTGACATGCAGGACTTTTATGATGCAGTAATAGAGCTCCTATCTTTAGACTGGATAGCCTGAGTTCAAGTCCCATCATAACCAGAGGTGTGTCATAATATGTCTGAGCAGGTTGATTTTTAAAAATAAATCTCCAAAGAGAACACAATCATTGTCCAATGAGTTGTCCCTCTGCGCCTGAACATATCCCTAATTTATTCAGTGAACACTGCTCTGTGTTGTGACAGTGCAAAGTTGTTGCATGATGCACTCTGTTAATTGTTATTTCCCAAAATAGTGTCTTACTTCTTGAGAGTCAGGACCCCAAGCACGGTCACAAGCTGAAATTTTGGAGCTGAGAGTGGCCATTCATGTTTGAGCTGTGGAGCTCTGACTGAGCTAGAACAGCTGTAATCCTACTCTAATGGACCGTCTGAATTCTCACTGAGGGATCAGTTAGCTCCGTTGGCTGGACAGCCAGATTGTGATCAAAGTGATGCCAATAGCATGGATTCAATTCCCACACTATTTGAAGTAACCATGAAGGACTCTCCTTCTCAACCTCTTCCTTTTGCTGGACGTGTGGTGACCCTTAGGTTAAAGCACTGCCAGGCATCGCTCACTCTAATGAGAGCAGCCCAATAGTGCAGAAGGACAACAACAACCTTACCCTTACTTTTCACTAAAATGTTGCGACAATTTTCAAGTCTGAAAATAGGGCCACGGTGTGAAAAGTGCTGGGAAGCACTGTTCCAGAAACTCAAAATAATCATTACTGTGCTCAAAATGCTGGAACTTCATTGCGTTATTTCTCATAGTTCTCTGTGGCTAATCTTGCTCGGTAGCTGCGTGTAGTGCAGCAGTAAATGTGGCACCCTCGATGCACTTGCTCAATTATTTGCTCTCAATGCTTTATGAATAATAGAATTATCTAGCATACCCTATAGCAGTTGAGAGAGGAGACTTTTTGACACAGCTTTCAACTGGATTTGACCTGGATGTTGACTGGATGTTAGACAGAAAACAACCCATTTCTTAACCAGTATATAAGAGTTTATATTGTGACAACAGAGTGGATTAGACAATTTAAAAATAAAAGTCTATTACAGTAAGCCCATTGGCTAATTAGTTTAGTCTTGTGTATCCTTTAGGTTGTAAATCGAGGGTTTTCTAAAAGCTGCCCAAAGATGCCAACTTGCCTGTTACCACCTGCTTACTATGTAATAGTAGACGTTGGATTCCCTTTTATGGGAACTGCTACTCTATTCTCATATTCTTTTTCATCCTTACTTTCCTCCCTACTTACCTTCTCATCTGATTGAATTTGTCAAATAAAGACCAGGCCAATCCAATTAATATACATCATACAGCACTTTCTTTTGTTTCTATTCCAATCTCTACCTCCCGCATCATCAAAGGGGTGTTGGCTATAGTTGCTGAAAATCAACTGAGCTGTCATTTTGATCTAACTAACTCCATAGAATCACAATCACAAACTTTATCTTTTATGATGACTTTATTTTACGTTAACAAAAAAACTCTCTGTCATGGTATTTAATACCAGCAATTCAGTAAGGTGTTCAACAAGGTTCCCCACGGTAGACTGGTTAGAAAGGTTAGATCACATGGAACACGAGGAGGACTAACCATTTGGATACAGAACCTGCTTGAAGGTAAGAGACAGAGGGTGGTTGAGGAGCGTTGCTTTTCAGACTAGAGGCCTGTGACCAGCGATGTGCCACAAGGATTGGTGTTGGGTCTGCTGCTTTTCATTACAGAATATAAATGATTTGGGTGTGAACATAGGCAGTGTGGTTAGTAAGTTTGCAGATGACACCAAAATTGGTGGTGTAGTGGACAGCCAAAAAGGTTACCTTAGAATACAACAATCAGATGGTTCGGTAAGCTGAGGAGTGGTAGATGGAGTTTAATTTATTTAGATAACTGTGAGGTATTACATTTTGGAAAGGCAAATCAGGGCAAGATTTATACACTTAGTGGTAAGGTCCTGGGGAGTGTTGCTGAACAAAGAAACCTAAGGGGTGCAGATTCATTTTTCCTCGAAAGTGGAGTTGCAAGTGGACAGAGTAGTGAAGAAGGCATTTGGTATTCTTGCCTTTATTGGTCAGTTCATTGATTATAGGAGTTGGGAGGTCATGTTGTGGTTGTACAGGATATTGGTTAGGCCAGTTTTGGAATATTGCATTCAATTCTGGTCTCCCTGCTCTCTGAAGGATACTGTGAAACTTGAAAGGGTTCAGAAAAGATATACAAAATGTTGCCAGGGTTGGAGGGTTTGGGCTATAGGGAGAGGTTGAATAGGCTGGGGCTATTTTCCCTCGACCCTCGGAGGCTGAGGGGTGACCTTATAGAAATGTCTAAAATCATGAGGGGCATGGATAGGGTGAATAGACAAGGCTTTTTTCCCGGGGTAGTGAAGTCCAGAACTAGAGGCATAGGTTTAAGGTGACAGGAGAAAGATTTAAGATTTAAAACGGGCAACCTTTTCATGCAGAGGGTGGTGCGTGTATTGAATGAGCTACCAGATGAAGTGGTGGAGGCGAGTACAATTACAACATTTAAAGACACGTGGATGGATATCTGAGTGGCAGGGGTTTGGAGGGATGTGAGCTGGGTTCTGGCAGGTGGGACTAGATTGGTTTGGGATATCTGGTTGGCGTGGACGGGTTGGACCGAAGAGTCTGTTTCTATGCTGTACAGCTCTGTGACTGTACCTGTGACTCTGTGACTAAAGCTAGATTTCAATTTTCAGTAAAAGAGCCATTAAGCGTTTTCTTTGCTACATTTGGAGCTCAAGTTAACAATGGCTACTGGGAGAGTTACTTCTAATCCTGTTTGTTAAATTATTGCTCCATTCTATTTAATTAAAAAATCTGTTTCTATTACCATATCTCACAAGATTATTCAAAAGAGCAAAATTAACTCATTGTTTACTTCTACAGACTGCATTTTTAGATATTCTATTCAGTGAAGTAAGATAAATTGACATTAGTAATGAGAGAATCAAAGACATTTCAAAATAAGAAGGTGGTCCTTTGAAATCAGAGTTGCCTTTTGATTTGGAGCTTTCAGCTTGCAACCAAGGAACGCTA
The DNA here is from genome assembly GCF_021869965.1 of Rhincodon typus. Classification (NCBI taxonomy): domain Eukaryota; kingdom Metazoa; phylum Chordata; class Chondrichthyes; order Orectolobiformes; family Rhincodontidae; genus Rhincodon; species Rhincodon typus. Next base: position 70,364,431 of record NC_063336.1, on the reverse strand, counting down.
TTAGTTTGCCTGATTATTGTCAGCTAGAACTTTCTCAGCAGAATGGGGAATGATGACACTTGGTTAAGGGTAAGCATTTGGAGAAGTGGGTTAGTAGGTTCCAAGTAAAAGATGTCTAAATTAACAAATCAGCTGCGGTTAGAGGCACTGTCTACAGGACGTACCACAAGCAATGGAATCTGGGCTATTGTTATTGGTGATTTGACTACAACTAATTAAATATATGACTAAATATGTCTAGCTAATGAACTGTTTTGTCAAGTCTTTTCAACATAACTAAAACATTTGACAAGTTTCATAGAATCCCTACAGTGTGGAAACAGGCCCTTCGGCCCAACAAGTCCACACTGATTCTCAGAGCATCCCACCCAGGCCCATCCCCCTATAAACCCACCTAATCTACACACCCCTGAACAGTACAGGCAATTTGCATGGTCAATCCACCTAACTTGCACATCTTTGGACTGTGGGAGGAAACCCACGCAGACACGGGGAGAATGTGCAAACTCCACACAGTCGCCCAAGGATGGAATCGAACCCAGGAACCTGGTGCTGTGAGGCAGCAGTGCTAACCACTGTGCCACCGTGCCGCCCCTAAAGTGTCTGTTATATTTCACTTGTTCTTCCTGTTTTGTGCATCAGTGTATTTTTACGATTGCATTTGTTTGAAGTAATTTTTGTCTTTTGTAATATACTGAATGGTTATGGCACTGTTTTATACAGTGTGAGTTTGCCATGTACAGTGTTTTTATATTTGATATATATGTGTATTTCCACTCTCAACCATGTATATAATGAAAATAAAAAGTTTGAATAGTTGTCAATTTATTTTTCCTCACCTTATTCAAAGAAAAGTGGATTTCATTGTATCCCCAGGATTGATGATGGGATTCTGATTGAATAGTTGGCCTTCATCAGGTTGGACAGTAAGGGAATTGGCAAGTTACAAGAGAAAGAGTTCGACTGACTAACTATATTTATGACCATGCTGGAAAAATTTGTCATGCTCAAAAGTGAAAAAGACACTGAGGTCTAGTTTCATGCGTCATAAGAGAAGTCAGAGAGGAAACAACAGAAATCCTGAGAACAATCTTTTGAATATCTTTTGAATATCTTTGAAATTAGAAATAGTAACAGAAATTTAATTTCGGATGAAAAAATCTGCTCAAGTTGAGAAAGTGTAAAACTAGATAATCATAGACCAGTTATTCCAACAAGAGTTAAGTTCTAGAGACCTTAATTTGCAAAGGGTCCCCAATTTACAAATGTCTGGTTTACGAATGCTTGTACGTACTTGTCCCACGTGGGTATAATTTTAAAGATCTGACATAGGAACATATTTCTTGCACTTATGGACTGCTACTTTTATATTATCCTGCATTGGGTTTCAACTTGCGTATAAATCAAATTGTGAACATGCTGATGATTGGAACCCGTTTGCAACCCAGAGATTGCCTATATGTTCATTTATGACACCTAGCATAACTTGTAATAGACAAACCTGTGTCTAGCAAATGTACGAGTTCTTTTTGGAAGTAATAGAAGGTATTAATAAAGGAAATGCAGTGGATGCTGTGTGCATTGATTTTCGAAGACATGTGGTGCCGCATAGTTTTAATATCTAGTTGAAAAGTTTAAGTGGCACATAGAAGACAGTTATAGGCCATAGTTAATGAGGAATTTTTGATCAGATGGAATGGTTGCATAATGGTTATGCTTCAGAACAAGTAATCTAGAGGCCTGAACTCATGATCTTGTGACAGAGTTTAAATCCAGCAGCTGGAGACTATGAATTCACTTTCTCAATCAATTGGAAAAACAAACCTAATATTGGTAATGACTGCAACTACTGATTCACTAATAACACTGAGGTAAGGAAGTCTGCTGTTCTAATCTGGCCTGGTTGAGATATGACTCCAGACTGCTCACAGTGGGCACTTTTTCTTAATTTCTCTCTGAAAAGATCTGGCAAGTTGCTCATTCAAAGACCTTTAAATATTGGCCTTGCCAGTAATGCCCAACATCCCATGATGCTTGGTTGACAATGCAAGCTGTGAACCAGGCTGGATATAGAAACTTCAGAGACAAAGTGGAAAGAGTTTGAGAAGCAAACAGAGGATACGAGAGCTAATATAAAAGGGAATCCAAAAATGTTTTGTGGACAGATAAACAGCAAAAGGTGGTCAAAGCATCAGAAGTTTTTGCTTTTGCTTGGTAAGATGAGGAGTAGGGTCAATTAGGGATCGAAAGATAGGTTTATGCATGCAGAGAGAATGTTTGAGATATTTAGTGGCTACTTTGCATCTATGATTACTGAATAATAACATGTAGTTCATGTTATCAAAATGAATGATTAGGTAGTTGAGTCATTGGATGGACTAAAATTTGTTCAAGAGGTATTAGAAAGGCTGGCTGCACTTAAAGTTAATATCACCAGGGCCAGATTAGAGGCACCTTTTGGTTCGTGCTTCTACAAATTCCACTGCTGCTTCACTCAGCACTCAATGATGTTAAATACCTGACTTTAATATAACAGTTGGGGTTCCATCAGAACTGCTCAACCTCTGAATTCTTTGTCGTTTTTGCCCAAACATCGACACAAGAACTGAACTTGAGAGGTCAGCTGAGAGTTGCCACTTTTATTTTTGACACTAAGAATCCTAAGCAAAATTGGAATTTCACAGTAATCAAAGGACAAGGTCTTCAATGATTTTAGTCATACCTTGTGCAAAGTAACATAGTTGTTGCAAACTAATCACCTCATGACTGGATGATGTTGCAAGAGTTCTGCAGGGTAATGCCCAAGACCCAACCATTTTTAGTGGATGTTGCTGATTGCCAACATTCAGTCTCATTTCTGACGTTTCAGATTTGAAAGCAGTTCACGTCCACAAGCAGCTGGACCTGGAAAACCTGCTGGCTTGGATTGGTAAGTGGCACGTAACACTTAAGCCAGCTAGACAATGACTATCTCCAATAAGTGAAAGTCTGAATATCTCCCCTTGACATTTATTGACACAACCAAAGCTGAATCCCCCACTGTTACATCATGGGATTATAAAAGACCAGAAACTGAATTTGACTGACTGCATAAACATAGTGGCTGCAAGAGCATTAGAGGTTGGGAATTATGTGATGAATTGCTTACCTCTTGACTCTATAAACCCTGTCCACATGTACAGGACACATGTCGGGAGTGTGGTGGAATACACTACCACCCCAACTTGGTTTGTGAGTACAACTCCAACTAAATGGAAGAAGTTCAACATCATCCAGGACAAAGCAGCCTGCTTGATCAGTACCCTACCTACACCTCACATATTAACTCCCATCTCTGGCATACTAAGATGCACCACAGCAACTCTGCAAGGCTGTTTCAACAGCATTTTAAAACATGTGGCCCCTACTATTTAGAATAACAAGAGTGTCAGTTGTGTGGGAACACCACTATGTGCAAGCTTCCTGCTAAACTCCACACAGTCCTGACTTGGAACTCCATCACTGTTTCTTCATTGTCATTTCAGCAAAATCCTAGAATTACCTTCTGAGCAGTAATGCATTTGGGTACTTGCATCAGTTGGACTGCAGTGATTCAAGAAAATGACTCACCATCTCCTTGAGGACAATTAGTGATGAGCAGCAAACGCTAGCCTTAATGTTGATACCCACTTCCCATGAAAAAGTATATTTTACAGAAGAACAGGAGATATAGAGTATAAAAGCAAGGAAGCCTTCATAACATACTGGCTTATCCTCCACTGAAGTATTGTCTTTTGGAAATTTGTGAAGGCATCCTAGTTGCAGGCTGAGTGATGTCAGTTATGTGCATGGATTTATGATGCCAAGGTTGTTCTTGTTTAACAAAAGTTTGAGGGAAAATTTGATAGGAGTGCTCAAAATAATGAGGGGAGCTGGACAGAATCAATGGGAAGAAATTGTTCCCATTGGTGGAAGAGTTGAGAAGCAGATGACACCTATTTAAAGTGGTTAGCAAAAGAACTAGAAGTAACATGAAGAACTGTTCCAACATAGGTAATGTATTTCAGATTCTAAAAATATGCTGGGTGTTATGAAGTCAGATTTAACTGGCTTTTAAAGGAGAATTTGATAGTTACTTGGAGAGAACATTTGAAGGACTCTAGGTGAAATACCTTAACCATGCTATGATTCTGATTCTGTTCAGTTCCAAACATTCTGTCCATTTGAAGAATGGTGTCCAATCCATTTAAATAAAGAGGTGGTGTGTTGATGTTTGTTTGTTTCATGCCTTCCAACTATCTGACAGATTAAAGAACAGGTTTGTTGCAGTTCAGGTTTTGATTGTCGGATGTGTCTAAAATGGATTAAAGTCCATGTCTGTCAGCTTGTTTGATGTGACCCAAAATGTCTTTAATGGGCTTTTATCTTTGGTTGACTGTTTTATAGTTCAAGGGCCCTAGCCAACAGAGAGCGTGGAGTAAATTTGACTCCCTTGCAGTTCACCATATTGGAAAGAACTATCTACCTTCCAAAGTAGCATGGGTTGAAAACTCGGAGTACCCATACTTAATGTTTTGAAAGCTGAGGGGCGTTTGTAATAATGACTTTTCATGTGCACTAACTCATGTTCGTTTCATTGAATCATGCAACAAAGAATGAAGGGAATGTGACCCATCGTGCTTGTGTAACTCTTTAAAAGAGCAGTCATGCCTCATCCATTGGGTTTTGTCCATAACCTGGTAAGTTCCCCATGAAATACCTGTCCAACTCCCTATTAAAAATACTAATAGAATCTGCAGCTACCATCTTTTCAGATAGCATGTTTCTAATCCTGACAACTTGGAGCGAAAATATTTCTTCTCATTTCCTTTCCAGATCTCTTGTCAGTTACTTTAAATTGATCTCCCCCATCTGTTTTACTAAAATCTCTCTGCATCTTGACAACCTCAACTAGATCATCATTTTAATCTCCTTTGTCTAAAGGAGAGCAGCCCTAACTCTGCCACGCTGTGCTAATGACTCAAGCCTCCCATCCATGATAATGTGCTGGTAACCCTCCTATCATTGTTTTTAAATGTGATATCCAGAATTGTCCACAGTTCTTCACCTGAGGCCTGAACTGGATTTAGTATGTTTTCTTTCCTTTTATAACTTTTGTGTCTCAATTTATAAGCCTAAGAACTCATTTGTCACCATTTCAGAATTTGTATATGGGGGCACGAAGGTCATCTACAGTTGTCAAAATCATGACCTTTTATTTCTTGTTAAGAGAAGTTATCTTTTGGTTTATAGACTGAGCCTCAATTTATTGGTGTGTATATTCAGTCCACCAACTGAAGATGAGGAGAAATACAGAGTGATAGTCCATTAAACCAGAATACAGCAGTCAGGGTTCTCTGTTTGATTCTTAGATCTTACTGTTGTTCAGCAAGGTACCAGAAAGATGAAGACAAAACTTCAATAGAAGATAGGTGAGGCTTTTAAAACTGAACCTGTGTTGAGTCTTCATTGTTAAACCCAAACACACAATTGTGACCTTGCTGTTGCATTTGTTCAGCCAAAGTCAAAACCCCCAAACAAAATAGATTGTGATTAATCACAATCAAGTGACTGCAGGAACATAAGTTAGTTATTGTGCAATATGTATCAAAGAAATATTCATTTCGTAAGAAGAATAAGAGTTGGAGATTTTGCATCCAATTCGTTCTGTTTCCTTCTGGAAAAGTAGATGTCCACAAAGCGTCTGCAAAGCCAGCAGAGTTCAGGTTGGTAACTTAATGGAGTGGGATTTTGAGGTCAAATTCTCAGTTGTAAGTTGACATTTAATTGGCTGATAAAATCAAAATTCTTTGTGCAGGAGAGGATTGTTTGATATCAAGGAAATTGAGACAAATGATATTTGCATGATAGAATAATGAATTTAACAAGATGCAGT
>NC_063336.1:70347729-70358017 GCF_021869965.1 Rhincodon typus | reverse complement strand
TCTCCTTCACAGATGCTGCCAGACCTGCTGAGCTTTTCCAGCAACTTCTGTTTTTGTTCCTGATTTACAGCATCCACAGTTCTTTCGGTTTTTGTTAATCCTGAGACCCAGATAATGTTCTAGGGCCCTGCTTCAGCAGATGGTGGAATTTGAATTCAATAAAAAAAAATCTGGAATTAAAAGTCTAATGATGACCATGAACCTGTTGTTGGAAAAACCCATCTGGGTCACTAATGTCCTTTAGGGAAGGAAACTGCCATCCTTACCTGGTCTGGCCTACATGTGACTCCAGACCCACAGCAATGTGGTTGACTGTTAAATATTCTCTGGGCAATTAGGGGTGGGCCCAGGGCACATCCAGCCAGTAACGCTCACATCCTGTGAATGAATAAAAAAGAAACTGTCTATCTCCTCCTTAAATCTCCTCAATGACCCACGGCACACTGTACTCTCACAGTGTTTGAAATGGTTTACAGTTTTGACAGAGTAAAGAAAGAATAAATGACAGAAGAGATGGTCCACAGATTCCACAGATTTAAGGTGAGTTGTGAAAGAACCAGTTGTGACGTGGGGAGATTGGTTCTAATGCAGGAATCAAAAACACACTATGCCTGAAATTGCAGGACAGGCAGACTGAGGGGCAAAAGTAAGTTAGAGAGGGAAACATTTCCAGGGCAGTGGGGAACAAGAGAAAGCATGAGATCAATTGAACCACATTACCAAAGAGCTAGTAACAATGTGATAAACCGAATGGTCTCTCAGTGCCGTAGACATTTGAGAAACGCAAAACCGAGGTAACAAGAACATTAGAAAATATCAGGCTCCTCAACATTTGTAAAAGGAAAGATTGAAGACTAGCTGGAGTCTCATACTCTGGATCAAAATTCATGCTTCCAACACAAGGACCATTTCTCAAAGATAGTCCAGCCCTGTAAGGTTTTCTCTTATGACTTTTGTGGAATCTCTGTGATAAAATGCTCCATCTGGTGGCTAAACTAAATATGCCTTATCACAACAATCCCCATCGAGGTGCTGAGTCTGAAACTGGGATTTGGATTCAGATCGGACCCGATTTTAACTCTGTGTCAGTGGGTGTTCACGTGTGTTAAGATCTCATTCAGAGTCTCTGTCAGAGAGATCAGTCTTCTCCGCACAGATCACAGTCTCATCTGGTTCAACCAGAACTGAAATGATAAGGAGTAATTAGGTGTGACATCATTGTAGTGTTGACAAGCAGTTTGCTGGCTTCATTCAAACTGTTCAGCATCTCACTCCAAACTGGCCTTAATCCCAGGTGCAAAGCTGACAAATGAAAATTCAATCCTGCCGTTTACCCTTCTTTAAAATGTGCTCGTCTTTCAAGACCTGCGTTCCTATAGAACCTTCCACAATCTCCAGTCATCCAGAAGTTCTTTCCAGCCAATGCAATAAATGATGGGGTGGCACGGTGGCTCAGTGGTTAGCACTGCTGCCTCACAGCACCAGGGACCCTGGTTCGATCCCATCCTCAGGTGACTGTCTGTGTGGAGTTTGCACATTCTCCCTGTGTCTGCGTGGGTTTCCTCCAGAGGCTCTGGTTTCCTCCCACAGTCCAAAGGTGTGTTGGTTGGGTGGACTGGCCGTGGGTAATGCAGAGTTACAGGGATAGCGCAAAGGGAATGGGTGTGATGCTGTTTGGGGAAGTTGGTGTAGACTCGATGGGCTGAATGGCCTGCTTCCACACTGTCAGGATTCTAATTATGTTGGATGTGTAGTCGCAATGCAGCAGCCAAATTAATGCACAGCAAGATCCCACAAACAACAATGCAACACGGATCAGATCGTGCATACAGATCAAGGGATAAACGTTGGTCATGTGGGATCGTGTTCAATAGCGACCAAGATCAGTGAGTGGCGAAATAACTTCATTGAGCATCAGTAAGAGTCACAGTTTGAGGCAGCATTGGAATCCAAAATACAGTTTTACAGCAGCCTCTTTCATTCACAGTTTTTACACAGACTAAAATTGTAGCACTATTGTGTCACATAGTCGTATCTATTGTACACAAGTTTATGTGACATCTGTCCTGGGGAAGCAGGAGATATTTAAGCACTTACTAAATGGTGCATGTTACTCCTGATGGGATTCAAATGTCTGTCCAGTTGCATAATTAAGAGGTGTTAGTCCTTTTGTCTTTAAAGTTAGTAATGTTAGTAAAAATACTACATCTATGTTATCTAAATAAGGGAGAAATTATACGTGTGAATATTAAAAGTACAGAGGATGTTAAACTGATCTCCCGCAGCTGGGTCATGAGATTTCATCTACTGTTGTCAGCTTCTGACAGTTCCTACACATTCATTCATGCAGTTTCACAGAAGCGCTGTTTTGAAAGTAAGTTTCTTAAAGGAGTTAGCAACCCTATTTAATATGTATCTAAAAAGTATAAATCCATACGTTAATACAAGATGATAGTCCTAAATAAAAGTTAGAAATAGCTAGTGCAGTGTTATGGAAATACGTAGTAGACAAGGAAATTTCAAAGAGATAAAAAGCAGCAGGACTATAGGGACAGAGATAGTAGGAACTGCAGATGCTGGAGAATCCGAGACAACAAGGTGCAGGGCTGGATGAACACAGCAGGCCAAGCAGCATCATAGGAGCAGGAAGGCTGACGTTTCGGGCCTAGACCCTTCATCAGAAAAGGGGGAGGGGAAGGGGGTTTTGAAATAAATAGGGAGAGAGTGGGAGGCGGATAGAAGAGGGATAAAGGTTGGGGTGGAAGGTGTGACTATAGGGACATGCTGGTGGAGGAAAACTGTGACATCCTAGAGCCTATTCTGGGCCTGGGAGATGGTTGCTAAGGGCTCATTAATATTATAATCTTTCCATAGTTTCGAGTGAGATATACAGACACTGTGGTTCTGAGTAGGTTACAGTATTAACACCTATTCAGGGGTAGCCTTTGATGCAGGAACAGGTCTAACACTGCTTGCAGATAAGAATTGAAAAGTGTAAAGTAACAGGAATGGGTTGCAACCTAGGAAAGGATGTTTAGTTTATCTTGTAAGAGTAAAATATACTACAAAAAGGCGGGTTTATGAATGAATGAATGGAAACAAAGCATAGTAAACAGAGCGCTTGTGAGTGAGGCAGTAAAGAAAATCAAGATACAATATCTCACAGTCAGGACATCTCATTTATTTCCTATCCCCTTGAGAAGGTGGTGATGTACAAGTTGCTCTTCCTGAACCACTCCGAGAGAGAATTCCTGTTTATCCAGCCAGGAAATGGTTAACCTACTGAGTCACAGCGTTTGCTCACACAGTTGAAAAGGGTGCCTGCTCATCCAACAGGAAGAGCTAAGATAACAAGCATTTAGAAATAAATTTCGTTCAGAATTCAGCACGGGGCTGCAAAAGGCTGGAACCGTTTCAGCATAACCAGATCTCAAAACCGATGAGATGGGCATTGGAGGGGAAAACAAAATGAGATTTTGCTGCCGATTTATGAAGGAAAAAAATAGAGATTGCAATATTCTGCTGAGTGCTCGTAGTTAACTTACTGTTAGTTCCATGCAATTGAAATTAAGTTGTGTGAGATTGTTGTCCTCGGTACGCTGTGCAATGGAATGGTCGCTTAAGTTTGCTCCCATATGATTCACAGCACAGCAATTTCCTGACTTTGTTTCTGCTGTTTGAGAGATGCATGCCAAGTGTAGACTTGCATTTCTAAGTGAGGACGTGGTAGTGGGGAAGGGGTGAATTAGTAAGATTCTGAGCCCAATTTATCTTTTGTGCACCTTGGTGTAGTGTTGATGTCACTGGACTAGCAGTGTAGAGATGAAAGTTCCTGCATTCGAATCCCACCATGCTAAGTGGTGAAATTTGGATTCAAAGTGGTCTGGAATTAAAAGCTAGTCTAATGGTAACCACAGTCAATGGCCATAGAGTCATACAACACAGAAACAGACCCTTCGGCCCAACCAGCCCATGCCGACCATAATCCCAAACTAAACTAGTCCCACCTGCCTGCTCTTGGCCCATATCCCTCCAAATATTTCTTATTCATGTCCTTATCCAAAAGTCTTCTAAACGTTGTAACTGTACCCGCATCCACCACTTCCTCTGGATGTTAAAAGCTATCTTATTCGCTATTCTCCTTTAAAGAAGGAAATCTGTCCTTAACCCAGTCTGACCACCATTGACTCCAGACCCACAGCGATGTGATTAACTCTTAGCTGTGGAAAGCCAGTCAGTTCTAGGCCAACTAGGGAAGGGCAGTAAATGCTGACCTTGCCAGCAGGGCCCACACCCCTCACAAGAACAAATAAAAACACACATGTCCTTGTCGGTAATTATAGAGGAACCGAACATGCTGAATGACTGAGGTCAGAGCCATGTGGTTTCAGGTTCAAACACAAGGTGGGAAACCAAACAAGTTGCTAAAATGACATTTTTGAGAGGAATTTGAGAAGTGGGCAATGAACATGGATTGATGGTGGTCCTTTCAGTGGGAAGATGCGAGAATTGTTACATGTTTCTGGAAGTGATGCTTTCAGTTATTTACAGTCTAATAGACCAGAGACGTGGGGCGGGGAGGAGAGACCCTCTTGTATTGTGACTCACCAGCCATTCTTCACTGACTTTCACCATCTCATCACAGCAAGGACAGCACCTTGTGCTTAACCACAAGTTTAACGAACATGCTGGATCTTCACATGATTTGCCCACTTAACTCAGCACGTAAAGTTTATTAACATCTTCAGTGCCCTTTCAAGGAATCGATCATTGTTAAGGACTTTTGAACAATCTCTCTGGACCAGAAAATGAAAAATGTAAGTGTGGAGTTTCATTCCTTCAGGTTGTGATTGCTGTTGGGAGATTTTAAAAAACTATTTAGTCTCTGAAATATTTTTCTTGCCTTCTGTTCTGTCACTTTCTCCCTGTATCCAGTCATTCTGTCTCTTTGTTTCTCTTCCTGCACGTGATTTGACTCTAATTCACATTCTTCTCTGTGCTTTAATCTGGCTCTCTCTCACTCCTTCCTGAATCACAAAGATCCAAACTGGCTTGTTCCTCTCAGCTCAGCTCAGTCTCTCTCGGTTCACATACAGTCATAGAGCTGTACAGCATGGAAACAGGCCTCCTTGGTCCAACTCGTCCATGCCGACCAGATATCCTAAATTAATCTAATCCCATTTGCCAGCATTTGGCCCATATCCCTCTAAACCCTTCCTATTCATATACCCATCCAGATGCCTTTTAAATGTTGTAATTGTACCAGCCTCCACCACTTCCTCTGGCAGCTCATTCCAGACACGCACCACCCTCTGCATGAAACAGTTGCCCCTTAGTTCCCTTATAAATCTGCCCCCTCTGACCTTAAGCCTATATCCTCTAGTTTTGGCATCCCCTACCCCGGGGAAAAGACCTTGACTATTTACCCTATCCATACCCCTCATGGTTTTATAAACTTCTGTAGAGTCACCCCTCAGCCTCCGACACTCCAGGGAAAATAGCCCCAGCCTATTCAGCCTCTCCAGCCTCTCCCTATAGCTCAAACCCTCCAACATCCTTGTAAATCTTTTCTGAACCCTTTCACTTTTCACACATTTTTACTAAAGCAGGGAGACCAGAATTGTACGCAATACTCCAAAAGTAGCCTAACCAATGTCCTGTACAGCCGCAGCATGACCTCCCAACTCCTATACTCAATGCATTAACTAATAAAGGCAGTATAGATATACTTGATAACTCTCTGGGTAAAAAAATTTTGTTAAAACATAAATGTGACCAAATGGCCGTCTTGAACAACGTGATATAAGTTGCCTTGTTCCTGCAAAGCTTGGGTCAATAGATTAAAAACACGGAGCCTGAATTGATTTTCGCTGCAAATGAAGGAGCTATTGAACATGAACGTCAGCACAGTCCCATAGAACCATAAGCTGCTGTCCCATCGGAGGGAGCAAGAGAGAGAGAGAGAGACGGCTGATGGTTACTTTAGCCTGAGGGTCACCAATCATGGATCGTGGTGATCTCAGCTACTGCAAGAATTGAACCTACGCCTACAGTGACTGCTGGAAATCAGAAACAAGCTGGAGAAACTCAGCAGGTCTGGCAGCGTCTGTGGAGAGAGATCCATTGAACCTGTGCTACCAGTTTGCATCACAACCCAGGCACCCATGACTACACTAACCCAAACAACAAGAAGAGATTTGAAAATGTCCTGCTGGTTGAGTTTTTTTGTTTTGTACTGCTTTCAGACAGTCCACATTTACCCGGCATTAAAATGGTCAAGTTTCTTCGAAAATCTCACATTCCGAGAAATCCCGTTGGAGCCGAGCTCTTTACCACCGATGTAATGGAAGAATTCAGTACTCCTGGTGCATGCCTCGAGCGCCTATCGAGAGGTTTCGAGCTGTGAACAATGATCTTCTGTTCTCAGGGTTTAATGGACAGAAAATCAAAGGCTGTGGATGCAGTTTTCCACTGTGCGCCACCAGGTTACATCAGAAACAAGGAAATGGAAAATCTCCCCCTGTGTTCAGATCGACCAACATTGACGGCAGGCCATTCCCAATGCTTCAGAGACTGAAGTTTGCAAACCTGAGCATCGACAGATTTAAATCTTTTTTCAAGGCTCCCACCACATGCAGTAATTGTAAAGCATCATTTCCTGCAACAGATGAGCTACTTGCAAAGTTCGCTCCCACTGTTTCTTTGCCATAACCTGTTTGACATTATTACTGCTGGAAAGGTCTGTATTTATTTGGAGCCTTACCCATTCTCCTGGCATGAGTCTCCTGCTTCCGACCCAGAGGTTTCTCAGCTCCAGGACTTGAAGACCTGTTTATCAGCTTGCAGACACTCTGCAATATTCTCAGCAAAGGCAAACGTGTGAGGGAGCAAAACAGATAAAGATCTCTCGCCAGTATGTCAGTGTAGCCACAAGATCGTACAAAACGGGAGCAGGAATAGGCCATTCGGCCCCTCAAGCCTGCTCTGCCATTCAGTAGGATCACGGCTGATCCAACATTCCTCACATCCACTTTCCCGCCCTTTCCGCGTAACCCTTGAGCCCCCGACTGACCAGGAATCTGTCTCAGCCTTAAATACACACAAGGACTCTGCCCCCCCACAGCTCACTGTGTCAGTGTTTTCCAAAGACATGCAAATGACAGAAGAATTTCCTCCTCATCTCAGTCTTAAATTGGCCCCCTTTTATTCTGAGACTGTGCCCTCTGGTCCTAGACTCTCCCATGAGGGGAAACATCCTCTCAGCATTAACCCTGTCAAGCCCCTTAATAATCCGAAATGTTTCATTGAGATCTCCTCTCTTTCTTCTAAACTCCAGTGAGTAGAGTCCCAGTCTGTTTAACCTTTGTTCAAAAGACGATCCCTCCATACTCGGGATCATCCTAGTCAACGTTCTCTTAATTGCTCCCAATGAAATGATTTTTTTTTTAAATAAGAAGACCAAAACTGAAATAAATTGGCTTTATTGTCACATTTACTCACATGAGTACAGTGAAAAGTTTACAAGTCACCACTTACAGCGCCATCTTAGGTACAAAGGTACAGATTCTTGAGTGCAAAATCTTAAGGGAAAAGAATTAGAAAAATTGAGAAATGAAAAGTTCAAAATAACAGTTCTAAAGAAAAAAAGAAGTGATAAAAAAGAGAATTTGAGACAAAGTCCACTTAGTCCATTTCCCAGCTCTGGGATCAAGGACATGACCCTCCATTGGAGTGTTGACTGTACTCCAGATGTGGTCTCCCCAATACCTTGTACAGCTGCCTTAAGACTTCCCTGCTCTTATACTCCACTCGCCCTTAACATAAGGGCCAACATTCCATTAGCCTTCCTGATTATCTGCTGTATCTGGGTGCTAGCTTTCTGTGTTCCTGTTCGTCAGCAAGCAGATCTATGGCAGGAAATGGCTACAAAACAAGAACTGGAAAGTGGGAGCTGGCCAGATGGCCCTTTCGCAGCCAGTACAGACCCAATGGAATGAATGGCCTCCTGTACCTTATATTTTCAATGGGCATAAGAGTACGGTGTGGGGAGTGTTAGCTGGCAATTATGCCAGGCTGGAAGTAACCTTCTTCAGACCCAGGTATAAACAAAACCCTGCAGATGCTGGAAATCTGAAACAAACACAGTGAATGCTGGAGAAACTCAGCAGGTCCGTGGAGAGAGAGAAACACAGTCACTGTTCCAATAGACTCTTCCTCGCCCAATCATTTCCCGTTCTCCCCACCTCTGGGGATGGGAGATTGTGTCCCCTGGGTTGAGTTTCACCCGAAATCGACAAAGTGCCAGTCCTGGTGAGTTCCCTGGAGGGTCTGTCTCCCCGAGCCTGAGTCAGTTTTCTCTCGCTGCCACCCCAAAATGGCTTTGTTACCTACTTACCATGCCCTGTGCCCCCCTCCCACCCCTCCAATAACCTCAGGTAGATGTGCTGGTCTTTCCCAGGACACACACTCTCCACCTCCCCCGATCACTGGTGCCATGCAGTCCACAGCTGCCCTGCACGGCTTGTTTTGTTTGCCTCGGGCACATCAGGCACAGGTAATTGGCACCGCGCTTTGCCAGAGGGGTTCTGGGAGTGTTGGCAGACAGGGGAGTGTGTACGCGGTCGCTGCCCAATGTAGTGGGCCTTGAGAAGTTGATGACTGATGGTGGTCCGGAGGAGCGGGCACTGAGCTGGGGTCACTGGGTACCTGCTCCAATTTCACACCGGGGGAGTGTCACTGTCTGGTTTCTGTGCAGTGAGTGGGAGAGTGGGAAACCGTGCATCGATGAGGAAAGATGGTGTAGTACCACGATGCTAATGCTAAATCTCCCAACCCTCACTAGTGGGAATCTTGTCTTACCGTTCAGCACGTGCTTAGAAAATGGGATTTTTTGTTATGGTTGCACAGAATCATACAGCATAGAAGAGGCCTTTCGGCCCATCAAATAGCGCCAAACTTTCTACACCAATCACGGTCTCCCACAGTTAACCCTTTTAGCCTTGAATTTTAATCTGCTATAGCGATAATACCACTAAGGCCATCACCTCCCTGTAGTTAATATTTATGCAGTGCCCTATGCTTTGTGCTAAAATAATTATGCTCTATATCACAGTGATTTAGCATAGCTACAGTAAACAGAATGATTTTGATAAAAATCAATTATTTGGTTTTGTGTGTGGTGTCTGTTATGTGTGTGTATGTATGTTTGTGTGGGTGTGTGTGTGTGTGGGTGTGTGTGTGTCTGTTGTGTGGGTGTGTGGGTGTATGTTGTGTGTGGGTGTGTGTGTGAGTGAGTGTGGGTGTGTATATGTGTGTGTCTGTGTGTGTATTTTAGGGATTGTACATTTAAGACAGAAATGAGGAGAATTTTTCCCCTCGGATGGTCATAAGTCTCTTCCTGAATAGATGATGCAATTTGACGTTTTGAATGTTCTTAGGGCAGAGGTGGGTAGATTCTCGGTAAGCAAGAGGGTGAAAGGCCATCAGGGGCTGGCCAGAAAGCGGAGGAGCCCAAAACAGATCAGCCACGATCGTATTGTACAGCAGAGCGGGCTCAGGGGGCCGAATGGCCTGCTCTTGCTCTTAACTGATCTGTTCCTCCTTGGCCTTTGCTGCAGTCTGTTACTGGCCTCAGGCTGTAAAGACACTAACTGTTCCTCTAGAACAGTTCTGAGGACGGGTCACCGGACCTGAAATGTTAACTTTTGAGTTTTTCCTTCACAGATGCTGCCTGACCTGCTGAGCTTTTCCAGCAATTTCTGTTTTGGTTCTGGAACTGTTCCTCCAGATTTGAGCGACCGTTCTCCCACTGGGGAGGGAAACTACCTGAACATCGGTCGAGGGGCGCTCTGTTCAAAGTTCCAAGAGCGACTGTTTTTTGGAGACTTGGGAACAACCCTGGGTCCCATTTTCCATCCTTTGGAGTGAAAACTCTACATAACCCGCTTATCGTTCTGTATTCTTCCAATTCATGTGACCACTTGGTGACACTTCTGCATTCTTTATGTTTTTTTTATTCATTCACGGGATGAGGGCATTGCTGGCCAGGGCAGCATTTATTGCCCAGAGGGCAGTTAAGAGTCAACCACATTGCTGTGGGTCTGGAGTCACATGTAGGCCAGACCAGGTAAGGATGACAGATTTCCCTCCCTAAAGGACGTTAGTGAACCAAATGACTTTTCCCTGACAGTCAACTATATTTCCACCTTGTGAGGAAAGGGCGCTGGACCCAAAATATTAATTCCGCTTTCTCTCCACAGATTCTGCCAGACCTGCTGAGTTTTCCCCC
>NC_063336.1:70336588-70347229 GCF_021869965.1 Rhincodon typus | reverse complement strand
ACTGTAACTTGACCATTATTGCACAATGCAGATTTGATGTTGTGCTTTTGTGGAATGCCTTTACTATGACAGTGAATCCAGTTTAAAATGTCAAACTTTTCCACTCCGAGTGTTCTTTTAAAAACTAGTGGAGTTAATTTAGATATTGAAAGTTATGTATACTGTCACTGGAACTACTAAGTATTTAAATTCTAGTACTTGGCAGAGGAGGTCTACGTATGCATATTGTGTATACAGAAAACTTTTTGAATAGAATTATAGTTTTACATGGCCAGTGAAGCCTACATAATAGCTGCCTGGCTGAATTCAGTACTGCGGCTACTTGTCCTAAATTGGTACAATGTAAATTCAACACAGGCAATGATCGTTTTTGTAAAGTGACAAATGGTCAATAAGTAGTACTGGTTATGGTTAACTTGAAAGGCTTTGTTTGGAATTAAACTTGTCTTGAGGCTCTGCTTATGGACGTATGCTTGTCTTTAATGTAATAAATTTACTATTCTGTTGTGAGCAATTATCTAGTTCTGATTTTTGGCTGAACGTGCTGTAGAAAAGTTAATCTTTTAAAAGTTGTGGCTGTCGCTGGATTACTGAAGTACAATAGTGGGCCTATTGCTGGACCAGAGAATTTGCAAGACCATAGGAGGTCTCCTGTCAGCGTCAGCACAAGTGAACTGGAAAGCATTTATTTTACAGAATCTAGATCTCTTTAGCTACCACCGCAGCTCCAGTTGCATTGTCAATGTTTCAGTCTACATGCTGCTAACAATCCTCCTGCTTTGAGCGCAAACTAGGCGGAACTACTGCAGATACCAAAGCAGTGTGTGCGATATTGAGGTATGAGCTCTACTAAGAAAGTGTGTAGGGACTGATTTTGATAGTTTCTTGTCACAAATTCTGATCTGTTTATATAGTTAATTGTCAATTCTGTTTTGCAGCTGAGGACAAAGTTGACCTCTGAAGAAATCCAGAAGTTTGCAACACTTCTACATGAATATCGAAATGGTGCCTCAATTCATGAGTTTTGCATCAGTCTTCGACAGTTGTATGGTGACGGTAGAAAGTTTCTTTTGCTTGGTAAGTTACATGTCTGACTTCAGGTTTTAGAGTTAAATAGTAACGTTTCTTGCTTTCTCTCATGAAAATTTGTATTTCTCATACACTGACGAAACTAATTCAGCTTTAATACAGTCTTTAATATTTCACTGATTTTTATTTGATTTGATTTTATTATTGTTACATATACCAAGATGTATTGAAAACTTCTGTATTGCATGCTAACCAGACAAATCCTAACTTAAGTACATCAAGGTAATAAAACAAAGCAGAATATCGTGTTACAGCAACAGAAGGTGCAGAGAAAGATCAACTCAGAGGACTATTCATAAGTCTGAGAACAGCAGGGAAGAAGTTCTTGGTATGTTTTTGTATCTTCTGCCTGATTTAGAAGGGGCTGGGAGAGTATTACTTGGATGGAGGGGTCTTTGATTATGTTGGCTGCTTTCCTGAGCCAGCAAGATTGTAGACAGTCAGTGGAAGGCTGGTTTTCATGATGGACTGGGCTGCATTCACAACAGTCTGTAATTTCTTGGACGAAGCAGTTGCCTTAACAAGCTGATGTATCTGGATAGGATGCTTTCTATGGTGCATCTTTTAGAAATTGGTAAGAGTCATTGTGGACGTGCTGATTTGCCTTGGCCTTCTGAGGAATTAGAGGTGTTGGTGGGTTTTCTTGACTGCAGCATTGACTTGGATGAACCAGGATAAATTGATATTACTCCTAGGAACCTTTGAGCTCTCAACCACCTTTTACCTCACCACCATTGATATAGACAGGCATGTCCTCCACTCTGCATCTTGAAATCCGTGACCAGCTCCTTTGTTTTGCTGATGTTGAAGGAGAGATTAAAAACGGAAGAGTATGCTTGAAATCTGAAACAAAGCATAAATTGCTGGAAAATCTCAGCAGGTCTGGCAGCATCTGCGGAGAGAAATCAGTTATTGTTTTCAGGTCCAGTGTCCCTTTTTCAGAACCCCTTCTAGGGTGGTGTCATCAACAAATTTCTAAACTGAGTTAGAGCTGACTTTGGCCACACAGTCGTGAGTGTACAAGAAGCTGAGTCCGTAGCCTTCGGGGCACTGGTGTTGAGACAACTTGTGGAGAAGGTGTTGTCACCTATCCTTACTGATTGTGGTTTGTATGTCAGGAAGTCATGGATCCAGTTGCAGAGTGGTGGGTAGAGATCTAGGTCTCGCATTTGTAGATGGGTTTTGTTGGAATGATGGTTTTGAAGGCAGGGCGACAGTCAATTATTAGGAGTCTGATATAGGTGTCCTTGTTATCCAGGGAGATGGTGCCTGCTGTGGAACTATTGTGACAGTAGGTGAATTGAAAAGGATCAAGGCAATCTGGGAGATTGGAGTTGAGGTGTGCAATCACTGACCTCTCAAAGCACTTCATAATGACAGATGTAAGAGCCACCAGGCAATATTCATTAAGGCACTTTGCCTGAATTTTCTTTGGCACTGGGATGATAGTGGTCTTATTGAAGCAGGTGGGTACCTTGCATTGTAGTAAGGGAAAGTTAAAGTTGTCTGCTGTCAAGTGGTGCACATAGGAACTGAGTGCATGGTAGGGGTCTCCATCCAGGCCAGTTGCTTTCCGTGCGTTCACCCACAAGAAGGCCAATCTGACATCAGTGGTGACTGGATGCAGGTGTACTCAAGGCTATAAGGGCAGGTGACATCATTTCATTGATCTTCTGTTCAAAACAAGCATAGAATGCACTGAACTAATTGGGGAAGATTGCGTTGTTGTCAGCAATCATGCTCTGCCTGGATTGTAGCTGGTTACATTGACTGTGGCAAGGCTTACATGATATGTTAGCATGGGACTTTCACCATTCATGGATTGAGAGGCGTTGCTGGCTGGACAACCTTTATTGCCTATCCTTAATTGCCCAGAGGGCCGTTCAGAGTCAACCACATCGCTGTGTGTCAGAACAGGAGAGTATGGCAGTTTCCTTCCCTAAAGGGCATTAATGAATCAGAAAAATGTAACTTTCCAACAATCAACAATGGATTCATAGTCATCGTTAGATTCTTAATTCCAGATATTTATTGAATTCAGGTTCCACTATCTGCCATGGCAGGATTTGAACCCGGATCCCCAGAACATTACCTGGGTCTCTGGATTAACAGTCCAGTGATAATACCACTAGGCCATCGCCTCCCCAGACTCTGGTTTGGTATTGTCTCTTGGAATACCTGATGGCTTTGCGAAGATCATATCTCGATGTCCTGTATAGGTCAGGGTCACACAACTTGAATGCCTCAGACCTGGACTTCAGTAGGGAGTGGATCTTCCAGTTCATCCATGATTTCCAGTTGGGGAACGCTTGGATTAACTACTTCGGCCTGCAGTCCTCTAGACAATTACTGATGAAGTCTGTGACAGTAGTGGCATACTTGTTTAGATTGGCTGCTGAGTTCTTTTGAATATGGACCAGTCCAGTGACTCCAAGCAGTCACATAACTGCTCATCCTTTACCTCAGACCAGCAGCATATGACTCTCTGTCCTGAACCTTTGTGTTTCAGGTTCTGCTTATAAGGCGGGAGGAGGAGAATGGAACAGTAGGCATCTTTTGGTCGTGCAGCAATGGTACAAGGTGTTTGGGCCTCTGGTGGGACAGTTGGTAGTACTTTGGTGGCACATTCTTGAAGTGGCCTGGTTGAAATCACTAGCTACTATGAGGAAGGCCTCAGTATTCCACCTCAAGGCTATTTGTAGTGGTGTATGTTTCATCGTGTGCTTTTTACTTCTATTCTGACAGCAGCTCACATCCCACCCGTGCAAAAATGATTTCCCGCAGCAGGTAGTAGGGTCGGCACTTCACAGATGTTCTGGATCTGGGGAGCAGTAACTCATCAGGGTTGTCCCCGTCCAAGCAGCAAGAGGTGTTGATCAAGACGCAGACCCCTTTGCCTTGCCCAAGGACACCGTGTGGTTTGTTCAGTTGATTGAGAAGCCCTCTTGTTGTAAAGCATAGTCAGGTGAAGTGGAAGTGAGCCATGTCGCTGTAAAACAGAGCACACAGTAGTCTCTCAATTCTCTAGATCTATTTAGCAAACTATACACTATAATTCCTCAAGTTGTACAGTAACCTATTGAATAGGGGTCTGCAAGGTGTTGCTGACATTTTTAGTTTTAATGTAATTTTCACGAAGTAATTTTGACTTTTTATTAGAAACAAACTTTTAGTCTTTGTTTTTCTGGTCAGGCTTACCAAAAATACAATACTGCAGATGTTTGAAATCTGAAAGAAAAACAAAATACTTGAAATAGTTGCTAGATCTAGCAGCTTCTGTTTTTGGGTGGGGTTGCAATGGGGAAGAGCGAGAGAATGTGTGTCTGGTGATCCCTTCGCTGCATGGAGAAAATTCTGCAATCTAGGAGTTCTTCAGTAAGAAAGGAGATGGTTGAAAGGAAAGGAACCTTTGGAATTAGGATAGAATTAGGTAACAGAAAACATTACTACTTTGTCATCTTAATGTTTCCTGCCTTTCGTATTAACACAGTGCTTTTCATTTATTCTAT
The DNA here is from genome assembly GCF_021869965.1 of Rhincodon typus. Classification (NCBI taxonomy): domain Eukaryota; kingdom Metazoa; phylum Chordata; class Chondrichthyes; order Orectolobiformes; family Rhincodontidae; genus Rhincodon; species Rhincodon typus. Next base: position 70,342,631 of record NC_063336.1, on the reverse strand, counting down.
CCTTCCAGATTAAAACTGCTGCATCTTTAAGTATTTTCAGTTCTGATGAATGGCCATCAACCTTAAAACACTTACTTACTATTCCTCACTATAGCTGCTGCTAGGTTTGCTAAATGTTTCCAGTATTAATGTTTATTTCATATCTGTACTACTACTGAAGCTGTACTAGGACATGTCATCACTGTTCATACATGGGAAATATTGTTGGAACAAAAGTGTCATTTTTAACAATCCACTTGCATATCTTTTCAATTGTGTCACTTGTTACGTTGACACTAAAAATTTTTTAATCACGTTTCTTTAGTGAAACTATCCATTTGTTTCAACTTGTTCCATTTATTTAATTCTTAAAAATTATGTTCTATCTAAATTCTCAGTCCTTAGATTTGCGCCGACGAATTTCTGATGGTCTTGATCACCCTTGTCAGTTCTGTTTTTTTCAGTTCCAAAGAAGACAAAAATTCATCTTTACCTTAAATTGCACTGTTGGGAAAGTGAGTTCTACATTTGTGAATAGAGGGTTTCTGATTTCATTCTTCTCAGCCTAGCTCTACCAAGCTTGCTCAAATACAATACAATGCATGTTTCAGTCCAACAGCGTTACAAATAATTGAAGCAGACATTGTAAAATGAAACAAAGAGCATTGTCTATTTCGTTCAGGTGGGAACATTCCTAACCTTTTGAGCAACCTTGAGCAGCTGATGGTAAAATGACAGCAAAACAAACTGCTGGAGAAACTCTATCTGAAAGCATCTGTGGAGGGAAAGTAATTAACAAAATGTTCAGTGACAACTCCACTCACTTCAGAACTGATGGTAGCAAGAAAAAAGTAGTACCTCTGCTAAAGACGAGGTTGCGGAGTGAGATGGCAGGAAATGGGGTTGAGAGAGAGAGGGAGAAAGAATGACTGTTAGGGAGACAGACGATGGGTAATAGTATGCTCAGAAGAAAGAGCTGATAATAGAGACCAAAGATATGTGAAAAAGGATTGGTGGTGTTGAAACCACATTGAGCAGTACAGTCTCCTCTGCACAGGGAGACGCAACACACCTGCATAACTGCTTTGCAGAACATCTACATTCTGTCTGCAAGCCAACCCTTTTTGTTCATCTTTTGGTCCACACTATCAGTTTTTCTTTCTTTCCCCTGTGCTTTGTCTCCTTAATTGTGTCAAGCTCTCCCTGTGGGTTCCATTCTCACTCCTCCCCTTCTGTTTCTTTCCCCAGCCCCACCCCAGCACAAATACCACTATTTCCTAGCTACCATCAATTTAAAAGAAGTTTCATAAATTTATAACATTAACTTTTTGTATCCACAAATGCTTTCAAACTTGCTGAGTTTCTCCGGTAATTTGTTTTTTATTTTGCTTTTCAGCATCCATAGTTCTTTAATTTTAGACCGAAAGCAGCACTGAATTTTATATGCAATGTTATTTGCCATCAATTATCTAAGTTTAAATCAGACATTTCTGCATTTAGTACATCCGGAGTTTTGTATTCAATTACAAAGTTAGCACTAAATTTCTGTGTTGAAGTTCATTTGCCACTTAACTGCTTACTCTGCAAGTTTTCTAATGTTGACTTGTATTAAATTTGATTGCTCCTCAAATAGCTGAACAGTTTGGTATCACCTGCAAAATCTGACTAGGTTAATCCATGTGAACCACTGATTGATTCCTACCTTCCAAGCTAGATAACCAGACTTACTCTGCACTTCTTACCTTTTTCCCACCCAATTTGCTGTTGTCTTCTCCCTCCACTTGTTCAAGCCTTTATCCCATGCCTGAAATGAGGTACTGACCAACTTTTTTATGGCAATCCAGGCACTGCAATCTGCTGCATCACTGTTGCCAATCTTTTAAAAAAATCCTCAGGTTAGTTAGTTACGTAAAACTGGCTTTTTGGAATTATGTTGACCCATAAATCCGATCAAGACATCTGTATAAATTTCATATGGATTCTAGTATCTTTCCTTTTACAGATGATACTGATTTGGCCAAAATTTCAGCTTTTTCTCCCTCCCTTTTTCCATATCGTAATGATATTGCCCGCCTTTCCTGAAACAATGCACTTGATTCTACAGAATACTTTTTTTCTTGTATTTGTAAACTAGTGCCTCTTGTCCCCTCCCTAAATTTCTCCTGTATGTAATTGTAAGGCCGTCGTCTGGACTCTGGGGACTTTGCCTTTTTTTCTTTGTTTAATTATTTCTCTTTCTATCCCACTGTTGACCATTTAAACTCATTATCTAACAAAGTGTCTATTCCATTATCCTTAAGTATGTAGGTAAAATCATCAGTTTCCTTTTCTTGAGTTTATCTTCTCATCCTTTTAATTGCTGTACCCTACTTTAACATTTAATGAAAAATTTTTTGCAATTTGACTAACTTGTTTGTCTTCCTGAGTTTAACTTCTCCCTCAACTGTTGCATTTCTTTAATCTATTATTATCTAAGACTTTTATCTCTTTATGATTTCTAGTTTTGCATGGTACTTCACAATTAACTTGCTATTAACTGCATTAATTCCTCTTGGACTCTGTTGATTACTCACCTAAATATTTTCCATGATTCGTTTTTTTTTTTCATTAAGATTTCTCTTATTGATGAAGGTAGAACTAAAGAAAACAAATACAATGCTCCCCAAACTTTATCTCCTGTGGTCCCATTTTGAGACTTGAATGTTATTATGGGCCATTAGTAAGAACTGTTAGAGCAGGTGTACAGTTGTTATATCTTGGTCTGAATTCCATGTAATATTATTGCTTTCAGATCTTATGACCCCAAAATTTTAGCCCACTTTGGGTCCTGACTTCCACTTTTGGAAACCCTGACAATACCATTTAAGATGTATCATTTCTTGGTTGGTTGCAAATAATGTTTCACCATTATTTTCCTGGAACTTAGCCCACTAATATCATGTATTAGTGAATGTTGTGGGTCCTGAACCTTATTTTCATTTGAGCTGCTGTATTAGGTGATTTGGGTAAGAATTCTCTTGGATTTAACTTGGGATCATTTTACAGGGGGGAGTGTTGCATGTCTTTCTTGAGGTTATTGTGACGAAAAATTACAGCAGATTATGCAGTCGCAGTTTGACCCCTTGATTTGTGGGGAAGCATTCAAGTGGAAGTCAAAGGCAATTGCTGCACTGTAGTGACTTATTTTGCACTGCCTTGAACAATTGGCAATTAGCAATAAAAGAAGTGTAATTACAGATCTGATATTACTCTTGCTATGCATTCTATCATATTTAAGTCCAATTTCTAAATTTTAGAAGCTTGCATACTAATTTGAATGCATCTAGTCCAATGTATTTGTAGTTACCTTCTGCTTCAACATCAATGCGGTGGGTTGTGAGGTGTTGAGTATATAAAAGAAAAATTAATTTAAAATTCTACTAAGAGGCTGGCTTCTATTTATTTGTTTTTGCAACAATGTCATGTTTGTCTTCCAGGACTCCGACCTTTCATTCCAGAAAAAGACAGCTTACATTTTGAAAATTTTCTAGAAACTATTGGTGTCAAGGATGGAAGGGGCATTATAACAGACAGTTTTGGCCGATACAGAAGGACTTTGAGTAATGCGTCCAATTCAACTACAAATGGCAATGGAGCAACTGCAGGCTCGGATGATCAGTCCGTGCCTTCTGAGGGTGATGAATGGGATAGAATGATCTCTGATATTAGTCACGATATAGAGGCCCTTGGCTGCAGTATGGACCATGATTCGTCTTGAAATAAAATTTGCACATCCTGTTAATAGCCGTCAAACTTCTTTCTTATACCGATGCGTTCTTAAATGAAGTTTACTACAATGTGAATATTTAAATGGATTGTTAAAACATTTCTACAAATGAAGAACATGAAGAAATCAGGCCATGTCTTTTTTTTTAATTGTTGAAAAACTGCTTATTTGTATTCAAACCTTTTTGTAACAAAGCAAATACCTGTTAGGCTTGCGTGTTCCAGTTGTGAGCAAGACTTCCCTTGTCATATCACATGGTTTTGTATCTAAACTGCACAATGTTACATATTGCAGTATACTGTGATGTCAGGGATGATTTGATTCAATTCTGGGCCGATTTTTCATTTTCAACCCAAGGCTCCACAAAGTTGAAATTTCAGTGTCCCATTTCTGCTCAATGGTGTTGCAGCATGAGGTTATGTCTGGTGCTAGCAAATAATACTGCACAGTTTGAATTCCTGTGAATCTTGGCTGCATATTCAAATGTAGCAGCTGAAATTTGCCTTGTGACCAAACTAGGCAACGTATTTCCATTTTTCTCATGGGAGGTGCAGAAAAGCTGGTATGTGATTTGTGAAAGTTAAGTTTGCATATAGTTGGAGTGCATTATTGTGATTGCAAATAACTAAAATCTTGGTAAAGACAATTCAAGTAATTGACTTTTTTCTTAAGAATAGAGCCACGCTGCAGATTTTGTTCTGCTTTCATCTGGTTAAGAATTCCTGCAAATGTCTGCTATTCCTGCAATAGCCATGGTCTACTTCCATTTTCAGATAAGGGAAAGCATTATCATATCAGTTAAACTTGTAGAGTTTTATACAAAGGTTTAATGTTCTGCTGAACTGAACAGTAAGGTGCACCATAATGGTGTGTCTGTATATTGATACTTTTTAAAATGTCCTTTCTATTTCTGCACACCCAATGCAAGTATTTTTAAATTTAAATTCTAATTAAAAATAAGGGCTATTTAATCATGGCCCATTCAAATTTTTCATGTAATGTGCTGTATTTACTCTCCAATTTAATGAGATTAAAAGGAAGAAAGATATTCATGAAACTAGAGATGTAGCTTCAAACTTGGATAATAGCCCATTTGGATGCTGTATTTATACTGCATTTAAACAACTCTTCTTAAGTAGTCTATTTGCTTATTGGCATGACTCAACATTTTACCAATAGATGTACTGTATTGTATGTGTATGTGACCGTGTGCAGTGGGTAGAATGTATGAAGTTCATATGCATAGCATGTGGAAACCAGAAAACCTCAAGATCAATCTAAAAGAATGGATCTGCTATAACTGCCAGTATAATGATCTTTGGAGCCACTAACTTTTTCATGAAGTGTTGTTAGATGCTTCAATATCCCATCCATAAGTTTGTAGGGAAGTAACTTGGTAACAGTGCTTCAAGTGATTTGATTTTATGCTTGGGTTGTAAACCTAAATGTAATTATTATACTCTAGCAATACGTGTTAAATCCACTTCAGTGTCCCTTTGAAAATGTTTTAGTGTCGTGAATTCAGATATTGAGTTGAAAACCACTGGCATTGTACTGGCAGACTACATGGTGGGTTTCCAGTTCGGATGCTCAATTAATTGTATGTACCTAAGAAAGTGACTGTGTGTACCATGTCATTGTGGTGATTGTCTTATTTTAAATATTGGGATGGAGGTAGGGTAAAATACAACTGTATCAGTGAAATATTTTGAGTGCAAGATGATGTAAATGTTTGAATTTTTCAGGTACAAGGAGTGGGTGGGATATTGAGCTACCCTCTTTGGATATGAATATTAGATATTGTTTTCTGCATCACTTGTCATTGATTATGCTTGGGTGTTTTGTTACACTTCCCCATTTGACTGAAGTTAGTTATTCTCTTTTCCTCCGGCCTGTTCAGAAATTTGTCCACTTTGTGTACAAATGTGTACAATTTTTTTGCTTTGTGTGAGTTATCATTTTACACTGTATAGAATATCTGCAAAAGCAATTCCAAGTTTGTGGCACTTAAGGACTGGTGCATGTTTTGTAATGCTTTACCTTTTTCCAAACTGCAGACTGAATTCTGGCAGAGAATGAATGGGTATCTGTTCTGAACAACTAATTGGGGTGTTACTGAAGTGCAATCTGCTGTTGTTCCATTGGTCAACTACTTCCAATTATTCTCAATCACAGCCCAGAAGTTCAGAATACAGAGATAGTAGGAACTGCCGATGCTGGAGAATCTGAGATAACACGGTGTAGAGTTGGATGAACACAGCAGGCCAAGCAGCATCAGAGGAGCAGGAAAGCTGACGT
>NC_063336.1:70321428-70336088 GCF_021869965.1 Rhincodon typus | reverse complement strand
TCTAGGCCCGAAACGTCAGCCTTTCTGCTCCTATGATGCTGCTTGGCCTGCTGTGTTCATCCAGCCCTGCACCTTGTTGTCTTGGATTCTCCAGCATCTGCAGTTCCTACTATCTCCTTATTCAAAGTTTCAGCTAGCATATGAACCATTGACTCATTCCATCACTTCCTATAAAGTGTAATATCTACAAGATGGAGCAGCTCCTGCCATTGGATTTTCCATGTTGGACACTATGGGATGAAATTCAATTTTACTCGTGGGACAAAGCTAAGAGTTGTGGATCAGACTCATCCCACCACTTTTCTGATTTGAAAGGCAGCAGGAGAGGCATATGTCCAAAATGGAACTTGGCAGGTTTAACACTGTGGCTGATCAACAAAAGGGATGGAGGGCTAGTGCTTCCTTCCCAGGTCTCCTGCATCAATTGGAAGCCCAGCCACTACCACCAACAGTTTTGTCTTCATGGATCCAGCCTGCCCTATACAAGATCCTGATGACACACAGAACTGCTGGTCTCCCAGTGGCCTGCAGTAGGCCAGCAGAACTATGATATGGGACTTACCCTGGAGATGGACAGAAGTTCCAAATTATATTAATTACAGGGCCATCATCCAAAAAGTTAAAACATATGATACAGCCAACAGAGGTAGGCTAAACTCGATAATGTACATGTCAGTGCAGGGAGCCAGCTCTCAGCATGTAACTCAACAAATTAAGCTGATGAATTTTCAACAGAAATAGAGAAAGTTAAGAAAATCTTGCATTATATGAGGCATCTTAAAGGGCATCTTAATGTGCTTTACAGTCATTTTGTACGCAGCAAGTTCTCACATACAGCTGTTCCATAATGACTACTGTGTTTTCCTGTGATATGGATTGGGGAATAAATATTGATCAGGATGCCAGGGATAATTCTCTTTGCTCTTCTTCAGAATGGTGTCATGCACCTAAGAGTTTAATGGTCCCCAATTTAACGCCTCATAGGCGAGACAACACTTCTGGTATTGCAGCACTCCCTCAGTGTGCACAGAAGTATCAACCAGGAACACAACTTGAATGCACAGTCTTCAAGAGTTACAGTTGACTCTGTATAAGAGAAGTAACAGATTTAAAGCAAGCACAGAGTAGGGAAAGGGGAAGAACAAATTATGAAGAGAGGGTAGAAGGAAGAAGAGATCAACTGTAAAAGCAGATGTAACATAAAAGGAGATGCACAAGTGAAAAAAACAAGATTTGAGTCCAGAGGACTGTAAGCGGGAAAAGCAACCCGCCAATTATGAACAGCTGTTGTCCAAATACTATAGTGGTAGAAGGGACAGTGGTTATGATCTGAAGTTACTGCGTTCAGTGTTCAGTTTGAAATATTGTAAAGTGACTCTGACATCTCTGTCCTCAGCTTCCCACACACTTCTAATAAAAAGAAAGCCTTGGATTTATATGGTGACTTTCACAACCCCTGGACATCCGAAGCACTTCAGAGACAATTAATTACATTTTTAAAGTGGGGTTACCTGTTGCAATCTCGGGAATGCAAAATTGAGCATGACACCACAAACAGAAAAATGATAATCATGAAATGGTGGCAGCACAGAGGGCAATTTGGCCCATTGTGTCCATACTGGCCTTCTGTAAGAACAATGCTCACAATCTCCTTTCTTTTCCACGTAGTCTTGCAAACCTTTCCTCTTCAGACAGTTATCCAACTCCCCTGCATCTCCCTCTATTACATTCTCAGACAGTGCATTCCAGAGCCTAATCACTTGCTGCATTAAAAAAAACTTCCTTATGTCACCATTGCTTCTTTTTGACCTTAGATTGATGTGCTCATGTTCTTGACCATTCCATAAACTGCTTCTCTCTATCAACCATGTCCAACCTTCTCGTGATTTTGAGCACCTCATTGAAATCTCCCTTTATCTCTAACCCTTTCATCTCTAACACCTCCAATTCGTCAATCTACCCAAGTAACTGAAGTCCCTGATGCCTGGAATTATCATTTTGATTATTATCTACACGTTATCTAATAACATTACATCCTTTCTAAAGTGTGTTGCTCTGAGTTAAAGACAAAATCCCAGATGAGGTTGAATGGAGATTTTATAATAATTCACCACAAATTTCTTGTTTTAATACTCTACACCCTTAAATATAAAGCCCAGGATTCCCTATGCTTTTACACACCACTTTCTCAACCTATCCAGACGCCTTCACAAATCGTGCACATACACAGCCAGGTCCTCGTCTCCTGCAACCCATTTAGAATGGTTTCCTTTATTTTATATCGCCTTGCTTCATTCTTCCTACTAAAACTTCACACTTCTCTGCATTAAATTTCATCTTTCATGCGTCTGATCAATTTCATTTAGACTGTGTCATTTTGAAGTCTACCATTATCATTCTTACTGTTTGTAAACTCTCTCAGTTTTGTGTCAACTGCAAGTTTTGAAATTGTATCATGTGCACTCAAGCCTGTGTTATTAATATTGATTATGAAAAGCAGTAATACTAGCCATGAGCTGTGGGAAAACCCGAAAATATACCTTCCTCAAGCCCACGTGAAGTAATTCATCAGCACATTTTGTTTCCTGTCACTCAAGCAGCTTTTGAAAGTTCATGTGTACCACATCAACTACATAACTGTCATCAAAACTCTCTTGTTATTTATTCAAACAACTCAATCAAATTGTTGAGAACAATTTGCCCTAAACAAATCCTTGCTGCAATTTCCTAAAGAATTCATAATCACTAAAGTTTAATTTTTCCCAGATTAACATCTCTAAAAACTAACCTGCCACTGAGATTAAAATGACTGGCATGTATTTGGGGGATATACCCATCCATTCTTTTTTATTTGATCAAGCAGAATCTTTGCATGAGCAGTGGCAGATAGTTAAGCAGACATTTCATAATGCTTAACAAAAATGTATTCCAGTAAAAAGAAGGACTCAACATGAAGGATGAATGAATCATGGTTAACAAAGTTGGTCAAGGAGAAGATCCAGATTAAAAACCTAAGGTGTACAAAATGATAAAAAAAAGCACTTATAGGCCAAAGGATTGGAAATTTTGTAGAAACCTACAAAGATGAATGAAAAGTTAATAAAGGGTGGGGGGGAAGGGATATGAAATTGATTATGAAAGTAAATTGGCAAGAAATATAAAAACAACAGCAAAAGCTTCTACCGATATATAAAAAGAGTAGGTAAAGTTAAGTGTAGGACCATTGAAAGAATAGACTGGAAAATTGATCATTGGGAACAGGGAAGTGGCAGATAATTTTTATCAATATTTTACAATGATAAATGACACTATGAACATCTCATGGATATCAAATGAGAAAGGTGTTAATGGAAGGAAAGGTCTTGTAACAGTATCTAACATAAAGGACAAAGTGTTTGACAAATTACTGAGACTGAAGACAGACAAATCACCAGGACCTGATGGCTTGCATCTCAGGGTTTTAGAGGAGGTTGTTGCAGAGGTAGTTGAGGCATTGGTTGAAATATTCCAGAACTCACTGGATTCCAGGAGAGCTCCTGTGGACTGCAAACCCGTAAATGTGATATCCTGTTCAGGAAATGAATGAGACAGAAAGCAGGGAACTATAGTCCAGTTAGCTTAACATCTGTTGTTGGAAAAATGCTAGAGTCCATTATTAAGGAAGAAACAGCAGGACACTTAGAAAGGCTTGACACAGGTAAATAGAGTCAACATGGTTTTGTGAAGGGGAAATCAAGTTTAATAATTTTTCTAGAGTTCTTTGATGGCATAACAAGCTGACTTGGTAAAGGGGGACAAGTAGATGTAGTGCATTTGGATTTCCAGAAAGCATTTAATAAAAAGTTACATTAAAGGATATTGCATAAGATAGGAGCTGATGGTACTGGGACAAAAGCACTAGCATGAATTAAGGGCTGATCAACACACAAAGACAGTGTGCTAGGATTAAAGGGTCTTTTCAGATTAGAAATAAGCAAGTAGTGGAATGCGACAAGAATCAGTTTAAGGGCCTCAATTAACTCTCTGTATCTTCGAGAAGGAGGCAGAACATAATGTATCCTTTGCTGATGATAGGAAAATAGATGGGAGAGTACATTGCGATGACAATTTAAGAATTTGCAAATAACTATATATATATATGTTGAATGAATAGAGAAAAACTTGGCAGATTGAGTTTAATGTAGGGAGGTGAGGTCATTTGTCTTGGTAGGAAGAGCACTGAGGGATCTGGGTGTCTTGTACATGAAATGCAAATGTTAGTCAGCACAGAAATTAATTACGCAAAAACCTAGAAGATAGGAGCAAGAATAGACTATTTAATCCCTCAAGCCTGCTCCACAATTTAATATGGCCATGACCGATCATCAAACTCAATATCCTAATCCCACTTTCCCCCATACCACTTGATTCCTTTAGCCACAATGGCTATATCTATCTCTTTCTTGAAAACTCAATGCTTTGGCCTGAAACATGTTCTGTGACAGTGAATTCCAGAGGCCCATCAACTTCGGGGCGAACAAAATTTTTCTCAACTGAGTCCTAAAAGGTTTACCCCTTATCTTTAAACTATGACCCCTGGTTCAGGACTGCCCCATTATCTGGAATATCCTTCCTGCATCTAACCTCTCCAGTCCCATGAGAATTTAATAGGGTTATAGACTCATACGGTCATAGATATGTACAGCACAGAAACAGACCTTTCGATCTAATTCATGAATGCTGACCACCTATCCTAAAGTAACTTTTAAATGTTAAAATTATATACCACTTTTTCTGGCAGCTCATTCCATCCACACGCCACCCTCTGTGTGAAAAGTTGCTCCTTAGGTCCCTTTTAAATCTTTCCCTTCTCACTTTAAACCTATGCCTTCTAGTTTTGGACACCCCTATCCTGGGGAAAAGACCTTGGCTATTCACCCTATCCATGCCCCTAATAATTTTATAAACCTCTATACTGTCACCCATCAGCCTCCAACACTCCAGGGAAAATAACCCCAGTCTATGCAGGCTCTCCCCATAGTTCAAACCCTCCAACCAAGGCAACATCCTTATAAATCTTTTCTGACTTTCAAGTTTAACAATATCTTTCCTGTAGCAGAGAGACCAGAATTGAACACAGTATTCTAAAAGTGGCCTAACCAATGTCCTGGTTTGTTGCAAAATGACATCTCAATTCCCTTACTCAATGGACTGGCCAATAAAAGCAAGCATACCAAACGCCTTCTTTACTACTCTGTCTACCCGTGACACCACTCTCAAGGAACTATGAACCTGCACTTCAAGGTCTGTTCGTTCAGCAACTCTCCCCAGGACCCTAACATTAAGTGAATAAGTCCTGCTCTGATTTGCCTTACCAAATTGCAGCACCTCATGTTCATCTAAATTAAAGTCTGTCTGCCACTCCTCAGCCCACTGGCCCATCTAATAACGGAAGTCTTGCTGCAATTCTATGACAACCACCCTCATCTTCTAAACTGCAGTGAATACAAATCTAACCAATTCAATATCTCCTCAGATGTCAGCCCTGCCATCCCAGGAATTGATATGGTCAACCTTCCCTGCACTCCCTGTACAGTGAGAGCATCCAACTTCGGATAAGGAGACCAAAACTGCACACAATATTCCAGGTGTGGCCTCACCAATACCCTTTATAATTGCAGCAAAATATCCCTGTTCCTGTACTCAAATCCTCTCGCTATAAAAGGAGGCCTACATACCATTTGTTTTTTTACTATCTGTCACACCTGTGTACCCTTTCAGTGACTAGTGCATGAGGACACCCAGGTCTCATTGAAAATTCCCCTCTCTCAATTTATATCCATTCAAATAACAATCTGCCTTCCTATTATTGCTACCAAAGTGGATACCCTCATGTTCATCCACATTATACTGCAATTGCCGTACATTTGCCCACTCGCTCAACCTGCCTAAATCATACTGCAACATTTATGCATCCTCCTCACAACTCACTGTTTAATCCAGATTTGTGTCATCTGCAAATTTTGAAATATTACATTTAGTTCCCTGATCATTAACATATACTGTGAACAGATGGGATCCTAGTACCGATCCCTGTGGTACACCACTAGTCACTGCCTGCCATTCAGAAAAAAGACCCATTTATTCCTATTCTTTGTTTCCTGTCTGCTAACTAATTTTCTATTCATCTCAATGCACTACCCCGAGTCCCATGCACTTTAATTTTACACATTCATCTCTTATATGGAACTTTATTGAAAACCATCTGAAAGTCCAAATAAACCACTGGCTACCCCAATAAAATCTACTAGTTACATCCTTGAAGAATTCCAGTAGGTTTGTCAAGTATAATTTCCCTTTTGTAAATCCATGCTGACTGTGTCTGATTCTATCACTGTTTTAAGTGCTCTGTTATACAATCCTTGTTCGTGGACTCTAGCATCTTCCCAACGTCAGACTCACTGGGTCTATAATTCCTTGTTTTCTTTCTACCTCCATTTTAAATAGCGGGGTTACATTAGTTATCCTCCAATCTGTAGGAACTGTTTAGGAGTATAAAGAATCTTGGAAGCGAACCACCAATGTATCCATTATTTGTAGAACCGCTTCCTTAAGTACTCTGGGATTAAGAAGGCCAATGGAATTTTGGCCATCATTTCTAAGGGTTTGGAGTTTATAAATAAGGAAATGTTGCAACTGTACAGGGCATTGGTGAGGCCACACCTGCAGAACTGCTGATTTTGGCCCCCATATTTAAAAAGATATACTGGCAACATACAAGATCCTGAGGGGGCTGTACAGGGTGAATGTTGAGAAGATGTTTCCACTAATGGGAGAATCTCAAATGTGGGGACATAGTTAGAGAATAAGGGGTAGCAATTTCTTTTCCCAGAGAATCGTGGATGCTTGGTATTCTCTACCCCAGAAAATTGTATTTAAAAAGAGGGTAATTTCCCATGCCTACCACCTAAACATAGATCTTCCCTTTTGTTTTTCAGTTTTCCTTATTTCCTATCTCTGCAGCTTGGCTAAAACCTATTAAATTTTCTAACTTTATCAAGTCCATCATCAATCTGAAATGTTAATTCTGTTTTTCTTGTTACGATGCTACCAGGCCTGTTCTTGAGTAACGGAAATACATTCTGCTTTTGTATTATTTAAAAATAAAACATCTAAAATTAGAGTAGATAACTCATTCAACACAAATTCTACGTGTGTGAGCGTAGCTGACAAAAGAAACAGCAGAAAAAGCTCACTAATTTTTCAGCATGTGACAAGTTTACACACAATTAATTGAAAGAATGAGGTGTAATGTGACTCCAGCATAATATCTACTCTTCATGACACAAGCAAATGCTCTGTAAATTCTTCCATTGTGAATGAAGTGTCCATTTTTCTGAAGAAGGATCTAGACCCGAAACATCAGCTTTCCTGCTCCTCTGATGCTGCTTGGCCTGCTGTGTTCATCCAGCTCTACACCTTGTTATCTCAGATTCTCCAGCATCTGCAGTTCCTACTGTCTCCACTTCAACGAACTGTACTCCAGTATGCATGAGTCCACACTATTGAGCTGGTCCCTTATAAAGCTGTTGACTCTAATACAGGTCTTGTGGTAAATGGGTAGTCCCTACTTCTCAGCCAGAAGCTCTGGCTTTAGGTCCCACCTTAGAAGCTTTTGATTGGCCAAGTAAGGTGCTTTCAAAAGGCAGCCAAATGGGGTGAATATTAACATTCACCAATGGCAGGAAAGAGTGGGAGAGATTCTGATTAGTCATGTGATAGAGATATATGCTGAAAGACTGAGACTAAGTAAATAGAATGTGAGGAAACTTATGCAGGGTATAAACACCAGCATAAACTAGTTTATCTGAATACCCTGTGTTACTGTTGTTTTTTTTCTATATGAAAAATTACATATTCTGTAAGATCAGATTTATTCTAAGTTAGTACATTCTATGCATTATGATTCATTTTACTTTTGTATCTATGTTTCAAAGTACAGTGAAAAATTTCTTCATCAATCATTGTCTTTGTAGCCAAATTTCTGTTGAGATATAAATTTTTGCAAGATTAGTTGAAGAAGGCAATTCTGATCATTTAAACTCACTCTCCCAGAACAACAACCCTATCATCTTCCTGTTGCAATTTCTCATTGTTTCAAACTAATTTTTATACATTTCTCCTACTTCAGATGGGTAAAGCAATTTATCACTTCATGGCCTTCCCTGAGGTACCCCTTTTCAATGAACCTTCCTTATAGCTGTTCCTTCTGTCACAGTATATTTGTTTCATTAATCTGCATTACTTCATGTTTCAACATCAAAAACTGTATGTAGTTCACAAATTCACCGATATCTCACACAAACTCAGTTGAAACATTTTGCTTTATTCATTCAAAGGATCAGGGTGTCACTAGCCAGCATTTATTGTCAATCCTTAACTGTCCAGAGGCAATTAAGAATCAGCCACATTGCTGTATGTCTGGAGTCATAATTGGGCCAGAACTGGTATAGATGACTGATTTATTTCCCTGAAGGACATTGGTGAGCCAGATGTGTTTTTATAACAGGCATCAGTTGTTACATGGTGATTATTAAGCTAGGTTTTTATTCCAGATCTTTATTGAATTCAAATTGCATCATCTGCCATGTTGGGATTCAAACTCAAATCCCCAAAACTGTAACCTGAGATTTGGATTACTAGTCCAGCGACATTAACACCATGCCACTGCACACGCCTTGTGTGTGGAACATACTGATAGCACGTAGGTAGTAAAGGCAGTGGTCATTATTGCCTATTGACAAGTCAGTTGTATTCTGCAACTATCACAGGTTTTCTCCTGAATACTAAGGAGACTGCTTGGGAAACTTTCACCGTCATAATGAAGGGAATCCTGGCACCTCTCTGGGCAATAAAGAGACAAATTCTATCAGGCTTCTATGATGCATCCACAAACATGCAAATATCCACTTGGAATATTCAATTTGACACACCTCTACCTTCAATCCAGTGGGGTTAGCAGCGAGGACTCCATATAGATTAATCCATTGTAACTGCTGGCATCTTGGTCTGCATATTTTAAGGATCTGATGCTGATTCCAATCCTTCTTTGAAACGTGGACTCCTTTTTAAAATTGTAGTTGATTTTATCAGGTTTTACCTTTCACATATATCTTGAAGGATCGGTGATATCTTATATTTCTGTCATTATTCCTTGATTGCATTCTCAAAAATGAGCACTCCGGGGTTGATTACTTAGCATTCCTAATCATTTTAACTTACATCTCTTTTATAGTAATTAATATCACATAAGTTATTGTCGCAGCAGTTACATAGAAACACTCCATTTCAAATTGTATCACATCAAATAATACCATTGGGGTAACAAAATCCATGTCAGGCCTTTTAACATTTTGACCTTTACTGCAGTACAAGCACCTTTTAAAAAGTAAATAAATCATGTTCTACACTGACCTGGTCAATGGCTAACTGTCATTCTTGCTTCAGCAGCTAATATTAGAGTCATACAGTCATAGAATTGTATAGCACGGACACAGACCCTTTGGTCCAACTTATCCATGCCAACCAGATATCCTAAATTAATCTAGTCCCATTTGCCAGCATTTGGCCCATATCCCTCTAAACTCTTCTATTCATGTATCCACCCAGATGCTCTTTAAATGTTGTAATTGTACCAGCCTCCGCCACTTCCTCTGGCAGCTCATTCTACACACAGGCCACCCTCTGCGTGAAAAAGTTGTCTCTGAGGTCCCCTTTAAATATTTCCCCTCTCACCTTAAACAATGCTGTCTGGTTTTGGACTCCCTTACCCTTGGAAAAACACTTTGGCTATTTGCCCTATCCTTGGCCCTCATGATTTTATACACCTTGATGAGATTATCCCTTAGCCTCCAACACTCTAGGGAAAATAGCCCCAGTCTACTTAGGCTCTCCCTATAGGTTAAACACGCCAACCTCAGCAACATCCTTGTGAATCATTTCTGCACCCTTTCAAGTTTAACAACATCTTTCCTGTAGCAGGGAGTCCAGAAGTGAACACAGTATTCTAAAAGTGGCCTAATCAATGTTCTAGTTAGGCGCAACATGACATCTCAATTCCTTTACTCAATGCACTGACCAATAAAGGCAAGTGTACCAAACGCCTTCTTCACCACCCTGTCGACATGCGACTTCACCTTCAAGGAACTATGAACCTGCACCTCAAGGTCTCTTTGTTTGGCAACTCTCCCCAGGCCCCTACCAGTAAGTATATACATCCTGCCCTGATCTGCCTCACCAAAATGCAACACC
This sequence comes from Rhincodon typus, assembly GCF_021869965.1. Classification (NCBI taxonomy): domain Eukaryota; kingdom Metazoa; phylum Chordata; class Chondrichthyes; order Orectolobiformes; family Rhincodontidae; genus Rhincodon; species Rhincodon typus. Next base: position 70,325,798 of record NC_063336.1, on the reverse strand, counting down.
TAACATATATCTAAATTAAACTCCAATTGGCACCCTCCTTGGCACATCGGCTCCACTGATCTTGACAGCTTCAATGATAGATCCACCATATCCTTCTGCTGGTGGTCATGGCCCAAAAAGAAAAGCATTTTAATCTCAATTTTGATCTGATCTGGAAAGTGCTTATGGAATAGGGGTGCCTGCTGAATTCTTCACAATGATCAATAAGCTTAAAAATAAAACTGAAGGTGGTGTTTCCTAACCAGAATTGTTCTTAGGATTAGACAATAAGTATATAGGAACTGGGAGCAGGAGTGGGCAATTCAACCCATTGAGCCTGCTTTGCCTTCAGTATTATTATGGTTGATCTCATCTTAGCTTCAACTCCACTTTCCTGTCCACTCTCCAGAACTCTTTAATCCATTATTGATTAAAAATCTGTCTATCTCTTCATCAAATTTACTCGAAGTACAGCTAACCACTCCTTTCTGGGGCAGTGAATTCCAAAGATTCATGACTGTTTGAGCGAAGTAATTCCTCCTCATCTCTGTTTTAAATCTGATACTTCTAATCCTAAAATTATGACCAAGTTCTAGTTTTCGATTGTGCCAAAAGCTGAAACATCATCTCTACATCTATTTTGTCAATCCCCCTTAGCATCTTATAAACCTCAATTAGATCTTCACTCATTCTTCAAAACTCTAAAGAGTATCAGCCTAAACTGCTAAATCTCATAATGCAAACATTACACCTCTGGAATCTTCATAATGCAAACATTACACCTCTGGAATCAATCTAGTGAACCTCCTCTGAAGTGACTCCAATGCAACTACATCCCTCCTCAAGTGAGGGGACAAAAACTATACATAATACTCCAGGTCTCGTCTGACTCATGCCTTTACAGTTGCAGCTAAACCTCCCTACTTTAATACCCTAATTCTTCAACAATAAATACTAAACTTTCATTTTACTTCCTTATTCCTGTTGAACCTGCATACTAGTTTTCTGTGATTCATGCATGAGTATACTCAGATCCCTTTGCATTGATGCACTCTGACATTTCCTTATTTATTTATACACACTAAAGGCAACAAGAGGTATTAGAAGGGAGTGGAAGTATGGCGTTGAGAAAGGATTAGCCAGAATGGCAGGCATTTGATGGCCCAATTGGTTTGCTCCTGTTCCCATATTCTGTGGTTCCATTCACAGATCCAAAGGAAATCATTCAGCCCATTATGTCCATGTCAGAAATAATTACAATGTTTCAGAGAAGATGCCCTGCCATTTTCTCAGGTAAACTATATACGATGGGCAATATATGTGGCTGTGCCAACTTCACCAAAATCCCAAAACCAAACCTAAAAAATACATAGGTAACTACAACCTGGATAAATTCCTGGAATGGAGCAATACCTTTGGACACACCATGTAACAAAATGATAATTTTTTTTTTCTATTCATTTGCGGGATGTGGGCATCATTGGCTGGCCAGCATTTCTTGCCCATCCCTCGTTGCCCTTGAGAAGGTATTGGTGAGCTGCCTTCTTAAACTGCTGCAGTCCTCCTGCTGTGGGTTGACCCACAATGCTATTAGGGAGGGAGTTCCAGGATTTTGACCCAGTGACAGTTGGACAGCGACAGTGAAGGAACGGCGATATATTTCCAAGTCACGATGGTGAGTGACTTGACGGGAACTTGGAGGCGGTGGTGTTCCCATATGTCTGCTGCCTTTGTCCTTCCAGGTGGAAGTGATCATGGGTTTGGAAGGTGCTGTCTGAAGATCTTTGGCGAATTTCTGCAGTGCATCTTGTAGATAGTACACACTGCTGCTACTGAGCATCGATGGTGGAGGGAGTGGATGCTTGTGGATGTAATGCCAATCAAGTGGGCTGCTTTGTCCTGGAGCGTCTCAAGCTTCTTGAGTGTTGTTGGGGCTGTACTCATCAAGGCAAGTGGGGATGATTCCATCACAGTCCTGATTTGTGCCTTGTAGATGGCGGACAGGCTTTGAGGAGTCAGAAGGTGAGTTACTCGCTGCAGTATTCCTAGCTTCTGGCCTGCTCTTGTAGCCATTGTGTTAATGTGGTGAGTCCAGTTGAGTTTCTGGTCAATGGTAACACCCAGGATGTTGATAGTGGGGGATTCAGTGATGGTAACACCATTGAATATCAAAGGACGGTGGTTAGATTGTCTCTTATTGGTCATGGTCTTAGCTTGGCATTTGTGTGGCACAAATGTCACTCGCCACATGTCAGCCCAAGCCTGGATATTGTCCAGATCTTGTTGCATGTGAACATGGACTGCCTCAGTATCTGAGGAGTCACGAATGGTGCTGAACATTGTGCAATCATCGGCGAACATCCCCACTTCTGATCTTTTGATGAAGGGAAGGTCATTGATGAAGCAGCCAAAGATGGTTGGGCCTAGGACACTATCCTGAGGAACTCCTGCAGAGATGTCCGAGAGCTGAGATGATTGACCACCAACAACCATGACCATCTTCCTATGTGTCAGGTATGACTCCAACCTGGGGAGAGATTTCCCCCGATACTCATTGATTCCAGTTTTGCTAGGGCTCCTTGATGCTACACTCGGTCGAATGCAGCCTTGATATCAAAGGCTGTCACTCTCACCTCACCTCTGGAATTCAGCTCTTTTGTCCATATTTGAACCAAGGCTGAAATGAGATCAGGAGCTGAGTGGCCCTGGTGGAACCCAAACTGGGAATCACTGAGCAAGTTATTTCTGAGCAGGTGCTGCTTGATAGCACTGTTGATGACACCTTCCATCACTTTACTGATGATCGAGAGTAGACTGACGGGGCAGTGCAGTAAATCAACAACTTTCGGAGTAAGAAGGTGAGTAATAATGCTTGCATTTATAATTCAACTCATCATATTGCAAACATTTCCACTTTGTCAAGGTGCATTCACCATGGCTGTGTGGCAGCAGCTGTGGAATTCTACCAACATGAGATGAAAAGTGAGAAGTTGATTAAGGGAAGAATGCTGACAAAAAAAGGGAGAAATGCTGACCAAGACAATGGAGAAACTCACTTCAACTCTTCATAGTGCTGCAGGAGCTTCAGCATTGACCTGAATGGCAGGGAGGATCTTACTTTAATATCTGTTTAAAAGCTGTCTCTTTCCATTCATCGTTTCAGCAACACTTTAACTGGAAACACCTTGGTTGTTGAATACCATGAATGATTCCAAAGTTGTCTAATCCTTGAGGTAAGACTGGAAATAATTAGATTTTAGATTTAGATTTATTTAATATAGTCACTTGTTTCTACGTGCCGTGAAAAGTATATAATGTGGTCACGTTCTGGCGCCATCTTGGATTATGTAATAAATTACTGAATAAATTGTACAAGTGATAAAATACTGAATAAATTAATATTAAATTAATATTACTAAAACTAAAACAGCTTCAAATGTTAATCTTTCCCCCTTTCTGCCTTTCTTCCTAATTGAATTGACCTATAACATTTGCCAACTTTTATTTTTCAGAGGTTTGAAGAAGCCAGAGCAGCGCTCTTAGATAAACATCATAGAATTATGATTTATGAGTGATGATGGATTTTAAGAGAAGCTACATGTAAATGAATCAGATGAGATTTACTTTGCACTTATCTTGAATTCAGCGCATTTAAAAACGCTAATTTAAATGCTTTTTAAATTGTCCACACATCCAGACCTATTTTTGGTATTTTAATTTCCAAACTGTATCTACGAGGCAGCTTTTGCATTTCGCTCTTGTGGAACACAGAGGAACACTATTTACATAGGAGTGAAAACCCTGAAAAATAGAATAATGACTTTGCACCAAATACAATAAAGTAATCAGAGATAGTAGGAACTGCAGATGCTGGAGGATCTGAGACATCAAGGTACAGGGCTGGATGAACACAGCAGGCCAAGCAGCATCATAGGAGCAGAAAGGCTGACGTTTCGGGCCTAGACCCTTCATCAGAAAAGGGGGAGGGGAAGGGGGTTCTGAAATAAATAGGGAGAGAGTGGGAGGCGGATAGAAGATGGATAGAGGAGAGGATAGGTGGAGAGGAAACAAACAGGTCAAAAAGGCGGGGATGGAGCCAGTAAAGGTGAGTGGAGGTGGGGAGTTAGGGAGGGGATAGGTCAGTCCAGGGAGGACGGACAGGTCAAGCGGGCGGGATGAGGTTAGTCGGTAGAAGATGGGGGTGCAGCTTGAGGTGGGAGGAGGGGATAGGTGGGAGGAAGAACAGGTTAGGGAGGCGGGGACGAGCTGGACTGGTTTTGGGATGCGGTAGGGGGAGGGGAGATTTTGAAACTTGTGAAATCCACATTGATACCATTGGGCTGCAGGGTTCCCAAGCGGAATATGAGTTGCTGTTCCTGCAACCTTCGGGT
>NC_063336.1:70304654-70320928 GCF_021869965.1 Rhincodon typus | reverse complement strand
CACCCCCATCTCCTACCTACCAACGTCATCCCGCCCCCTTGACCTGTCCGTCCTCCCTGGACTGACCTATCCCCTCCCTAACTCCCCACCTACACTCACCTTTACTGGCTCCATCCCTGCCTCTCGACCTGTCTGTTTCCTCTCCACCTATCCTCTCCTCTATCCATCTTCTATCCGCCTACCCCCGCCTCCCTATTTATTTCAGAATCCCCTTCCCCTCCCCCATTTCTGATGAAGGGTCTAGGCCCGAAACATCAGCCTTTCTGCTCCTATGATGCTGCTTGGCCTGCTGTGTTCATCCAGCTCTGCACCTTGTTGTCTCGGATTCTCCAGCATCTGCAGTTCCTACTATCTCTGACACTATTTAAGATTATTAGCTAAGGTCAACACATATCAGGTCAGTGTAATTAAAAAAAAATGTACCCACAGACATAGGAAGTCATGATGAAATCTACGAATGTAAAATTCTTATCTTTTAGAAGTTCATCAATTCTAATTGTAGGATCAATAGCTTAAGGTGTTTATTATCACAACTGCAGAAGAAATTGCAGCAAACTACTCAAGAAATACTTGGACAGGTGATTCTGAAGGAAGAATGGAACGTTGCATTTTCTTCTGAGTTAGCGTAGCTAAAATCTCAGCTCCTTGCTGTACAGACAAAACAAAGACTTCAAAAGCAAAAATTGAACATACAGCTCCGGATAAATCTAAGTTTGAGAATACCAATTCAGAGATGATGACATCTTTAAGGGACACCTTTGCTTGGCTCACAAAGATGAACAAAGACCTCACAAAGCAATAAAGGAGCAAGAGTAACTTCAAGTTACGTATACTAATTCAGTAAAATGATTGTCACTTTATGGGCAGCCCTTGAACAACTTGCAAATGAGGTAGACTCGGCTCAACATGAGCAATAACTGAAATATTGGCTTAAGCTCAAAGCAATGCCTGAAGAAATGATAGACACACACGCAAGATCTACAAATTATTCAGAGATAGTCATTTCAAAAGTAAGTAACAGTAATGATGCTCCAATGAAAGAATAGAGAGGGACATAGAGAAAACCAAACAGCTATAGAAGCAGAAAGTGGAACAGATGCATGCTTCCAACCAATCAATTCAACTTGTTAAACAGGAACTACAGACAGTATTCCAGATGATTGTGAAAATCAACAACACCTGCAGACAAAATCACCAACAAAGATCTGGATCTAGTAAACTACCTACATATTACAGAGTCTTATTGGCTCACTTGTCATCTTAAACAGTTAAAATTACTTTGGAAGGGAGATGAATGTTACATGTGTACCTTTGCCTTTAAGAGGCTTTACATTTCAAAGACTCCAGATACTGTGCATATCTAAATATGGCTACAACTCTGCTTGTCAGATAGTCTGATTGGAAGCATGCATTAAACTCAATTGCTCTGCTGTAATGTTTGTTTTATAATTTAAACTGCATTTTGCAGTTCTAAATATAACCTAGACATGTAGTTAATCAATCCATGAGGAGCAACTAGTTAGTAGATTAATATCACAAACGTGATAGCACCCTTCTTAACAATATGGATGATTTATTTGCTTTCTACTTCTTCTAAGTGAGATTTGCACCTCTTTAACGGAAAGGTGATCTCACGTTGTTTTATGTGTATATGACTATTTTCTGCATCTCAACTTCAACTTTTTCAAATTATACAAGTAATGATTTTCTTAATGTCTTATTTTTGTCAAATATGTTTTTTTTTCGCTTTTTCCAAAAATTTTAAATGACTGCAGTGATGCTCGTTTACTAAATAAATCAATTTAGGCCTTATTTTAGCTTCTCAGCCTCGAACATTTTCTCTAAGGTAAATGTTTCACTGTTCCTCTAAGGGTACTGAGCTTACTCTATCCTGTATTAAGTACTTTTCCCAGGTTTATGATTCAATTTTTCCCCCATGTAACTTTGGTTAGACTCTGCAGTATTTACAAACTTTTTTCAGTAAATTTCATTATTTCTAGCTGTTTTGAACTTCTGCAGACAAGGCTTCATACTGCTATTGCTTCTGCAGGCTTATCAACAATGGGCTGTCATTTTCACTTTAACATAATTGCTTGCTTTTTTAAGCTGCTGAACATTTAAGATACTCTCAGTTTTCCTCCTAGAACTTGTTCTTTCTTCTCCTCAGAAGGTTATAGTTTCTGCATGATTTATTCAGATGTCCACCACTGCTAACATATTAAATGAGACAGTGGTGCCCATATGCTGTTACCATAGTATATATTGTGGTCCTGTACACTAAAACCATCTGAAATACCTTGGATAGATTTGCTGTCACCAATTTTTCTTGGCATTAGTCTAAATTACAGATACCAAATGGGGAATGATGACTGCACAAAGTCTGCAACAGAACAGAAACTTGGTCTTGTTAAAGAGTATAGATTTATTATATTGTATTTTACATCTGATTACATCTGAGTCACATAATAGGCTCTTGTGAGACTGCAGGGTGGACTTATTCTAAAGTACACATTACTGTTTAGCTGCATAGAACGTAGTACTAGAACATCTTTGTGACTGGCAATCAAACTGGATAGCTCCTCCCAGGAACAGCCCTTGATGTCTTGATGGATGAGGCTTATCTTGTAATCAGTTCATGACTTTATACAACGCACCCCATTCCTCCCCTAACCCCACATAACTCTTACCCATTTATTCATCACCCACTTACCCACTTCAACCTGTCCACCCAGTTACTAATCCACTCACTAACATTCAAATTGAAACTTTAAATATACCAAACTGCAGCCAGTACTCTTAAAAAGGAGCCAAGCCTCCCTTCCCCAAACTCTACCCTGCTCCAACACGGTTTCCCAAGGGACACTACTCTGTGTATCTCTGAGAAAGCTGGGTAAAGAAGACCCTGGTAGAAAAGTGTAGCAGTGTCAACTCAGGGGTATTTACAAGAGCAGCTGCAGAAATTGGTCAAATATTTTTGCCACTTGGAAAATCCAGACCAATATGTTTTGCTTTCAATGGCATTGCATTAAAGAAATTAGCCAGAGTGATCCATGTACCTGGGACACAACTAGTGGCCACTAGCCATATCTACAGGCACTGTGACAGCTATGTGACAGAGACCAACCAGACTCAGAGCTTTGCTATTTGCTGGAAGGATAGCTCCAATTATTATTTATTCAATTATATTAAGGTCTTGATTTTCTCCTGCTTGTTTATCCTAGGTCAATTATGACAACTGTAAGTAGAAGGGGAAAGCAGGCAGCAAGATGCGGCTCTGCTAATGTCATAATGTTGCCTTTTCTCTCCTACTGAAAATGGGACTTTTGTTTGCCATGCCAAACAAATGCCAGTAGCAACGTCAAATTCCCAGTCCATATTCAGATTGTGGATTGCTCTTACCACTACTGTTTAAGACCATCTGATGAAAGATGGTACGAGACAAGTAGTGACCTTGGTAATATTCACAGTAGTTATAAATGAAGGAAAGTGGGCCTTACAGACCCCTTGGCATTCCTCAAATGCTTACCTGCTGCAGACGTTGGCTGAGATCTTCAGTGGCAAATTAGTTCCTTTTTTTGGGGTGTATTGGCCTTGGCGTGTTTTCCTGTGTCTGTTCTGGTGCTGTAGTGCAATTTGTGCTAGGGCTCTTTGGTTCCGCATGTAGTCAAGTACTGTCCTCATGTCAAGGGCAGCTGTTTCCACAGTTTCTCTGGTGTTACCTTTTACATTCATTTCATTTCTGGATCAAAATCGTCATGAGGTCTGGAGCTGAGTAGTTCCGGCAAAACTAGAATTGAATTTTAAATAAAAATCAAACAAACTGCGGATGCTGTAAATCAGGAATAAAAACAAAGTTGCTGGAAAAGCTCAGCAGGTCTGGCAGCATCTGTGGAGGAGAAAACAGAGTTAACGTTTCGGGTCCGGTGACCCTTCCTCGGAACTGTTTTCTCCTCCACAGATGCTGCCAGACCTGCTGAGCTTTTCCAGCAACTTTGTTTTTGTTCTAGAATTGAATTTTGTTGTGATGTGGAGGTGCCAAAGTCAGAAGTCACACCACACCAGGTTATTGTCTGACAGGTACATTTGAAATCACAAGATTTTGGAGTGTAGATGTAGTCAGAGAGAAACACACAGGCACAGAATTCATGGGCGGAAAGATCGAAAGATCATACAAATGGTGTGAGTGGAGTCTCAAATAATGAGTCTCTGCAGGTTATCAACTGTGTCAAATGGTGTGAGTAAAGTGTCAACAACTGAATAACAAGTGGGGGGGATGACCTATAATCCAATTAATTGAGGCAGAGAGATAATTACAAAATATTAAAGATAAGGTGGTGCTGGAGACAAATCAAATGACCGAAATAACATGATAGATATAAAGTCACATGTCAAGGGTGTAACCAAAGTAATAAGTAATCCAAAACTGTACAAACTAGCTAAGGTAGAGAGATCATAACAATTTATCAAGGTGATGTCTCAAAACAGGACAGTAAGGAAGAACAGTGTGGTGGGGTCACATGTAGCCTGACATGAACCCCAGATCACAGTTGAGGCCACCTTCATGGGTACAGAACTTTGCTATCAGTTTCTGCTCAGCAATTCTGCATTGTTGTGTATCCCAAGGACCACCTTGGAGGACCTTTACCGAAAGATCGGAGGCTGAACGTCCTCGACCGCTGAAGTCTTCCCCGACTGGGGGGAAACATTCCTGCGTGGTGATTGTTGTGCAGTGTCCATTCATACGTTGTCATAGCGTCTGCATGGTCTCACCAATATACTATGCCTCGGGTCATCCTTGCCTGCAGTGTATGAAATAGACAACATCGGCTGAGTCACGAGGTTGCTATGGCAGTGTTGTATGGTGTTGCGGTCAATGTTGTCCTAAAGGCTGGGTAGTTTGCTGAGAATGATGGTCTGCTTAAGGTTTGGCGGTTGTTTGAAGGCGAGAAGTGGAGGCGTTGGGATGATCTTGGCAAGATGCTCATCATCATCGATGACATGTTGAAGGCTGCAAAGAACGTGGCTTAGTCTCTCTGCTCCGGGGAAGTACTGGACAATGAATGGTACTCTATTGGTCGTATCCTGTGCCTGTTCTGAGGAGGTCATTGCAGTTTTTTGCTGTGGCACTTTGGAACTGGCGATTGATGAGTTGAGAATCATAACTTGTTCTTATGAGCATGTCCTTCAAAATCTTTAGGCATCTGTTGCGTTCCTCCTGATCTGAGCAGATCCTGTGTATGCGCAGGGCTTGTTTGTAGGGCATGGCTTCTTTAATATGTTTAGGGTGGAAGCTAGAGAAGTGCAGCATCTTGAGGTTATCCGTAGGCTTGTAGTAGAGAGAGGTATTGAGGTGTCTGTCCTTGATGGAGATGCGTGTGTCCAAGAATGAGACTGAATTCAGAAGAGTAGTCCATGGTAGGTCTGTTGGTGAATGAAACTTGTTGATATCGCAAAGTAGTTGTTTTAGTAATTCCTCGCCATGACTCCAAAGGAAGAAAATGTCATCAATGTGTCTAGTGTATAGCATTGGTCGGAGGTCCTGTGCAGCAAAGAAGTCTTGCTTGAACTCGTGCATGAAAATATTGGCATATTTGGTCCCCCTTGGCTGTTCCGTGTGCCTGGATGAAGAACAGTTTGCCGAAGGTGAAGAAGTTGTGGTCAACAATGAAGTGGATAAGTTGTAGGATGGTGTCTGGAAATTGACAGTTGTTGGTGTTGAGTACTGAGGCTGTTGCAACGATGCCATCGTTGTGGGAGACACTGGTGTAGAGTGCCGAAACATCCAAAATGACAAGTAATGTTACTGGCTCGACTGATCCATGGGTGCTAAGTTTCTGTAAGAAATCTGCAGTGTGGTGACAGCAGCTGGGGGTTCCTTGTACAATGGGTTTCAAGATGCCCTCGATGTAACCAGAGAGGTTCTTACACAAGGTCCTGTTGCCTGATACGCTAGTGCCTTCTGAAGATGCTGCCTTCTGAAGATACACAAAACCAACACACCTGGATGTCCCCTTGTATCAGGCAATGGCACCCTGTATCAGCCAAGGAGCACTTCAGCAGTCAAGGGCATTCAGCATCTGAACTTCAGGTAAGCATTCTCTAATGCGGCCTTCGAGATACACAACATCGCAGAATCGCTGAGCATAAAGTCATAGCTGAATTCTCTACCTGTGATCTTGGGTTCATGTTGCATGACATGTGACTCCACCACACTGTTCTGTATCTGTAAAATCTTCCTTACTATCCTGTTTTGAAACCATCACCTTAATAAATTGTTATGATCTCTCCACCTTAAATATTTTGTACAGTTTTGGATTACTTAAAACTTTGGCTTGACCCTTGGCATGCAACTCCTGTACCTATCATGTTATTCCAGTCATTTGGTTTGTTTCTAGCACCACCTTATTTTTAGTTTTTACAATTATCTCTCTGCCTCAATTAATTGGCCTTCATTTGTTATTCAGCTGTTGACACTTCACTCACACTATTTGACAATGTTAATCACCTGCAGAGACTTATTATTCGACACTCAACTCACACCAATTGTATGATATTTTGATGTCTCTGCCCTTGATCTCCCTGCCTATAAATTCTGTGCCTGTGTGCTTCTCTCTGACTTAACCTGATGAAGGGTCTACACCCCAAAAACTTGTGATTTCAAATAAACCTGTTGGAGTGTAACCTGGTGTCATGCGACTTTCAAATTTTGTTATCAATCAGGTTATTACAGAGTCGATGTCACTTCATTGCACTATTAATTATTCCATCCATTCCTCAGGCTTTTTGGAAAAGGCTGACAGTACATCAAGTGTTGTGCACCAAGACAGCTTGGCTGGATGGGCAGGTAGTTTCAGTGCACAGATCTTCAGCTGGGATATTGGGATACTGTTGGAGCTTGCAGGTTTTACTGTCTCTCATGCACTCAGCTGCTTCCTACATTGCTTGGACTAAATTGGCTAGATAACAGCAGCTCTGATCATAGAATCCTTAATGAGTGGAAGCAGACCATTTGGCCCATCATGCCTGCACCAACCCTCTGAAGAGCATCCCACCCAGACCAACTCTCTACCCTATCCCTGTAACCCTGCATTTTCCATGGCCACGCCACCTAGACTGCACAGCTTTGGACTGTGGAAGGAAACTGGAGCAAACACATGCAGAGATGAGGAGATAACAAGGTGTAGAGCTGGATGAACACAGCAGGCCAAGCAGCATCAGAGGAGCAGGAAAGCTAACGTTTCAGATCTGGACCCTTCTTCAGACATGAGGAGAATGTGCAAACTCCACATTGACAGTTGCTTGAGGGTGGGATCCAGCCCAGGCCCCTGGCACTGTGATGCAGCACTGCTAACCACTGCGCCACTGTGCTGCCAGAGACCGTATTAGTATGAAAAGTAGAATTGTTCATTGCAAAGGTTTTGCTAAAGGTGCTTGAAAACATTTCAAACTTATTTTTTTGGGCAGTGGACATCTTCACAGTTAAAGATGAGATTTTTTTTTGGAACCTCCTATTCACATTTGCTGACTACATGTCCTGAACCATTCTTAATTGGATATGGTGGGGCTATACAGTTTTGCTTTCATTTGTTGCTTGAGGAAATGCATAGCTCAGTCTTTTTTGGTGTTTTAACAGGTATTCCTGCAGCTTCATTTGATTGCTTTTCATTCTAAAGTTTGCTGTTATCGTTTCTGGTTAACACTTTGGGATTGGTCTATTGGCTTGATAATGATCAAAAAGCAAAGGGTGTACTTGGCCATTGGGTTATGACTATAGTAGCACTTGGCCATAGGGTTATGATTATAGTAGCACTTGATACCACAACTAATAACCCGCAGGACCTCATGAATATTAATTTATGCTTTTAGATCTGCCTTTAGTTTGACATACCTGACAACAGAATACGCATACTCTGAAGACAGTCCTACTACTTATCACTGGCAAACCTACATTCTACATGCACATTAATGAGGAAAAGTTCAAGTAGAATACTCCATTTTGTTGGTTCCCTTATCACTGGGCAGAGAGAGAGATACCTGTTCTGCCAGATGGCCTTCAAGACTCTGCTCAGTCATTATAGCCCTGTATTATTCCCCAACTAATATTAGGTTATTTGCCACAAACCAGGAAGTGAGTTTAGATTTCTTTGGTCTGTATAACTTCATGACTAAGCAGTACCTTAACCAACTGGATCAAATGGGGAACTACATTAGTCTTATTGGGAAGAATATGATGCCCTTTAAAAGGTAATCATGGCCCAAATCATTTTAAGGTCTCAACGAAACACTTGCCCATAACCCGTCCACGAACACAATCTTAAGTGGCTAATGTTAATCTGCATTCAGTGTTCAAATGAGGCAGTTCATGAGACTGCATGCCCAGCAGGTGTCTACAACCTTGAGAGGATGGCAGCCCCACTGACAGAGATGGGCCCTGCCCCCCTAGGGTGGGAATAATGAAGTGCCTCGATCTTGAGCAATCCTCTGAGGAGACTTCTGAATGAGGCCTTACAGAACCCAAAATAATTGCAGTAATCACCTTCAGGTACTTATCAGATGTTGGCCTTAGCATGGGGTCCATTCATTCCTGGAATGAGCCAACATGGCATGGTCCTCCAATCTGTCCACAACTGAACGCTGAATTATGTAAAATAATTACCCACAATTGATATGTTTGTAGGCTTTATGGATTTCAACCACCAGCCCCTCCAATCCCACCCTAAAACGTTCATCAGTGAGGCTATGAAGGTTCCACCCAATGTATTAAGATAGAAGGAATGTTTATTTCTGGCAGCAAAACTAACTCTTACAGTTAAGTTTGTTTTGGAACAAAATGATAATGTAAACAAAGCTTTTGTACTGTCTCTAATCCCTGATCATTGAAGTGAAAAAGGGCAGTTGTAAGTTTTGTGTGCTAGACTGGACTTTCAGAGACAGTGTATTAATTCTGCATAGTGTTTGTGTTCTATCAACCTGTACTACACCGTCATAATGGTTACCACTTAATATAAAGGGAAACTGATGAAACCAAGACATTTAAGTACTTGTATAATTATATTGAAACATTTTGAAGTTTCAAAACTTACTTTGAGCTTGTACAGGAAGAGTCACAAGAACAATTTTATAAAATGAAAACTGTTTATATTTTTTTTTCATTTCAATCAATACATCATATAATGTATTAAAATGGAAAGGTACAAAATTTGAAATAAATACTTTCTGACTCATGTATAAATCTTTTGTCCAGATGATTTTATCTGCTCATGTTACAATAAAACATTTTAAATGACATTTCACTTTCTTTAAAATGCGTTCTGTGAAACAGAACATTAACAAATACAACAACAAAAAAACTGTTTTGGCGTGATGTCTTGACACACTACGTTCCCCAAAACCACGTAAATAGTGGTGAAAATAGTAGAATTCGAATCTGTTAACTAAACATACTTTTTAAAACTGCAATTTCCAATCAGTCTAAATAAGCAAGCCATGTTCTGCACTTAGGATACATACATTCATTAATGTCCAAGGGAAGACAGCCACAGACATTGAAAGTGTTGGTGAAGGTCAAGAAACATTATTTGTTTTTAATGGTTGCAGTGACTTTACATACATAGAACAAAAATTTAAAGATGAATGATTTAAGAAACACTCATTAAAAATACTTGAATTAAACCAAACCTGAAAGGTCACTCAGCTCATTACTTAGGCTTGACCAAATAAGCATTGTACTGTGTGCATATGAATTCTCAGTACTATAGATAATGACATTTTCAATTCAGGTCATTAGTCAGCATTTGGGCTCTATGCTCGTTGTGCAAATGTTGGACCCACTGGTATATTTGTGGAGTCTTTTTTTCTCACCCCAAAGTACCCTGGACAGAAAGCTAAAGCAGCCATTCAGTTCCATTCATTGCTTAAATCAAGAACTTAACACTTGTTGAACAGCCCAATGCTGAAATCAAATATTGATGAGATGAGCAGGCCTCTGATTTTTCCAGCATGGTGATCATCGACAATCATTAAGTTTAATTATTTTTTAAACTGTTTCTGTATGGAGTCAGGAGGAGAAGCTGTGATATTCTTGACTCCACAGGAATTATGAATAGCCAAACCCACACCATCGGGTAGTCCATTGCAAACCCTGCCTTGAAACTTACCTGAGACCAGGGTGGGTGAGATAGGTGATCTGACAATGTTCTCTTCAGCAAGTATGTTCATGCGGTCTGAGTACAAATTGCCACTGACCCCTACATGCTTCTGAATTTGAATGAACACTTGTTATGCACTACCAAGACTAGGTCCTGCTATAGTCCCAGTCAAACGCTTACCCTTGCTGTTTATGGCGACATTTTAAAATAAGAATAGATGTGGGTTATCAAAAATAGGACCACAGCTTAGAAATTACTTTTTGTAACATTAGCAAATAAATGATTCACACATTCAATCCCCTGTTCACTATATTTTAACTGTTAACCGGTTTATTTCAACTAGGTTAAGAGTTCCACTAAACATTGCACCAAGGAATCCCATGTCAATATGTTGTTAATTCTACATCTAGAAGACCAGACAATAGGATATAAAATGATAAAATGCCTAATAAAACAAGCATTCAGAAAAATGTGCTCTGTGATGTCCAAATGTAAAGTCACAACATAAAGGTAATTATCAGATTTTGTTATTTTATAATTTTACAGTAATCGTTTTGTTTGGCCACAGTTGTTTAGTGCTGTTAGATTAGGGAGGTGCGATTCCATGCGTAAGACATATATTTTTATTAAAATATATCTTAAAGAATTCTATTTTCAAATGCATTTTTTCCAATGATAACTTTTCCTACAGATTAACAGCCTTTTGTAATAACAGTTTAATAATGAAAAAAAATTAATCTCAAACATTTCAATGCAAGTATAACTAGAACTGAATTTAAATAATGCAAAAGCTATGTATGATACATGTAAATCTTTGGTGACTGTTTATTAATAAAGCTTCTGATGAATTTATTCAGCAGGGTTTGAGGGATGGGGAGAATAAATAGATTTTTTATTTATTATTTGCATGTGGGCTTTTATTATTTTGTACATGAATTAAATTAATGAAGTTGCACAGATTTTGCTTTAACTTCTATTTCAATGAAATAAAAGACCTTTTTAGAATTTGGTTTAACTCAGTTGACTACACCTCAATGACAAAGTTGCTATTGAACAAAATAAGAAATAATACTGTGGTTCTTGGACAATAATTTGCCAAAGACTGCTTTAATTTCCACAACCTGGTTTTAAGGAACAGTATTAAAATACAGTGGATGAACTTAAGAAAAATCCTAATTTGAGACAAGATGCAGTAAAAGGATAAAAGAGTTATTTTCTGATCGACAACCAATCACCATTATAGTCAAAATGAAACCATCCTGTGCACTGAAGACCTCAACAACATTTCTCAACATTTCACTAAGTACATCTGACCATGCAAGATTACACAAACATCTTAACTAGTTTTAAACTTTTAAACACTGACATTATGCAATTTTTCATAATTATACTGGTTAAAATAACAGCTAACAGCTGCCAAATATCAGATACATCATATACATATATTTTTTGTTTTTTTGTATATAGAATCTGGACAACACAACATTACATATATTATAGAAAACACTTCTTTCTCAAAGAATAGGAAAAGTATTTGCTACCAACTCAAGTTTACATGAAATAATACAAAATACAGTACAATAAAGATCAACTGGCTCAAAACAATATACATCCATTGCTTAGTGGCCTTTAAAAAGCTAATAAAGGACTAGACAATGACACAGCACATATAAGGCATATTATCAAAATATAGAAGCATTAACATCATGCTGTCTGATTCATATTAACATTTCCAACTTTTGTGGGCAGATTATTAATCATGGATCCTGCTAACCCATGAAGCATTGCATACTGTCATCCCTTGGGCAATTCATGAGAGGGTGGTGATGAAAGACTAATACTAGTTTTGACTATTTGAACATCTTATTTGATTTGCTTTTCCACGTACCACAAACTTTGGTGAAAATTATTACATTACAGCACAATTAATAAGTGCTAGATTATTTTCTAAAAGAATTTATTCACACTTCATCCTTAATGTTCTAAATTCGGGCTCTATAAATGTTAAACCTGGTATTAGTTTAGTTGGCTTGCATGAACTGGCTGTCACATTGTATGTTGGATGAAATTTAAAGATTATGCTCTTTTAGTATTTTTCAAAATGTAAGTGGAATAAAGCCAAACTGCACTAAAATTGTTGATTAAACTGTTACACTACTGTTTGAAGATGAGGTAAAGATATCTCCAAACTAACCTTGAACAACCAATCCATAACACAAATTAACAATGAATAAGGGATGTTGAAAAGAATATATCAGATTGTATAACTGAATTAAAACATTCCTTCAAAAATATGATTCAGAAGGTCAGTTTTCAGATAAGCTTTGCAACTAGTTGGATAAAAATATAGGCTCACTGTTGCAATTTAGTAGTAAAATGACACAAAGATGCCATATGTATATACCTGATTCACTTACATTGAGCACCCATTTCAATAACTATGCCCATTCCAATCAATACCAATACCACAATTGAATTTTGTAATTGTTTTGTACATATTGTTTTCATGTTGAGTAGTTGCCCCGACTCACAGTACTGGAAGCAATGCATATGGTTATTATGAATATAAAAATCCTAATAAAATTTATTTCTAGATTGTTCAAACAAGTCTGTTCACATTGCTTCCAAATCAGTAGAAATTGGGTCCAACAACTTTAAACAATATGAATATTTTCTTTAAATATAATTGAACAGTAACATTGCAGTCAAGAGACAGGCCTTATATTTTAACCATTACTATGCAGATATCATTCTTATTGGAATGAAGAAAAGTTTCATATATAATTTATCTGCATTTTAATGCTATACATTACCTCTGATATATGCACCAATTATTGAGAAATTCAGCACAGTAAAGGTTAAAAGAACAAGTATATTGTTTCACATTTACAAATGATACAGTACAATCACTTTTTCCAAACTGCTTCTTTAATTAATATAGTAACACCTAAATACAAAGAAAGATGATACGAAAATCACAACTTGATCATCAAACATCCCTTTTAATTCAAGCGCAATATCACTCCATTGTGCTCCATTAGTTTAATGTAATTGACTTTCAATAACTAAATTGTCATTGTAAGGAACACTTCCATACTGAAGTGAAAATAGATAATATGTAATATAATGACATTTATGTCAAACCAATTGGATTGTTTTCTATAAGGGGCTATAAGTTTCATAGCAAAATAATTATAATGTGGACACTGATATAATAATATTTGGTTTTATTTTAAAATAATTATCAGTTAGTACTTTTTATGTGCATGAATTGAACACATTTCTGTTTGACTGTAAGTGAACAATTTGCCTATGTACTGTTGTCCATAATGTATGAAAACAAATTAGTCCTGTATATAGATTGTCCGGAGACCTCCAATTTACCAGCACTCTTGCAATGTTAGGCATGCGTATGGACCTTAACTTTCTAAATAAATCAATTAATTAGCTTTAAAGAACACTGTCATATCTACATCTTTGCGTAAATTTCTGGTTGTTGCTTCTTAAAGAAGTTAGTATTCAGAAATGCCCAGATAATCAAAGCTAGAAGTTGGCATGAAAAACTGCTAGCAAGCACCAATATGACTTTTTCTGACACATTTGATTGTAGTTATCTTTGAGAAATGTGCTTTAGATACAATATGATTATTTTAAAGTTGCAAGGATGACAATAAGCCATAAATTCCACTCTAAGTTTAGATTACTCATAAATAATATAAAACAAACATTTTTGAAGATAAACAATGTTTGGTCTACAAATATTTAAGTTTTAAATCAAGAGGCAAATTAGCTATGATGGGGATGGAGCACCATAAATTCTGCCTCACTTGAGATCAGAAATGAAGGCAAATACTGTCCCTTTGGCAGTTATTCTTATGTTTAGATCTCCCTATTATAATTTAAGTGTACATTGTACTGTTTTATGACCACAGTATTTTCAAAAAATTAGATCATTCCATTTAACAATTTGCATTAGGAGGTTTGAATAATTGCAGTTACTATATTTTAAAGATTAGCCTATCATAAATGAATAAATGGCAATTATTTAAGGTATTGAATATCTAGCCCTTTTTAAAATAGCACTTTAAACAAAAGAGAAAATATCGTGTCAGGGAGCGCTCTGTGGTTCTGTATCGAGTCTTTTCCCACCTGTTAAAATACAAGTACAGCATTTGCTTGATAATTAGTTGTACCTGAGTAATTCTCATTGATCATGCTTACTAGATTGGATCTGTATAACTTGCACCAGGTATAAAACATACCATTTGCTTTTCAAGGTGTGTGTGTGCTTATGTGTGCATGTAACATAACAGTCATTTTGAAATGAAGTATAAGGCAAATTGTCATTTCATCAGTTTCTACTTTTCACATACCTGATATGTTTTGCAGGTGACTGTACTATTAGTTATGACTTTTTTTAAAGCATATAGCACAAACTTCTGTTGTGATATGAACAATGTTCTTTACCATATGTCAGTTGATCTCCTGTGATATCATTCATGTAGTGGCAACTACCAGTAAAAGCAAGGTAGATTCAGAATGGATTCTGCCAAACGGGCCTTTGGTTTATAGAATATGTTTTATTTTGATATGGAGGTGCTGGTGTTGGACTTGGGTGGACAAAGTCAGAAGTCATACAACACCAGGTTATAATCTGACAGGTTTATTTGAAATCACAAGCTTTTGGAGCGATGTTCCTTTGTCAGGTGAAGTCACTTCACGTGACGAAGAAGCAGCACGCCGAAAGCTCGTGATTTCAAGTAAACCTGTTGGACTATAACCTGGTGTTGTGTGACTTCTGACTATATTTTATTTTGATCTGGTTTAAAACTGGGCAAAAAAATTTGACATTAAAAAGAAGACACTATAGATTCATAAGTAACTGTCTCCTGAAATATGCCACAAAGCATAACCCATTCATTGCTGAACATTCTCAAAACTAGCTTGGATTAAGGAGAAGAATTTTAAGAATTATACAAACTGTGTGGGTAGACATAATTAGAATCATAGCCTCACATAAGAAATAAAGTCATCGCAAAGCAGTTGGGCCAAGTAGTGTTTTTAATTTTGTAACTTTATGTATTTTTATGAATTAGAGATGTACCCTGCCCCTGGGAAGTACAAACTACAACAGTAAATGTGACTGTACTACATACTAAATGTACTTTTCTATGTACTAAAACTATATGACAAATGTAAGTTTTAATCCATTTAAAATTAGAAATGTCAATATTACATAAAAATGAATCAAAGCTTTCTGAGGAAAATCCGATGTATAATAATTTACAGACAAATGCATTTTAATTAATTATGGAAGGATGTATGAAACTCCACTGTTCAGATTTCCTCTGACATAACTTTGCTTAATATGAGTTATTTCTGTTTGCAGAAGGGGTGGTCTGAGTTGGAAATCTGTAAGTTATGAAAGTATGAGGTCTGAATACCAATTTGGCTTCTGCCAGTTGACAAAATTAAAATTATCATAAGGGTCTCATAGATGCTGATTTCAAAGATTACAGTTTTTTGAAATTATTCTACGAGCTAACACTTTTATCTATCTATTTAATTTTGATTAATTTGGATCACAAGCAAAATATGTTGTTTTTGCAGCTACATAAAGCTTGACCAGTCTGGTAATTACATTATAATAGCAGATGGGATGGGGTGAGTTATATTTATCTTGTAAGTTTGGGAAAAGCACTGAGCAAAATATGATCACATCGTTAAGATGAGCTAATGAATTAATTCACCACTGATCTCCACTAGTTTGTAAGTTTAAGGTTCTTGTGAAGGTTTGTAGCTTGGCTTGTTGGCTTGCTCGCCGAGGTGGCTGGTTATCGTACAACCAAGCTGAATAGAACAACATCGCTTCATCAGGGGCCGCACTGATGATGTTACCTAGCATGGTGATGAAATCTCTGTACGATAATCAGCCAGCTCATGGGCAAGCCAACAATCTCACTTTGTGAGTATATGATTAAATCATGCTGTAATATATATTACATATACGTTAAAGCAAAGTACACACACCTGCAAAACTATAAGCTTAGAACACAATGTTAACAGTACTGTTTCAGAGATAGCAGGAACTGCAGATGCTGGAGAATCTGAGATAACAAGGTGTAG
>NC_063336.1:70285050-70304154 GCF_021869965.1 Rhincodon typus | reverse complement strand
GGGGGGCGGGATGAGGTTGGTCGGTAGGAGATGGAGGTGCGGCTTGAGGTGGGAGGAGGGGATAGGTGGGAGGAAGAACAGGTTAGGGAGGCGGGGACGAGCTGGACTGGTTTTGGGATGCGGTAGGGGGAGGGGAGATTTTGAAACTTGTGAAATCCACAGATCACCCACAGATCAACGAATACCACTCACGCTTGGACATAGAGCAGTTTTTCCGCCGCCTCCGCCTCCACGCTTACTTCTTTAACCGTGAACCTAACCCTCCCTCTACTGACCCCTTCTCCCGCTTCCAACACACCCCCTCCTCCTGGACATCACCCCAAGGCCTCCTACCCTCCCTCGACCTCTTCATCTCCAACTGCCGTCGAGACATCAATCGCCTCAACCTCTCCACCCCTCTCACCCACTCCAACCTCTCCCCTGCAGAACGTGCAGCCCTCCGCTCCCTCCGCTCCAATCCCAGCCTCACCATAAAACCCGCGGACAAGGGAGGGGCAGT
Source organism: Rhincodon typus (assembly GCF_021869965.1). Taxonomy (NCBI): domain Eukaryota; kingdom Metazoa; phylum Chordata; class Chondrichthyes; order Orectolobiformes; family Rhincodontidae; genus Rhincodon; species Rhincodon typus. The sequence continues at coordinate 70,303,655 of NC_063336.1, read as the reverse complement.
TGTAGTATGGCGCACTGACCTCTACATCGCCGAGGCCGGACACCAACTCTCCGACACCTCCTCCTACCGCTCCCTTGATCATGACCCCACCCCTGAGCACCAAACCATCATCTCGCAAACTATCCACAACCTCATCACCTCAGGTGACCTCCCACCCACGGCCTCCAACCTCATTGTTCCCCAACCTCGCACTGCCCGCTTCTATCTCCTTCCCAAAATCCACAAACCTGAATGCCCTGGTCGACCCATTGTCTCCGCCTGCTCCTGCCCCACCGAACTGATCTCCAACTATCTAGACTCCATTTTCTCCCCCTTGGTCCAGGAACTCCCTACCTATGTCCGTGACACCACCCACGCCCTCCACCTCCTCCAGAACTTCCAATTCCCCGGTCCCCAACACCTCATCTTTACCATGGACGTCCAGTCCCTCTACACCTGCATTCCCCATGCAGATGGCCTTAAGGCCCTCCGCTTTTTCCTGTCCCGCAGGCCCGACCAGTCCCCCTCCACTGATACCCTCATCCGCTTAGCCGAACTCGTCCTCACACTCAACAACTTCTCTTTCAATTCCTCCCACTTCCTACAGACAAAGGGGATAGCCATGGGTACCCGCATGGGCCCAAGCTACGCCTGCCTCTTTGTAGGTTACGTGGAACAATCCCTCTTCCGTACTTACACCGGCCCTAAAGCCCACCTCTTCCTCCGTTACATTGATGACTGTATTGGCGCCGCCTCGTGCTCCCACAAGGAGCTCGAACAGTTCATACACTTCACTAACACCTTCCACCCCAACCTTAAGTTTACCTGGACCATCTCTAACACCTCTCTCCCCTTCCTGGACCTCTCTGTCTCCATATCGGGCAACCACCGAGAAACCGATATTCATTTCAAGCCCACCGACTCCCACAGCTACCTAGAATACTCCTCCTCCCACCCACCTTCCTGCAAAAATGCTATCCCCTATTCCCAATTCCTTCGCCTCCGCCGCATCTGCTCCCAGGATGAGGCATTCCACTCCCGTTCATCTCAGTTGTCCTCGTTTTTCAAGGACAGTAACTTCCCCTCCTCGGTGGTCGAGAACGCCCTCAACCGTGTCTCCCACATCTCCCGCACCTCATCCCTCACACCCCGTCCACGTAATAAGAACCAAAAAAGAATCCCCCTCGTCCTCACGTACCACCCCACCAACCTCCGGATCCAACGCATCATCCTCCGACACTTCCGCCATCTGCAATCCGACCCCACCACCAAAGACATCTTTCCCTCCCCACCCTTATCTGCTTTCCGGAGGGACAACTCTCTCCGTGACTCCCTTGTCCGCTCCACACTCCCCTCCAGCTCCACCACACCCGGCACTTTTCCCTGCAACCGCAGGAAGTGCTACACCTGCCCCCATACCTCCTCCCTCACCCCCATCCCAGGCCCCAAGAAGACTTTCCACATCAAGCAGATGTTCACCTGCACATCTGCCAATGTGGTATACTGCATCCGCTGTACCCGTTGTGGCTTCCTCTACATCGGGGAAACCAAGCGGAGACTCGGGGACCGCTTTGCAGAACACCTACGCTCGGTTCGCAATAAACAACTGCACCTCTCAGTCGCGAACCATTTCAACTCCCCCTCCCATTCCTCAGACGACATGTCCATCCTGGGCCTCCTGCAGTGCCACAACGATGCCACCCGAAGGTTGCAGGAACAGCAACTCATATTCCGCTTGGGAACCCTGCAGCCCAATGGTATCAATGTGGATTTCACAAGTTTCAAAATCTCCCCTCCCCCTACCACATCCCAAAACCAGTCCAGCTCGTCCCTGCCTCCCTAACCTGTTCTTCCTCCCACCTATACCCTCCTCCCACCTCAAGCCGCACCTCCATCTCCTACCGACCAACCTCATCCCGCCCCCTTGACCTGTCCTCCCTGGACTGACCTATCCCCTTCCTAACTCCCTACCTACACTCACCTTTACTGGCTCCATCCCTGCCTCTTCGACCTGTTTGTTTCCTCTCCACCTATCCTCTCCTCTATCCCTCTTCTATCCGCCTCCCACTCTCTCCCTATTTATTTCAAAACCCCCTTCCCCTCCCCCTTTTCTGATGAAGGGTCTAGGCCCGAAACGTCAGCCTCTCTGCTCCTATGATGTTGCTTGGCCTGCTGTGTTCATCCAGCCCTGCACCTTGTTGTCTCGGATTCTCCAGCATCTGCAGTTCCTACTATCTCTAGCCATGAAATCTTTGCCTATTTTTACTTATATACAGCCGAAGGAGCCCCAGTGAAGTAATTTTTAAATATGTCTCCATGTTCAAAAGGACCATGATCTGTGATTGGCACACCTGCCCTGCCTCCTAAGTACTGGTTGGGCAGCTGCAGGCCCACAGGCCATTGCACCGTCCTCGATCCAGTGCATTGCCTTGGTCACATGTGGGATCGACGGCTTGCCTGATCTAGTGACATGAGGCCCAGACTTTATCAATACTCAGGTCCTTTCATGTTACAATGGGTTGCTTACACATGCTGCCTGTCTGCTATCCAAAGTTATAAATTGATCTCTGTGATCTGTTATTTCATTGATACATTATGCTATGATGTGAGGAAAATATCAGCAAAATTTCACATTCCCAGGAATAAACATTTACTATATTAGAACTCAATTAACACATCTGTAATCTCAAACAGAACTGAATTCATATTGCCTGTATTATTCTGGTTTATTGTCATCAATACTGCTGTGTATGCCTAACATAGTGGTTTGTGAGACTAAGAAGTATACAAATAAGTGTTTGTAGCTTTCTGGATATCTGTTTGGCACCTGGCAGAATTCAGTAAATTCTTGGAATTTGGTTAGCTTCGAAATCCGCAGATCAGACAAAGAACATCAAGGGCTAGAAATTAGGTACCTTCTTTTGTGTGTGGCAATCACAGTTCATGAACTCCCTACGCTCATGCATATCAGGATCGACAATATTTGATGCACCCAACCCATCTCATATAATCATAATAGTTGGTAGTCCAAGTAGACCATTCACCTTGTTGAGCCTGCTCTACCATGCATTAAGGTCATGGTTGATTTGTGTATGGCCTTGTTGTAGTTGCCCATAGCTGAATATGATAAAATGGCTATTAGGTGTTTTTGCTTTAACTGACATAGACAATCGAAGGAAATTTTAGCTGATGTAGCTTTTTATATAACTTAAATCATGGCCTTCACAGCAAGATGACAAAATGCCTCTAAGTCTTAGTTAGGTGGGATTAGAATGCAGTAAGAGTGTGATAAGGCAGCTCTGATGAAAACCATCTGATTTGAGATTTCCAATTTTTATGTGAAAAAGAAAAGGAAAATTGGACCCAGCTGAGATGAGGCTTTTAAAATAATTATAATTACATATTGGAGTAGACGCATATTCATACAAGAATAGAAGTTTAAATTTATTAGAAATTGGGGAATTTATATTTCTGAAAGCAGTTAGCCTTTGCAAAGATTAATTTCAATAAAAACTCCTTGAAGAATTTTTTTTCTCTGTTAGCAGGTAGATTAGAAGAACAAAAAAAGTATGAACAAGATAACCTCATAAGAGTATCAAGAGAAATAACATAGCAAGGGTGACAGAAACAATTTTGAAGCAGGGTCACTATGGCCTTGAAAGAATAAAAAACCACTGCTTTGTGAGTCAGATTAGAGGGAAGCTATTCCTAAAATTGTTAGCTTTGTCACAGAATCATAGTATGAGGTTTAACTATATATAACTTTATAAGTAATTATATATTAAAGCTGATAATACAAATATTATAACAATTAGTAAAAATTAACATCCTTTTTAATTTTCAGTACTAAGATCAGCAAGGGCTATGAATTGTATGTCCAGTTTTGAAAGGCCTTTAGTAATAAGTAAGTATACAATAAGACCGGCAAATGTCTTGGAAGGGACCTAACAATCGCTGTTGGAATGTGGTCAATAATTGTTAAAGCCGAGGGAAAGGTGATGGGGGTGTGGCAAACATCATAAGATGATGGGAGGATCTAAAGTGGACCATGAAGTTGTTCATTTTTGATTGTGTATTAACAGGATTTGAATGTGTAGGTCAGCGGGGATGTGGCAAGCGATGATATCATTGTTGCATGCAACCATTGTATTCCAGTACATACAAACATCCTGTACTTTATTGGGAAAGGTAGAATGACACTGACCTCCAATCTGAGCTGTATTTAAGAGGACAACTGGGCTCCGCATGAGAGCCAGATTCGGAGTGGTCTCTGGTCTCTCCCACACATGTGGTAAAGAAGCTTTGAATAAAGATCGATTTGTGTTACTGAACATAGAAGTCAGACTCCTCTTTAAAATCACTCTCCGACAGCCTTAACTCATCTTTCCTGCTGGACCCCACAACCCCTCACTCTCCTGTAGATCAAAATTCTGTTGAATTCAGTTGAATATATTCAGGATTGGTTATTTGCTGATTATATGGTACTCTTCTTAAAGACAGGCTGCAAGTTAATGGGAAGGCATAAAAATATTGCAATATCAAATAATGTAAAGTGAATACCAACTTAGACAGAGGATTCCATTGTAATGGATGTGGCACTGAGGACATTCATGGTGCATATGAGCAGGCTAGCTGGGGGTCTAGAAAAACCTGAAGCATAACCCTAACATCAGTCCAGATGGGCTTAACTCTAATTTAGTACAATGCCCTGTTAGTCCTAGGCTCCACAACCAGTGGAAATAATTTATTTCTATTTACCATAGCAGTTCCCCTTTATCTCTTGAAAACTTTGTCAGCCCAATCTTCATTCCTCTGAATTCAGTGAACACAGCTTTGATTTGTGCAGTCTGTCATAGTTTTACTTTGGAGTCCAGGGAGAGGATTTTCATCTCAGGTACCTCAGCCCTGCCTCCTCTACATCATGTTTGGTGCAGAAGATTAATACATCCCTAAATATGTTTGAAACTCAAAGCTGAGAGGATTCTGAGCAAGAAGATTTGGCCTCACCTAGTGAGGAAAAAAGCTTTGCACCACTCTACCTGCCTGCCTTGTATCATCAGCCACCTCCTGTATCATGTTGGTGGGGAAATGCATTGAAATTTCTGACATGCACCAGCTGACCCTGAATGAACCTTATCCTCACATCAAAATAGCCCAATCAGTTAATGTGACACCAGGATTCCACATTTGTCAATGTGTGTGCAAGCAGTCTCCTGGAGAGAGAAACAGAGTTCATGTTCTGAGTTTGATATGACTCCTCTTCAGAACTAACTCTGTTTCTCTCTCCAGACATGCTGCCAAACCTGCTGAGTTTTTCCCAAATTCTGTGTGCTTGTTTACCGCTCAGCATCGGCTTTCCACAAGACTTCCAAAGAAGAAAAGGAATTCAGGCAGAGAAGAAAGACAGGTCCGAGGTAGCTGACTCCTACTCAGGGATGTTTTCACACCATGTTACACTGATATTACTGGTTTTGAACGAACTTTTTATCCACTTTATGACGGAAGTGACCAATGAATTATGATATCGACTAGAACACAAATAGTGACACCATTTGGATCTGCTTACGGTTATAAAAATCATCACAGGATAGAATTTTTACACTGATTATTTCGAATAATCACTGATGGTATTTTCTACATTGATCACTTTTTTTCTGACAATAAAAGCAGATGCCCTGTTGCCAGTGAAAAACCATTGAGCATTGCCCCATGAGAAGAAGCAAACGTCACAAGACATAATACTTCTACCAAGTGACAGACCTCCTTAAAGAGTTCACTCATGCACCATGTTGCTATCAACAATCCATTGTATATATAAATAGGAAAGTTTCCATTCCATCAATGTGCAAATGGTGTTAACCACAGGAGCAGATTAAATCAAGTGATGCATGATACCTCAACAGCCAGTTCAGTGTTTTAATTTAGCAGCAATTCATTGTGCCAACACTATTTTAAGGAACAGACAGGCTGTGGGTTCTTGGCCAGAAATACTCACCGAAGCTCGGGCTATTTATGACCAGAAATGAATCCCAAAACAGAAGGTATAATGATGTGTAATGAGACTTGTGCCTTTAGTTTGATTCTGGTGAAATGTACAATTACCATTATGAAACAATGGCACAACTGACTAAATAAATTTGATGTAGAAAAATAGTCAGTCATCTAAAACCTGTATACAGCTCTGTATAAGTAGAGTTATAGTCCTTATAATATATTGGCTCCTTGAATAAAAATTAAACACTGGCTAATCACCAATATTGTCATTCTTTACTGTTCACTATAAGCTGTAATATTACATTATTCAGTATGATAATTGAATGAAGAATAATCTTCTTGACTCAGCAACAGTCAGGATTCCTATAACAATCTATTTGCACTCCTCAGATTTCCAACATCTGCAGTTCTTCGTCAATTTTAGGGTGGTTTCAGGCCTTTCTCATCAGAATGTGGAAAGCATATTTATTTAATTTATTAGTTTATTATAATGGAAAGTGTAACAATCTGTGGGATAGACCATTCTGGGTGCAGTTTTAGGTTGTAGGCCTTTGGAGAATACAGAGTAAAGGATCAATGAAATCAGAAAGAATTTAAGCACAAGGATAAGAATTTTAAATTTAAAGCATTGAAAGTGAATTTAGGTGTGCTATGGGACACAGACCAAAAAGTTCTAGAGGAACTGAAATACATGTAAGGCTGAGGGTATAAGTCTGGCTAGGAGTGCACTGGAACTTCCAAAATAAGGAGGTGACAAAAGCATGGGTAATAAAAACAGAAAGTGCTGGGGAAACTCAGCAGGTCTAGCAGCATGTTGGACACAAAAACAGAATTAATGTTTTGAGTCCAATTAATCTTCTTTGGTTCCTAATAAGAGTCATTGGACTCTTAAGCATTAAGTTTGGGCTGAATCTTGCGTCCTTTTGGCAAAGGGTGAGTTGCGTCATGTTTCTTGGAAAGATTCCTGCCACAAAGCCCTGTGAGGTTTTTTGCTGTACGCTACTAAACACACCTCATTATCTACCTTCACCACACTAAAGGCAGCCCTCATGTTTGATTCCATCCCCAGCTTATCATGTATTATTCTCAAAACAACTTGCCAATCGGCAGATATCTGCCAAAATATTGGCATCCCTTGAGTTTGTATCATCTTTGGAAGACCACTGTGCACTAGGAGAAATATTGACAATCCAGTGTTGTCCTTCACTGGCAATGTAATGGTCTGGCAGCCACAGATCCAGGCTGCTCATGGACACAGCTAGCATTATTGACACTCCCTAGCATATATATACCCATCCTCTCATCCCAGTAGCTTTGTAACCACCACAGCACACAATTTACCAGTCATTAGCTACATCCTGTCTAAACACCCTCTCTAAGTCAAAACTACTCTTTCCCCACTGTGCACTGGATACTATATTTTATCATTTATCCAGTAGGGAAATGCCACGTATAGGCAAGCAATCAGACAATTCCAAACTTGAGCTTTTATTGACAGCCAGCAAAAGGGAATAACAAAGGAAATGAAGGGTAAGTTATAGTAACTGAAGAAGTGAAGTTCCAAAGAAGGGTCACACTTGAAGTGTTAACTCTGTTTTTTCTATCGCCAAAAATGCTGCCAGACCTGCTGAGTTTTCATAGTGATTTCTGTTTTTGCTTGTTTCAGATTTTCAGCATCCATTGTTCTTTGTTTTATTATTGTTAAGGATAGCTTGTCAACTTACCCATGCCTTTAACAAATGCAAAATCAATTGTGCACAAGATTTCCCAACAGCTGTACGTTCTTGCAGCTTGCAGAAAACATAAGTAGTGCTTTGAGCCTTTAGGCACTGCGTCAGGGGCCAACACACTTAAAGGCAAGGGATGGCAAAGCAAAGCAAGGCATAGGTTCTGTGAGGATGCAGGTAGGTGCTGAGTCAGTGAGCACTAAGAGAGTAAATGAACACCCCTAGTCAATTCTGTGAGCTAAGTGTCTGTTCCTGCACAGCGTTTTACAGCAGCATTTCAAAGACAGTTGTCAACATGCACCAAAGTGTAGCATTGAAGTACAACATCTTTGTACAACTGGAGCAGAAGAGTGCCATGATGGCACAGAAACATTGACATGTTTTGGATGTCAGCATTTGTGGATGTGGAGTGCGTGTGATCAGTGCACTGAAGCATGCCCTGAGAATTTGCTGCCAGGCGTCCAGTTTGGCAGTCCAGAGGTGCAAATGCTGAGCTGCAGTTGCCAGGTACCTACTCTGACTTTCACATTGACAATTCTCAGCAACAAGTTTCTATTTATCCTGTGGTATGACAGTAAGCTGCATATTACTGAGATGAGATTTGCAGTTAATGATGATAACAAGCAATAATCCCTGTTAATAGACCTCATCCTCATTAAGAATCTCATTGCAACATCTGGACCTACTTTCAGAAATGCAACGAGTTGTTCTGAACTTCAAGAAAGGCCTCACTGAACTTCTCACACTTCTCCCAGAATTCATGGCATAGCACACACTGTTCAGGGCCTCCAATAAGATTGTGCCCTATGACTTTATAAATAGTTTGATGACTTGGTTGTGTTGAAAGTGCTTGGGGATGAAACTTTTAGGTTCAGTTCAATACTGTATTAAAACTTCAGTTGATCTTAAATTTCCGCAAAGTTGTTTGCAAATGATGTGTTCTGGCATTTACGTTGCTATTGAACATTTCCCTCCTCTTGAGGATCTGCATTTTTCTCAAATTGTGTTAGAAAATATATCCGTATTTCTGAATGATGTTTTGGATCGGGATCCTTCCCGATCTGACCCGAAACGTCAACTTTCCTGCTCCTCTGATGCTGCCTAGCATGCTCTGTTCCTCCAGTTCCATACTGTTTTATCTCTGATCTTCGTTAATGTTGTAAATGAGGTTGCAATTACACATGTTCCTTTCAATCCCACACAATTTTTGAGTAGCATCATCGTTTACTAGGTTCAAGGCAATAAATCTAACTTTGCTGTCTTGATGCTGTTTCTCCTAAACAGCTAATTTGACTGCAACAAGAGTTTACTACTAATCCTAGGTTGTTGTAGTGTTAAGGATGTTCAATGCTCCGGTTTTGAAGATTTCTTTGCAATTGGAGAATGGTGAATAATTCCTCCCAATCCATAAAATCAGTAGTCTCTTCTGATTTCTTGATCATGAAGAAGTCTCATACACCAGTCTAATTAATCTTGAGTGGTGTTCAGTGAACATTCTTCTGAGACCTATGAAGATTTCTTCTTGTTCAAAAGAGTAACATTGATAATTGGTATTTGGCTTCAGAGATTTTTGAAGTTCTTCAACAAATGGTAGACTAGTTAACAAGGTTAGATCACAGAGAATACAGGGAGAACTAGCCATTTGGATACAAAATTGGCTCAAAGGTAGGAGACAGAGGGTTGCTTTTTGGACTGGAGGCCTGTGACCAGTGGTGTGCCGCAAGGATTTGTATTGGGTCCACAACTGTTTGTCATTTATATGAATGATTTGGATATGAATATAGGAGGTATGGTTCGTAAGTTTGCAGGTGACACCAAAATTGGTGATGTAGTGGACAACGAAGAAGGTTAGCTCACAAGACAACAGGATCTTGATCAGATAGGCTGATGGGCCAAGGAGTGGCAGATGGAATTTAATCTAGATAAATGTAAGGTTCTGCATTTTGGCAGCGCAAGTCAGAGCAGGACTTATACTCTTTTGGAGAGTGTTGTCGAAAAAAGAGAGACCTCAGAGTGCAGATTCATAGTTCCTTGAAAGTGGAGTCACAGGTAGACAGGGTAGTGAAGAAGGTGCTTGGTGCACTTGTCTTTATTGGTCAGTGCATGAAGTATAGAAGTTGGGACATTATGTTGCGGCTGTACAGGACATTGGTTCGGCCACGTTTGGAATACTGCATTTAATTCTGGTCTTCCTGCTATAGGAAGGATGCTGTGAAACTTGAAAGGCTTCAGATGAGATTTACAAAGATGTTGCTGGGTTTGGGGGTTTGAGCTATGTGGAAAGGCTGACTAGGCTAGGGCAATTTTCCCTGGTGCGTCGGAGGTTGAGGGGTGACCTCAAAGAAGTTTATAAAATCATGATGGGCATGAATAGGGTGAATAGTCAAGATCCTTTCCCCAGGGTAGGGGATTCCAAAACTAGAGGGCTTAGGTTTAAGGTGAAAGGGGAAAGATTTAAAAGGGAACTAAAGGGCAATCTTTTCACACAGAAGGTTGTGAGTGTATGGAATGAGCTGCCAGAGGAGGAGGTGGAGGCTGGTACAATAAAGAATATTTTAAAAGGCACCTGGATGGGTATATGAATGGGAAGAGTTTAGAGGGATATGGGCCAAATGCTGACAAATAGGACTAGATTAATTTAAGATATCTGGTAAGCATGGACAAATTGGACCGAAGGGCCTGTTTCCATGTGGTACATCTCTGAGTCTATACTGTATAATTTTAAGAGTGAGGAATAGATTTCTGCTTGAACATGTTGGTTTTCAATGACATAACCTGTTGCATGTGATTGCTGCATTTTGCAACTACTCTCAGCATTCCTTTTGAGCAATTTTCTTCCTGTGCTAAGTTGTTCTTTGTCAGAAAGTTATCATTTCATTTTCTTCAATCAGGGGTCTTTTTTTCAGTCATACCTGTTTCAGTGTCAAGTTTAAAATGTACTGGATCACTGTTAATCTATATATTCTGTATTATATCTGATTCAGATGAGTCATCTATTATCCCCAGGAATGTTGTGTTGCATGCAAACATATGAACCAGGAGCTGGTGTAGGCCATTCAGTCCTTCAAGCCTAATCTTCTATTCAATAAGATCATGGTTGATCTCATTTAACCTCAAATCTGCATTCCACATTACTGCAGATAACCTTTTATTCTATTGCTTAACAATAATCCATCTATCTCTTCCTTAATATTTTAAAGGGCTCTTCTTCCACTCCCTTTTCTGGAAAAGAGTTCCAAAAATCTACAATCCTCTGAGAGAAAATAAATCACCTTATCTTTATTTTAAATAGTGACATCATACTTTAGAACAACGATCCCTAGATCTTAATTCTCCTATAAGAGGAAAATTCCTCCCCGTATTCAACCTACCGAAATACCCCTAGATCTTATGTTTCCATCAAGTCACCACATAATCTTCTAAATGCTCAGAGATATAAGTCTAAATTGTTAAATGTTTCATCATAAGTCATAACCAACAATTCCACATTCCAGTCTAGTAAACCTTCTCTGAACTGCTTTCAATGCATTTGCATCAGTACTCAAGATGTGGTCTTACATTGCCTGTATAACTGAAGCATAACATCCCAACTTTTGTATTTACTTCCCTTCGTACTAAGTGCTAATATTCCATTAACTTTCCTTATATTTTACTGTAACAGCAGATCAACCTTATGTGTTTCATTTATTAGGCACCCATATTCTTCTGCTTCTCACGGCTCTGCAATTATCTGCCATTTACATAATTATTCTTTCTGTCAATATGGTCAGTTCCACATTTTCCCACATCATATTATTTTTGCCAGATCATTGCCCACTCACCTAACCAGTTTAAAACTTCTTGTAGCCTCTTTATATCCTCTTCACAACTTACTTTCCTACCATTCTTTATGTCATCAGCTAATTTAGCAACCATTCAAGTCATTTAGATAAATTGTAAGCAAATGAAATCCCAGCACCAAACCCCATTGCACATCACTCTTATATCTTACCAATCTGAAAAAGACCCACTTGCACATAACTTCTGCTTCCTGTTAGCCAAACAATCTTTTATCTCATGCTAACATACGATCATCTACACGATGAGTTCTTTCCTAAACCCCAAAATATCTTGTGAACATCCACTGTTTCCCCTTCATCCACAGTAGATGTTACTTCCTCAAAGAATTCCAGTAGATTGGCAAAACATGATTCCCCTTTTGCAAAACCATATTGATTCTGCCTGTTTACTTTAAATTTAACAAATTGCCATGCTATAATTTCTTGGATAACAGCTTCTATATTTTTCCAGTGACAGACATTAGCTGACTGGCCTGTATCTCCCTGCTCTCTGTTTCTGCCTCTCTTTTTTTAAGAATAAAGGAATTGCCTTTGCTATTTTCCAATATAATGGGACTTTCCTTGAATCAATGGAGCTTTGGAATATTAAAACAAATGCAACAACTATCTCACTTATTACTTCTTTTAAGAACCTAGATTGAAATATATCACAACCTGGATATTTGTTTGCCTGCAGCTTTGTCAGTTTTCTCAGTATTTCTTCTCATTATAATTTTCCCGAGTTCCTCTCTCCTTCCCAGCCCTTGATTTATAACTGCTTCTAAAATGTTCCTTGTATCCTTTATGGTAAACACAGGTGCATTTTCTAAAGATTCTATATCACCATGTAAGGATATGAGTTAGAGGTCTTATGACACAGCGGGTAGCATCTCTGCATCTAAGACATCAGGACTTGATGACCGAGTTTATAAATGTGGCCAACCAGGTTGTGAATCAACTTGCAAATCCTTCCATCGTATGACAATGGCAGGTGGTGAAAGCAGGACTGACCCTGGTCAGCTATATGACAGAAAGCCTGTTTGAGTCTCTATCATTTCAATTAACAGCTCTGAACAATAATGTTGATTTAGGGCTTTTGTGGTGCAATAGTAGTAATCTCTACCTTTGGGTCAGAAGGTCTGGGCTCAAGTCCCATCTGCCATGGAGATGTGTGAAAAAAATGTCTGAACAGGTTGTTGAAAAAAAAATGTATGTTCTATTGAAGACATGTTTTGGTAGTCAAGGAATTCCTTTAATGATGTTTGCTGTAAGGTGGAAACTTGTATGATGCTGTGGTGTTTTTGTGCCTTAGAAAGTTGGCAAAGTCTGCTGGTCTTCGTGAACCAAGTTGATTTTCTATTCCCATCATTCTCTTATCTACTTCTACTGTTAGATTTCAGCTACTACCACCGTCTGGATAGCTCTTTTCAGTGTGAGATCCTCTTTTGATTGTAACATATATGAAAGAAATGTATCAGTAATTCCAATGACAATTTTGTCTCAAATTAGCTCTGTGTAAGTCATCATCACAAACTACTGACAATGTGTAAAGATCAGTAATAAAGTTGTTAACAAGTTCTCCAGGAGATCTCTTACTATTAAATTTGGGTGTCTTCACAGTATGTGAAATAATTACACAGGGGCCAGTATCCCATCACCAAGATATCCTTTATTTACATGTGCATAGTACTTGACACTGACCAAGCTGGCTCAGAGCCAGCTCCTAGAGTGAGCAGAACACCTGACACTCTCTTGTTTATACCTGAAAGCAAGAACTCCTTGATTGGACCAGTTTACCAGTCCCAGTCAGGGAATTCATATTCTATGAGGTCCATCTGGCTGACCTTGTTCCAATCACTGCATCCCTCCCTCTCTAAGTCCTGGGAAGTGGGCCCGTTCTCTCTCCTGTAGTTTCTCCTGGGATGTTCTCAAACCAGGTCCGGTTCTTCCGACTCTTGCTCAGATACTGGCAACACGTAGCGGACCATAGCCTGTCTCTTGTGTCCAGAATGTCTCAGCCGAAATTCATCTTCTTCTTCAGGTGGTAATGGCATTGAGGCTGTGACAGCTGCCATGTCCATCTCATCCTCAGAGGTCTCTTCAACACTAGGTAGAGGGGGAGAAACCATGAGTTCTGACAGCCTTGCCATATATTGTGAGAGGTTGGGAATGTTTTGCTCCTGCCTGTTTGGAAGGTTGCAGCTTTCATGTGGTCCATGCGCTTGTTCAGGACTGCCTCTCCTACCTGAACTTTGTATGTCACGGGACCTGATGTCGTGTTGACCATTCTTCTTACCATGTAGAGCCATTCCCATAGTTTTGACACCAAACTTCGTCCCCTGCCTCTCTCGCTTAGAGGAGACTTGTGTCTAGCATTGGTGTTCCTGATGCTATTTCACCTTCCCCAACAGGTCTTGGAAGATCAGGTTTAACCTGGTGTGGAGTCTACTCCCCATTAGCAACTCTGCTGGAGCTGTCCCTGTGGTTGTGTGAGGGGTAGTCCTATAATCAAACAGGAACCAGGATAGTTTGGTATTGAGTGAAGTTGCAGGCTGTTTCTTTAAGCCTGCCTTCAAAGTTTGGACTGCCCTCTCTGCCAGATCATTGGACGATTGATGGTATGGAGCTGTCCTTTCATGTTGAATGCTATTTGACTTTAAGCAATACTCAAATTCCCTGCTGGTAAATGATATCCTGTTATCTGTGACCAACACCTCCAGGAATCTGTGTCTTGCAAAAGATGCTTGCAATCTTTCAATCATCATCCCCGTGTTTGACGAATGAACTGTATACACGTTCAACCAACTTGAATGGGCATCCATTACGTCTAAAAACATAGAGCCCATGAAAGCATCGGCATAATTTATGTGTAACAGATTCCAGGGTTTACCCACCCATTCCCACAAATGTAGGGTTGCTGTTGGCAGTAATTTTTGTCCTTGTTGGCACTCTGGGCACTGTCCCACTGACCCACCAATGCAGCTATGTCAGCATCCAGTCTTGGCCACCAGATATAACTTCTTACCAACACTTCATTTTCAAAACCCCTGAATGACTCTGGTGAAGTTCGGCCGGTATCTGATGATGACCATTGCTTGGGACAATTGCTCTTGCTCCCCATAATAACATATCATCCTCAATGCTGATCTGGTCACGGCAAGTCCAGAAAGGTTTCAATTCTGGGTGTTATTCTGGCCCTTTTGTTTCCCACATCACCACCATCTGTTTTAGTTTTGCCTGAGCGGGATCTTTTTGTGCCCACAGTCTGATCTTGTCAGCGGTAACCAGAAAGGAGTTCGGAAAGTTTAAAACCAGAACGGACTCTTCCACTGGTGGCACCACTGATGGTATATTCGCCAGTGGAAGGCGTTTGCATTTATTACTTGACCTCTTGGATGATGTTCCAACTTGTAATTGTACATACTCAGAATAAGAGCCCACTGCTGAATTCGACCTGAAGATATGGGCAGCACAGCCCTATCTTCTTTAAGTAGTCCTTGTAGGGGTTTGTGGTCCATTAATATTACAAATTTAATTCTGTAAAGATATTGTTGGAACTTTCTAACACCAAAGATGTCTGCTAAACCTTCCTTCTCTATCTGGCCGTATCTTCGTTTGGCATTAGACAAAGTTTGGGAAGCCTATGCTATCAGGAGTTCCTCTCTGCTCGCCACTGGTGGGCGTACACCACTCCAATACCACTTAGGATCGTAATGTGCTAACACCTTAGATGATAATAGCTGCTTCTTCACTTCCCTAAAGGATCAATCTTGGCTATGATATCATTTCCAAAGCTAACCTTTTTTTAATAGCAGATTCAAGGATGCCAGGATGGAGGCCAAGTTATGTATGAATTTTTCATAATAATTCACCAAACCAAGGAAAGACCTAAACTCTATTTCAAACACGGGAGCCAGGGCATCTTTGATCACCCTCACTTTATCTTCCAATGAATGTAATATGGACTTGTCAACTCAGTAGCCAAAGTAGGTCACCTGGGATGCCTGGACCACATATTTTTCCCTTCTAAGGTGTAGGCTTGCCTGGAGGAACTTTTAAGCACTTTGTCCAAGTTTTCCCAATGCTCTTTATTGGTCTCCTGCAACGTAAAGTGTTCTCCATCGTCCGCTAGAAAATGGCACAGGCTGATGATACACCAGAAGGCAGGCACGTATATTGATACAAACCATTATGGGTATTCAATTTAGCATACTTCTGGGAATCCTCATCTAATTGGAATTGAAGGTCCACATTGCTTATGTCCAGCTTCATGTAGGACAGCACCGCCGCGCTGTCCATAACCGATATCCATTTCAAGCCCACCAACTCCCACAGCTACCTAGAATACACCTCCTCCCACCCACCTTTCTGCAAAAATGCCATCCCCTATTCCCAATTCCTTCGCCTCCGCCGCATCTGCTCCCAGGATGAGGCATTCCACTCCCAAACATCTCAGATGTCCTCGTTTTTCAAGGACCGCAACTTCGCCCTCTCAGTGGTTGAGAACGCCCTCGATCGTGTCTCCCGCATTTCCCGCAACTCATCCCTCACAACCCCTCCCCGCAATAACAACCAAAACAGAATTCCCCTCGTCCTCACGTACCACCCCACCAACCTCCGGATCCAACGCATCATCCTCCGACACTTCCGCCATCTGCAATCCGACCCCACCACCAAAGACATTTTTCCCTCCCCACCCTTATCTGCTTTCCAGAGGGACCACTCTCTCCGTGACTCCCTTGTCCGCTCCACACTACCCTCCAGCCCCACCACACCTGTCACTTTTCCCTGCAACCGCAGGAAGTGCTACACCTGTCCCTACACCTCCTCTCTCACCCCCATCCCAGGTCCCAGGAAGACTTTCCACATCAAGCAGATGTTCACCTGCACATCTGCCAATGTGGTATACTGTATCCGCTGTTCCTGTTGTGGCCTCCTCTACATCGGGGAAACCAAGCAGAGGCTTGGGGACCGCTTTGCAGAACACCTACACTCGGTTCACACGAAACAACTGCACCTCACAGTTGCGAACCATTTCAACTCCCCCTCCCATTCCTCAGACGACATGTCCATCCTGGGCCTCCTGCAGTGCTACAACGATGCCACCTGAAGGTTGCAGGAACAGCACCTCATATTTCGCTTGGGAACCCTGCAGCCCAATGGTATCAATGTGGACTTCACAAGCTTCAAAATCTCCCCTCCCCCTACCGCATCCCAAAACCAGCCCAGCTTGTCCCTGCCTCCCTAACCTGTCCTTCCTCCCACCTATCCCCTCCTCCCACCTCAACCCCCACCCCCATCTCCTACCTACTACCCTCATCCCGCCCCCTTGACCTGTCTGTCCTCCCTGGACTGACGTATCCCTTCCCTAACTCCCCCTACACTCACCTTTACTGGCTCCATCCCCGCCTCTTTGACCTGTCTGTCTCCTGTCTACCTATCTTCTCCTCTATCCATCTTCTATCCGCCTCTCCCTCTCTCCCTATTTATTTCAGAATCCCCTTCCCCTCCCCCATTTCCGAAGAAGGGTCTAGGCCTGAAACATCAGCTTTCCTGCTCCTCTGATGCTGCTTGGCCTGCTGTGTTCATCCTGCTGTCCACCTTGTTATCTCAGATTCTCCAGCATCTGCAGTTCCTACTATCTCTGAAGCAAGGGAAACCTGTTTGCATGCTGACTCAATGGTCAGCAAGATAAGATCAACAGCATTTGGTCAGAATATATGCAAAATTCTCTAGTTTAAATTGGGACACAACAGATCTCCTAACAAAACTTATAAATTATAAACAGCATTTAGAGCTGTGGAACTTAGTCTTATTTGATAACTTGGCTAAATGTTATCTCTAGTAAGTTTCTGTGAACTCTAGAGGAATTTCTCATGCCTTCTTCCTAAACTTGCTTTATTAACTCTGCACCACACCCCTATAACACCCAACTTATCATATTCTCTAATTTGCCATGTCAGAAGAATGGCAACTGCCAAGACCTCTCGGAATTCCTGGTACCAGTGCTAACTTTCAAGCTCTGCCAAGCACTTGGTCAAACATTAGTAGGCTACAGATGCCCTGTAGGGCTCTTTTTACTTGCTCTGGAAATGTTAGAGAGAGGGTATTTGGCATTTCATTTTGCCAACAGGGGCCTGGAGGTCCTGCTGAATGACAAATGTGCACGATTGCTGCCCATGGACTGTGCTGTAAGATGTTGGTGACTGATGGAAGTCTGAAAGTAAAAACAACAAGCTGGAGTCACTGGGTTACTACTCTGTGGGGAATTGTTGGGCATAAACCTCAATGGAAGCTTTCCAAAAATATCAGTAAAAATGTACGGAGTCGAACAGTTATTGGACAATGGACATAAGTGCAAAGTAATCTCATAGATCAATGAAGTTTGAGAGTCCTAAGTTCAAATTTTATGGTTAATATTAATATTTTGAAAATATCTACACATTTGGAAGGTGTGGCCTTCTGCATGCATCAAGTCAATATGCAATGTACAATCAATTTTGCAAGGCATAAGGCAGAAAAAGTATCAGCAGATGCAGTCTATTCAGGCAATGCCATGCACTGACACAAACAGATCATTTTGGAGTATCTTCAAGCAACAAGATTGGCCATCTGGCATTGTGCCCATGGATTATACATTAACTGTACAAACCACATCTGATTGTGTTCACAATGAGATAATGAGTGGTGACTACGTGTTTCACATTGTCAATGACATCGAAAACACCAATGTCAATGCTATCAGAATTGTCCACAAAAAATCAAATTGTCTGACCTCAGAAAACTGGCAACTATTTAAGATTACAAGGTGCAGAGCTGGATGAACACGGCAGGCCAAGCAGCATCATAGGAGCAGAAAGGCTGATGTTTCGGGCCTAGACCCTTCATCAGAAATGGGGGAGGGGAAGGGGATTCTGAAATAAATAGGGAGGCGGGGGTAGGCGGATAGAAGATGGATAGAGGAGAGGATAGGTGGAGAGGAAACAGACAGGTCGAAGAGGCGGGGATGGAGCCAGTAAAGGTGAGTGTAGGTGGGGAGTTAGGGAGGGGATAGGTCAGTCCAGGGAGGACGGACAGGTCAAGGGGG
>NC_063336.1:70269072-70284550 GCF_021869965.1 Rhincodon typus | reverse complement strand
GCTTTCCTGCTCCTCTGATGCTGTCTGGCCTGCTGTGTTCCTCCAGCTCCACACTGTGTTATATCCCACAATCACCTTTTGTTTTGCCAGTGACTGTTAATCATTTATCCCTCTAATTGCTGCAACCTTTCTATGATTCTGTGATACCTTATTAAAATTCCTTATACCTGTAATTGTGAATGCCTCCAACAGAGCTCCTCTGAACCTTTGTCACAATGCAAGTTTAGCTTGAGCACAAAAGTCAAGGATGATGCTCAGTGCAGCACTGAGGATATGCTGCCTTGTTGAAGATGTTGTCTTTCTGTTGAGATGTTAGATGAGGTCCCATCTGCCTCCTTGGGTGGATGTAAATGATCCTATGACACTATTCTGATAAAGCATAAGAAAATTTTGCTGGCTAGTATTTACTTCTAAATGTACCATTACTAAGACAAGATATCTGGCCATTACCACATTGGTGTTTGTGGTAGTTTGCTCTGTGATCTCACTTCAAAATTGCACTTCAGAAGATTACATTTCAGAAGTGTTTTTTTGGCCATGAAGTCCTTCAAGACATCCTGTGGTCATGGAAGATGTGATATCAATACAAACCTGTCTAATTTCTTTCAAAGTTAAGCCCTGTTCTCTGCAGGAAATATAATTAACTGATATGATTTAGACATTGATGTTTAGTGCACCTCACTCACTTCAGCTCCATTGCATGACATCGGAGAAATAGCATGGAAAGTAGTCATTCAGTCCACCCAGTACACGGTGATATTTATGATGTAACAGAAAATTAGGATCGCTTAGCATGACTTTCCCCTCCCTGGCATAGTGAAAATAATGGTGAGTATTTAATGAGGATTTAATTCAGTGAGAATTTGAGCATTAGATTCTCACCATAGAGAAAAACCTTTGCAATTAAGTCCTCCTTCCACAAAAAGGAAGATCAGTTTCATACTATTAGGTGGCATGAAGCCTATTTGCATCTTGCTAATTAAATAACTTGCCATATTTACTTCCCCTTCCAAATTTACTTATTATCAGTTGAGAAACCTGCTCCTATCAAATCTCAACTGCGAAAACAAACTGTATACCAGTTGAGTCAGGTCCTCCACCTCAAGTATGGGTGAGCTTGTGAATGTGCCATCTTCCTTCTTTTTACTTTAAATGGAGCTGCTGCCACTACTGGGGGCAGTGTGGCCCTGAACCCTCCACCCACACAATTGGGTGTTGGCAACAGATTGGCCTCAGAACATCAGCTGACCTAGGTGGCATCAACAGGTTCAGACATTACTTTTTCTATCATATGTAGGCAGAGGCAGCCAGCAGCCTCTGGCTCAGAGGAAGTGCTTTTGCACAGAGGGAAACTTAAGCATCCAGAAAAAGGCAGGCAGCCTGTGGCAATAGCAAACAGTGAAGAAAACATACAATAGTCAGGAGGGACGGAGCACTGCATGATGCTGGGTTAACTTTAGAGGTACAGAATATGCCAGCAGATAATGCGGCAAATATAATGCTAATGCTTGAAGAGAATGTTGGTGTGTGAAGGTCAATGGGGAAGAGTGTTTAGTAGGATGAAGTTGGAATCTAGTCAGTCAGTGGGTACTACCACAGTTAGTCGCAGGGCTGGACCATGTACTGTCCAGGGATTGAGTACAGAACTGAATAACTCCACAGAGGCCAGTATCCTGTCGCAAAGTCACCCTTTATTTACATGTAGGGAGTCCTTGACATTGATCCAGGTCCCTCAGAGCCAGCTTTCGGAGTGAACATGATGTCTGACACTCCTGTTCTTATTTGTCAGCCAGGGCTCCCTGATTGGACCAGATTGGGGTGGCACGGTAGCTCAGTGGTTAGCACTGCTGCCATGCAGCGCCAAGGACACAGGTTCAATTGCAGCCTTGGGTAACAGTCTGTGTGCAGTTTGTACGTTCTCCCCTAGGTTCCAATTAACCCAGTTCTATTGTGACAATGTGATATTATAGCAGGCTTAGAAATAGTACAAGGGAAATATATTTATAAAAACACTGCCTTTACACAATGATTAAACCACTGTTGTGTCTTTAAATCTCATTTGTCCTCCCTCTCCTCCTCACCTAACTCACTGCAGCGGGTTGAAGAGAGTCTGCTATACTGTGGTAACTTTGATGATTTGGGTGATTGGCCACAAAAAGCTTTTGACCTTTAACTTTGCTGAGAGTCTCCTGCCTAAATGCTGTCTCACCTCCATGGCTTGACCTGCTCTAAGCATTGTGGTCACAAGCAAGGGAAGCTGGAGTGTCAGGGCACCACTAGAATCTTTAGAGAAGAAGTTACTGGGGTGTGTGTCTGTTGGTCTGTTGGTTCTGGCTGACACTAGTCTGCCTCCCTGAATAGAAGAGGCACACCTGGAATGAGGTTGAATACCTCGGTCCCCTCTTATCTTGTCATTAATGTGAATGCCCATGTTTAAAGTGATAGAACCCAGGCTACAGTGTATAACCGTCAAAGACGGAATATACAGCTGGACCTGGCCTCCAAAGCAGCCTCCACTTTTTCTGTGTGTTTGCATACCAGAGCCATCTCCATGTTGAGAACATGATAGACTCCTATATCCTTTGTTTCAGTCTACCAAGGGTCACTGGCACACCTGCTTGATGGTCACACCATTACTACTACTAATCTGTCTATCTCCTCCTTAAATTTATTTTGTGTCCCAGCATCCACCATACTGTGGGGTAATGAATTCTACAGATTCACAACCCTTTGAGAGAAGTAATTCCTCCTCATTTCTGTTTTAAATCCGCCAATCTATGACCCCTTATTCTAGATTGCCCCTCAAGGGGAAACATCCACTGTGTCTACTTGGTCAATTCTTTTTAGCATCTTACATACCTCAATTAGATCTTTCATACATCTAAACTCTAGCAAGGATAGGCCTAAATTGCTCAATGTCTCCTTATAAGCTAAGCCTTTCATCACTAGAATTAATCTAGTAAACCTTCTCTGAACTGACCTCACATAGTTACACTCTTCCTTAAGTGGACCAAAACTGTATGCATACAAAAATGGTGTGAGG
Source organism: Rhincodon typus (assembly GCF_021869965.1). Taxonomy (NCBI): domain Eukaryota; kingdom Metazoa; phylum Chordata; class Chondrichthyes; order Orectolobiformes; family Rhincodontidae; genus Rhincodon; species Rhincodon typus. The sequence goes on along the minus strand of NC_063336.1, from coordinate 70,281,507 downwards.
AGCTTGTTGTCTGCCACTCTTCAGTTGGTCTAGGAGCTCTCCTGCTCCCAGCTCTTATGTTACTCTGTTGATCTTGGCCTTCATCAGCAGATTGCAGGAAATCCTGGCCATAATGTGAGAATGAGAAGTCTTGTGTGTGATGGAAATGGGTGCAAGATCAGTTTGTGATCATGCATACCCATTTAAGATGGTGAGGCATGAGCAGGAAGAGCAGAAGGTGGGAAGGGTTAATCATTTTTGAGGATGTGATGGGTGTAAGTCCTTGAGTGGACATGTTACACGTGATATTGAGGCTTGCAGTCCATCACCCTTGATAGGATTTAGCGCAGTGACAGAGTTAGAGTGAGTGATAGCCCTGAGACTGTGAGGTAGCAGAGAAAGGATGATGTTGTTTTCCTTTGTAGAGCTCCTTTACTGGGGAGGTGATGGCCTAGTAATATTATCGCTAGACTATTAATTTGGAGACCCATATAATGTTCTTGGGATCTGGGTTCAAATCCCACCGTAGCAAATGGTGGAATTTGAATTCAATGAAAATCTGGAATTAAAAATCTAATGATGACCAGAAACCATTGTTGATTGTCAGGAAAAAAAAACCCATCTGGTTCATTAATGTCCTTTAGGGAAGGAAACAAGAAATCCTTACCTGGTCTGGCCTACATGTGACTCCAGACCCACAATAATGTAGTTGACTTTGAACTGTCCTCTGGGAGCTTAGGGATGGGCAATGAATGCTGGCCTAGCCCGTGATGCCCACATACTTTGAATAAATGTTTTTAGAAGCATAGGAGGTTTTTCACCTTGTTTTGGCACTGTTGCCTGTCTCACTTTAGTGAAGCCACCGGATTGATCCATGCTGCAATCTCTGCCAAGGCTGAAAACGTCTTTTGAGATAGCCATCATATCTAGTCATCCAGGAAGAGGACTCACCTCTGGTCAGAAACATTGTCCAGGAATGTGTGAACATAAACCTTGGAGCCAATTTAGCCTCATGTCAGGTGTTTTAGTTTAATAGCGAGCACCTCAGGTAGATGTGATCCTTATGGCTTGCAGCATCTGAAGTGATGTCCAAAACGCCTTTCAATTTGCCATGAGAGCCTTGAATCTCAGAAGATCCCAGCCAAAGTGAGAATTGCTCACCATGCAACTTGTTGAGTAACTGATGCAGCATGTTGTCTACATGAGGAATGAGCTAAGAAGTGCATGATCCTGTGAGATAACTCACCCCTGGTGCAGGTGGATATTTGGCCACCCAACACACAATCCTCCAAGCTTTACTTCAAATGGGGAAAATTCCAACCCCAGTCTTAAGGCATACATTGGAAATTACTATTAGATATTAATCAATTCAAATGCTGATAGTTGGGGAATACATTAACCCTAGAAATTGTGTGACTTCATTCCTATTGCAGAGTCCTGCTTGATGAAAATACAGACCATTGAGTTTAATGAATTTTGATGGGCCAAATGGTTGTTTCTTATTTTACATTTCGTTATGTTCTTAAGAAAATAGAGTATCCTCAACTAAGTGTTTAGATCAATGTCTAAAATGCTGTCATTCAGCTACCAATACCAACAAATAATTAATGAACAATTTCCCCCACTGTGATAGGAGTGACAGGTAGGAACCCACAAACCACCACTTCCTAATGCAATGCAATATTTAAAATAAGTATGTTAAGTTTCACATTTATATTTTCTTTACAGCATTAAGTACAATAAAACAAAAAATGTACTAGAGTGAATTGAAAAACTAAAGTATGCCAGTGAGGTGTGCCAATTCACTGTAGTCAATTTGTGAAACTGTTTCGTGTAGTATAGGACTGGAGAGTTACTTACTTCTGGTTTAACACGATTATCTCCAATTTTCATTTTTGACAATTGACCCAACCGAGGGATGGCAGTCCTATGAACTCAGGACTTTTGAGGGCAGGATTTTTTGGCCAGTTGGACCTGCCTGTTTACCACTACTGCCCCCATCCCAACTCCCCTCCAACTACCCTCAATGAAATTGCAGTGCATTGCATTGAAATCCATTGGATTTAGCTCAGTGCCAAGATAGGTATGAACAGAATACAGACAGAAGGCCAGCCCACCACAGGACTACTTTTCCTGGGCTAAATTTTCAACTTTCATTCAATGATTAAGTTCATGAAATCTGATTGGAGATATGCAGATTGTGAATACAGATGCTGGAGCAGTTACTGTTATAGGTATTTATTGGCTGCGTTTCTGTTTTCCCAGGAATGAGCAACCCCGAAGTGATTCGTAACTTAGACCGTGAATATCGAATGCCATGTCCCGACCGTTGCCCAGATGAACTCTATGATATCATGATGAGTTGCTGGAAAAAGGTTCCAGAAGATAGACCTACATTTGAATATTTACAGAGTATTCTGGAGGACTTCTTTACAGCCACAGAAGGACAGTATCAACATGCTTAGCTACAAAAGCCCTCTTGGGCTACTAAAGCAAATGGTTTATTTATTGCAAATAAATAAAATCATGCATTGTGTTTTCATTCATATTTAGCTGAAAGCATTTACAATTTAACGTGAATTGAGGTCTTAAAACATTGCTCTGTCATTTTCAATTTCTATGTTCAGTCCTGTATTAGAAAACCAAAGGACTACCAATGACCCAAGACTACCAGTTAGGCTGAATTCCAGAAGATTGTGCTGTAGTGCCAACAGGAATTTGAGCTAGCAGAGCAAAAAAAAAATCAATGGGAAAATGCCATTAAAGTGCCTTCTGCATATTGTGTGGATAAAAGCATTTTTTTCTCCAGCAAGTGCCCTCCCAGCAGCCATGACATGGTGCTTCTTTATTGGACATTTGTTAACTTGGTGAAAAATATATTCATTACAATGGAAATGCATTTGGAAATTCATCTTGAACTTGTTGTGATGAAACTTTGTATATGTTATGCCTGAGCTGTTGTGATTTTGCTGTCTTAGTCTCCAAAAGCAACGTGATTGGGTTGTACATTGTTTTTCATTTTGTTCTATGTTATTTTATACATTAAAGTACCTGACAAATTTTAATTAAAAACTATAATTGCTGAAGTTGATTTATTTTTTATGCTGGATTGTTTTGGGTGGTAATTTGTTCTAAATAACATAATGCAGAGTAGACAGTTCTTAAAAGTTACAGTACTTTGGAGTATAATGCACCATTTTTAATTTTCAACTTAAATTTGTGTTGCTGTTAACTTGAATTTTTACAATGATTCATATCCAAACACATATGCTTTAAGTTGTGCAGTGCTTCCCTGTTAAATATTTGTTCAAAACGTTTGTTGTAGATTGTTAAAGCACATAAATAAGCAAGTAATTAAGACTAAGTAAGTTTAAGACCTGGCAGCTCAAGTTGTCCAAATGGAATGTGGGAACTGTCATATGTGGGAAGCGATGAACTCCACCAGTGTCCTAGATAACCATGTGTGCAGAAAGTGCTCTAAGTTGCAGAAAACAAGGTGTAGAGCTGGATGAACACAGCAGGTCAAGCAGCATCAGAAGAGCAGGAAAGCTGATGTTTTGGGTCTGGACCCTTCTTCAGAAATGAAGAGTCCAGACCCGAAACGTCAGCTTTCCTGCTCCTCTGATGCTGCTTGGCCTGCTGTGTTCATCCAGCTCTACACCTTGTTATCTCAGATTCTCCAGCTTCGGCAGTTCCTACTATTTCTCAGCTGCAGAAACTTGTGTTTTGAGCTTTAGAGCTCAGGCAGTAGCTGGAGAAACTGACATGCCCACAAGGCTGACAGCTAAGTGGATAGCACGTTTAGAGAAATGTTCACGTCGCAGCGCATGGTTTAGGAAGAAGGAAGGGAATGGTTGACCACCAGACAGTCAAAGAGAATCAGGCAAGTAGTGCAGGAATCCCTCGGGTCTCGCTCACAAATCAGATTTACATTCTGGAAGTTGATGAGGATGCTGGTTCCTCAAGGAAATGCAGACACAGCTAATCTTTTGGCAGCACAAGCAGCCTCACTGTACAGAAGGGGAGGACGAAGAAAGGAAAGGTGACAGTGGTGGGGGATTTCTTCATTCAGGGCGTAGCCAGACATTTCTGTGCCCATCAACATGACTCCAGGCTGATATGTTGCTTCTCTGGTGCCAGGTCAAAGATGTCACAGACAGGCTATTGAACATTTTTCAAGGTGAGGGTGAACAGACAGAGGTTGTGACACAGTTTGATACCAGTGACTTAGGTAGGAAGAAGGATGTGGTTTTGCAATCAGAATTTACAGAGCTAGATAGAAAGTTAGCTAGCGGGGCCACAAATGTAGTAATCTCCATTTTACCCCCAGTGCCATGAGCAAGTGAGTACAGGAATAGGAGGATAAGGCAGATGAATATGTGGATGGAAAGATGGAGTGTGAGGGAGGGCTTTAGATTCCCAAAGACTGGGACTGGCTGTGGGGAAGGTGGCACCTGTACAAGTTGGACAGGATGCACCTAAACAGAGTTGTGACTGGGTACGTCGTAGGTTGATTTGTTAGTGCCTTTGAGAGGGCTTTAAATTAACTTGACAAGGATAGAAATGGTATAAAGGACAAAAGAGGAGGATATTGGCATTTGGTAATAGAACTGGTGCAGGCACAGTGGGCTGAATACCCTCCGTCTGTGCCACAAGAATTGTATGATTACAATTGGAGGATTCAGTTTTCAAGTTAATTTACTTCAATATTGCACACTGTTCATCTCAGCACAATCTATCAAACCTTGAAGCAAGATTGTCTATTAATGTTCTCTTTAAACTTAGCTTAGAAATGAAACAAAAGGATTAAGTTTTAAAATAAATTCTTGAAACAGTTGAGTACAGCTATGTTTGAAGGCACCTAAAGACAGTATTTATGAAAAAAATGTATTAATATGAATGAATTACCAGAGTAAGAGAGGTACATAAATGGACAAAACAGAAAAAAATGTGTAGTATTCATTTTTCAAACTGTCTCCTCGGCAGCAAATTTTGGTTAGGACTTTCCCACAAAAAGATTTTTCAGAAATTAGTTCTGTGAAGATTTCTATCTGCACTGTGTGCAGAGCATTTCACAATATTATTTTCTAATTAAGACCGAGAAACAGTGTGTTGCTTTGGTACTACGGATGTGGTTTATTGAAGCTTGCCCCATTTGGACTTCACCCCCACTGTTTCCTGAAAGTCTCTATTTAAATAAACAATACATATTTTCATAATGCAAAGCATCATAAGGTTGCTTCACTTAATCATGAATTTGTTAACTTATGAAGCCCTGACAGGAAACAAAAAAATCCCTGAACCTTTTTTGTTTGAGTGAAAATGGCATTGTTTAAATTCCACAATGCATGTTGTCTTTTTAAGCAATTGTGTGTCTTATCAATAGGACAAAGTAAATGATCTGCAGGGGATTTTTGTCTTCTAGGTGCTTGGAGATGCCTTTTGAATATCTTGCAAATCCAGTAGCTGCTAGGCATCATATTGTTCCATATCTGCATGAAGATATTGGAGGGAGGCCCAATCCATTATTGTGGTCTGGCTTCTTTCAGGGTTAACTATCATTGATAACCAAGGTTGCTTTTGGCAGCTCAGTCCTTCAGGAATTGGAAAGTTAGACAAAGTTGCTGCTATTTAAAGGATACTTTCAACTCTTTAAGGAGAATTTCACCTTTTGTCTGGTGAATAACAATTTATTTCCCTCGGTTTGCAGAGATAGTTACTGTTGGGTATCCAAAGTTTGTGGATATTACTAAGGATTTGTAAACTGGGTGAATGAGCAGGGAACAGAAGATTCTCTTTCCCCTTTGATGGGGTTTCTTTAGGGGTTATGTGGCCTTGAGTATGCAACGGTAGCTATCTTGAGGTCTGACAAGAAGAGTGCCTCACTGCAACTATTTACAGATTATAAGAACAGGCTCTACATTACTAGAAAAAAAACTAATGTGTGGAAGTCTCCTTGGGTGTGCCTCCCATTAAATCCTATTTCACTTTTCCACTAAGTTCGCATGACATCATCACAATGGGTGGTGCTTACTGTGGGCAATCAAATATTAACCCTTTCAAACCCATTAACAACAACATCGTCCAAACTGTTGTTTTCTGATGACTATTATTGGTATACAAATGTTCATATGATTACATTTACTACTACCTGCAGCTTTACCCATACCCCCAAGATTTTGATAGTATAACTTCAGAAGAACCGGAGGTTTCACTAATCTCCCCAAATCTATTCTCATCGGATTTAGAAGAATTAAAGTTTGGTGGGTAGAAGGTCTTGGACTATCTTCCCAACAGCCTGAAGTTTTCTTCTAAACTGGACGGCCTTTAATCTCTTGTATTTCCTTTGTGGAAGAAGTCATCCCTTCTCAGGCAGGCACTTTAATCTTTGCAGAATCTCAAACTTTTAGATATTACTTGTCTGTTCTTAGTGGTGACTTTTCCGGATTTACATGCACCGCATTTTCAATTTACTTCAGTAAATTTTAGGTCTGAATCTGCATGCAGATATGTGCTTACTTAGGTAGACATATTACTTCAACTTGTTTAGAACATTGTTGTTCACCCTTCGTGATTTAGTGATTGAATTGTCAGTGAAATCAACTGGTTGACTTTCTCAGTTATGTTACTTGAAGAGTTATTCTTGCTTGATGTAAGATTGATTATATTTATTGAGAATTCTTCTTGGAATATACAGAGGGCAGAGACACCCATAGAACTTGTTCTCTTCTGAGATACCTCAGCATCTAATGTGTGACACGAATATGTTATAATTAGTTGTTCGCTGAGCCCTGTTTCAATATGACTCAATTCAATTGCATATGCTTCATCTGTCTCAAGTTCGGTACTCTGTACAGTTGCTGCTTTATTGTTTGCCTTTCTTGCCAATGTTTAGTGGCATTTGGAATCTGAATACTTTCCAGTGTTGATAAGAGTGGAAGATATTTCTGCAAAATTAGTATATTCTCAGATCTTCATTTCATTGTTACGAAATAAATTACTTTTATCAAAATAATTAACCTCAGGAGATTCTGCTTTTACATTAGGTTCTGCCTTATGAAACCCTGTAAAATCTTCTATAAACTATTCCTTGACCAACTGTTATTTCACTGCCTGTTCCCTGATCATAAGACTGTAAAACATAGGAGCAGAAGTAGGCTATTCATGCCACCTGCTCTGCTAATCAATGTGATAATGGCTGATCTGATAAACCTCAACTCCATTTTCCCCAAAACCCTTGATTTTCTTGCTGACTAAAAAGCTGTCCATCACAGCCTTGAATGCACTTAATGACTCAGCCTCTACAGTACATGGATTCATTACTATCTGAGAGAAAAAAAAAACTTCTTGCTCATTCTCTGTCCTGACTGGGTGACTCCTTACTCTGAGAATATGCATCCTAGAGTCTCTCAGAAAGAATCTGATATGTTTCAATGAGGTCATCTCTCATTCTTCCAAAATTCAATGAGTGTAGGCCCAAACTAATCAAACTCTCTTCATACAAAAATGCCTCCATACCTGAGATCAATAAACTGAAGCTTCTCTGGACTGCCTCCACTGCCAGTATATCTTTTGTTAGATAAAGGAACCAAAGTTATTCACAGTATTCAAGATATGTTACAACTAGTATTTTGTGTAGTTTTAGAAGACTTCCCTATTTTTATATACGATTCCCTTTGAAATAAAGGCCAACAGTCCATTTGCTTTCCCTATTACCTGTTTTATTTGTAGGTTAGCTTTTTGTGATTTATGAGAATCTTCAAATCACTCTGTATTGCAACTTTCTGCAATCTCTGTCCATTTAAATAATATTTGCCTCCTCAATTTTTCCTTTCAAGGTGCATAAGCTAACAATTTCCCACATTATATTCCATCCACTCAGTTTTTTCCCAACTCATTTAACTTGTCTATAACTCCACTGTGGACTCTTTGAATCATCTTAATCATTTATCTTCACACCTACCTTGTGGCATCTGCAAACTTGGCAATTATACATTCACTTCTGTCATCTAATTTAATAATATATACTATAAATAACTGTGGCCCTAACACTGATGCCTGTGACCTTCACTAGTTACAGGTTGCCATCCTGCAAAAGCCCCCTTATTAAAATTCTTTGTTTTCTATTAGCTAGCCAATCCTCTATCCTTGCTAATTTACTCTCTTGGACACCATGTACTCATATTGTACTAAGTAGCCCTACATGCAATACCTTATTATTTCAAAATCTCCTTTTGGAAATCCAAATATGTTGCATCTACTAGTTCTCCAATATATATCCTGCTTGTTTCTCCTCAAAGAACTATAATAAATTTGTCAGGCATAATTCCTCCTCATGAAGCCATGTTGACTCTGCTTGATTATATTATGTATTTCTACATGGTCTGCTATTGCATGCTTTATAATAGTCTAACAATTTCCTAAAGAGAGATGTTCAGTTAACAGCCCTATTTTGGCCTGTTTCTTGTTCCTTTCTCTTTTTGAATAAATACATTACATTGGCAGTAGTTCTTCAATCCTTTGAGACTTTACAAATCTTAAGGCTTCTCGGAAGATTACTACCATTTTAGCAACATCTCCATAACTACTAACTTTACTATCCCAGGATTCAACTCATCACATCCAGGGGATATATTGGCTTTTAACCTCATTAGTTTCCCTTATACTTTTTCTCTAGTAATAGTTATTGTATTTATGCCTTAATCCCCCTTCACCACTTGATTATTTGTTATTTTTGAATGCTACGAGTTTCTTCTGCCAGGAATTCTGATACAAGTATTTATTCAACTCCTCTGCTATTTCCTACTTCCCTATAATTATTTCCCCAGTTTCATTCTCTAAGGGGCCTATGTGCATTTTGCATTTTGATCTCTCTCTTTTCATAAAGAAGCTCATGCTATCCATTTTGAATTTGCTTGCTAGCTTACACTAAAATTCATCTTCCCCGCATTTTTCTTTGTAACCTTTTGTTGATTTTTAAAACTTTCCTAATCCTTTGTCTTATCTCTAATATTTGCCACATTGCATTTTTTTCTTTCAATTTGATGTCATCCTTAATTTGCTTTACTAACCATGATTCCCTTCCTGGAATCCTTTTTCCTCATTGAGATGTACCTTTCTTGTGAATCATGAACTTTATTTGCAAGTGTTTACCATTGTTCCTCAGCCTTACCATAAACCTAACCCTAATGTTTTGTTGGTTAGCCCTTTCCAGCTTTTAAATGAGATTGAGGTCAATAAATGTCTTTCTACTCCGGAGTAAGAATTCTTGTTTGTGAAGTACATATAGGTTTTCTAGTGATTGACATCCCCCATATTCATAGATACCTTTAGCATCACGTATGATGATTGCTGGACCATTTTGTTGAACATCTGTCAGCTGAAAACAGTGACTTGTTTAACAGGGCTTGCTTTGTGACAACGTTGTGACAGTTGCTCCTAGGTGTAACTTGAAAGTTGTGACATGCACATTGATATAAATATCAGCTTGCTAAGATGTATGACTTGAAACACCAATTTTCCCTAAGAAAATGTTAGATTTGTCTTCTGCTAAAAAGAGTTCTAATTCATTTTTGTCTTTGTGTGTATAGTTCTTTGATTTATTTATATATTTTTTAATGGCTGTGTCCTGATTCAGCACATTTTCTGAAACTGACCTATTGTTTTTATAGCTGAGTTTTGTCAGCTTTGATTGGTTGTAGTAGATGAGCACTGTTCATGCTTATGCGTTTCTTTCTGCTCCATTGGCAAGGACTATTAGTATCTTGCTCCTGTCCCAGCCACCACACTGGCTTTCACATGCACCTTTTGTAATTCTGTACCTTAAGTATTGAATGCATTGTGAAGATCTCCTTTACGAAGACCTTCTTCCCTTCATATTGATCTGTGTTGCTTTTGGACTTCTTCATACACCATCTGAAAAGCTTTCTCGAGCATTTGGTCTTCTTTCGACTGTAAAAAAATCTATCAAAGACTCATTGATAATGCCTACAACAATTGCATCTCTTATGAATTTTGACTTTAAATTGTCCTAATCACATCGCCCCACTAGTCTGTAGGGATCATTAATGATGTGTAGGTGCTGGTGTTGGACTGGGGTGAACAAGGTCACACGACATCATACAACACCAGGTTATAGTCCACAGATTTATTTGAAACCACAAGGTGAAACCACAGGTGAACACCACTTCACCTGATGAAGGGACAATGCTCCGAAAGCTTGTGATCTCAAATAAACCTGTTGTACTATAACCTGGTGTCGTCTAATGTCTGACCAAGATCATTAATGAAATCGTTAAATAGAGTCATACCGTCTTAGAATTGTACAGCATGGAAACAGACCCTTCAGTCCAACTCATATGTGCCGACAATTCTTCTTATTTATCTAGTCCCATTTGCCAGCATTTGACCCATATCCTTTAAACTCTTCCTATTCATATACCCATCCAGACGGCTTTTTAAATATTGTAATTGTACCAGCCTCCATCACTTCCTCTGGCAGTTCATTCCCTGCACGCACCACCTCTGCATGAACAAGTTGCCTCTTAGGTCCTTTTAACATCTTTCCCCTCTCACCTTAAACCTACACTCACTGGTTTTGGACTCCCTTACCCTGGGAAAAGGACCTTGACTGTTCACCGTATCCATGCCCCTCATGATATTATAAACCTCTATAATGTCACCTGTCAGCCTCTGATGCTCCACGGAAAATAGCCCCAGCGTGTTCAGCTTCTCCCTCTAGTACAAACTCTCCAACCCTGGCAACATCCTTGTAAATCTTTCCTGAATCCTTTCAAGTTTTACAACATCTCTGCTATAGCAACGGGACCAGAATTGAATGCATTATTCTAAAAGTGGCCTAACCAATGTCTTGTACAGCTGCAACATGATCTCCCAATTCCTATACTCAATGCAGTGACCAATAAAGGGAAGCGTATTAAATGCCTTCTTCACTATCCTACCTGACTACAACTCCACTTTCAAGGAACTATGAACCTGCACTCCAAGTTGTCTTTGTTTGCCAACACTCCCCAGGACCTTACAATGAAGTGTATAAGCCCTGCCCCTGATTTGGCCTACCAAAATGTAGCACCTCAAATTTAGGTAGATTAAACTCCATCTGCTACTCCTCGGCGCATCGGCCCATCTGATCAAAGTCCCATTGTGCTCTGAGGTAATCTTCTTGGCTGTCCACTACACCACTAATTTCAGTGTCATCTGCAAATTTACTAACCATACCTCCTATGTTCACATCCAAATCATTTATATAATTGACATAAAACAGTGGACACAGCATACAGGCCTGAAAAGCAACCCTCCACCGCCAATCTCTGTCAACCACCTTCGAGCCAGTTTTGTATCCAAATGACTAATTCTTCTTTGAAAAACTCAATCAAGTTAGTAATATAAGATTTCCCATGCATAAAGCCATGTTGAATATCCATATTCAGTCCTTACCTTTCCAAATACATGTAAATCCTTTCCCCCAGGATCCCCTCCAACAACTGGCCCACCACTGATGTCAGGCTCACTGGTCTACAGTTCCCTGGCTTTTCCTTTCTACTTTTCTTAAATAATGGCACCATGTTAGCCAACTTCCAGCCTTCCGTCACAATACCTGTTGTTCTCAATGATGCAAATATCTCAGCAAGGGGCCCAGCAATCACTTCCCTAGCTTCCTACAAAGTTCTAGTGTGGACCTGATATGCTCCTGGGGATTTATCCATGTTTGTGCATTTTAAGACATCCAGCACTCTCTCCAGTAAGTTCCATCCTTCCAATAGCATAAAACATCAAAGCAAGATCTGCAAAGCATGGAAGAATCAGCATTATTGCCAAATTGAAGAAGATAATTTACCTAATTATGTCATGAAGCCCTGGTATCAGAAATAGTATTGCCAGAAAAATTTAATTTTAGAAATGCGTCGGTAGAACACAACAGGGTTACAGTGATAGGATGGGTCAGGGTCGGATGCTCTTTGGAAGGTCAATGTAGACTTGATGGGCTGAATGGCCTGTTTCTACACTGTAGGATATCTACTTATTTAGTATTCCACACATTGGCAGCCTTGCTGATCTTTAAGGGGGGTCCCTATTCTCTCCCTAGTTACTTCTTTTGTCCTTAATGTATTTGTAGAAACCCTTTGTATTCTCCTTAACCTTATTTGCCAAAGCTATCTCATGTCCCCATTTCATCCTCCTGATTTCCCCCTTAAGTATACTCCTACTGCCCTTGTATTCCTCAAGGGATTTACTTGATCCCTGCTGTCTATACCTGATTATGCATCTTTTTCTTCTTGAATATCTTGCTCTTTCAATAATATTATTCATTCTGAGTTTGAAATAATTGTCAAAGTAATCAGTAGTATTTTGATTCAGAGATAGTAGGAACTGCAGATGCTGGAGAATCCGAGACAACAAGGTGCAGGGCTGGATGAACACAGCAGGCCAAGCAGC
>NC_063336.1:70239999-70268572 GCF_021869965.1 Rhincodon typus | reverse complement strand
GTTCAAAGACCTTATCCTCTAAGATTGTTCCCAGTTCCTCAGTGTTCAACACCTCTCCTCTGTTTGACCTGCATAACTGGATCAGGCACAGCATGCTAGAAATACGAGATGTATTTTGTCTGGAGTACTGAATAGTCTTCCTGCCTAAGCAGCAGTACCTCCTGTTCAGGAGTCCTGTCATCTGCTCCACTGTGGCTATGGTTGAAGAATGGACTCTTATATTTACTCCACCTCAGTCAGAGGGTTGCATGATAAAGTCATGAACCAAGATTGCAGAAAGTATCTGGACCTTCAAACACAGTAGGTGCAGAATTGGTCTATCGAAAGTAGAATTGGTCTCATGGTGCCGTGGAAGCAGTCAATTGTAAACACTCATGTACAAGTTCTCTGCAGCAATCATCTTGACTACCGGACTAGGATGGCCACTCATTCCTTCAGGTCACAGGTCCCATGCCTGCAGCCAACATAGTTTGTGACAGTGTCTCAAATTCCTGAGCCTGTGCTAACATTGCACTTTGGTCATCCAGAGGAAGTGGCATTGAGGATAAAGGGCTCTGGCCCCACTCTGCAACACATTCCTGGAAGCTCATCAACTTGCAAACTCATGTGATGGAAGATATGCAGCTTCTGCTGCAAGTTGTTGCTGGTCCAGGGATTGCTTGATTGTCTGTCCCTTCTCCATCTTCCTGCGTCCTTGTTGCATAGCAGCAATTGAGATGCTGACACTTGCCACAGCTATGTCCTTTGGTTACGCTGTCAGTGAACCTGTGTCGGGAACAGAAAACATTCTTGACAATGAGAACAATCAGCGGTCACATCACTTACAAATTACCATGCTCACTTGTTGAGTGAGACGTATTCTGACATGGAGGGCCATGGAATGACTTGTTTTGCCAATTTGACATGAGACCTTATTTTGTGTTCTACTGGTCTTGCTGGAGAGATAGTGATAGAGTGAAAGTGCTATAGGAGAACTAATAGTGATACAGCATGGAACAGACCCCTGGTCCAACCAGTCCATGCCGCCAATAATCCCAGAGTAAGCCAGTACCATCTGCCTGCACTTGGCTCATATCCTTTTTTATGCATGTACTTATCTAAATATCTTTTAAATATTGTAACTGTACCTGCATCCACCACTTCCTCTGGAAGTTTATTTCATACAGGAACCACTCTGCAAACAAAAAATGCCCCTCACATCTCTGCAATAATGCTTTGTATGATCACCTGTGATTACTTCTGTTTCACAGAGATGCATGTCTGCAATTTGCAACCACCAGTAACACAAGTAACATTGCCTGTGACTAGCAATTGAACCCCACATATTAGTGCAATGCATGCATTTCATATCCACGATGTGATAGCAACTGATGTGAACCTGGAATCGAAAAATGAATAGGAGATGCCATTTGAAGGGCCTTTTGTCACGACTGTGTTTTAAGCATCAAACTAATGCTAGCTCCACCCATTTCAGGCTTGCTTCCAGCTATTTTGCATGTTGCTTTTAGCAATCAGCAGATCATGGAAGGCAATACATGTTCTGTAGAGTACCTTGAGTACAAGGCTTGATCTGGTTCTTGGGTGCTGTTCACTCCTTGAGCCTCCTTGTCCTTTTCTACTTAGCACTCCTTTTACAAACCATCTTGACCAAAACCCCACATGTGCCCACCTACCACCTTTAAACTGAGATTCCAACTATCCTCCCTACCAAAGCCCATCACTACACCATAAAAATGGTGGCAGGTTAAGTCGCTACATTTGGAGCTACACTCTGCTCGCCAGTTCCGTTTTTTCTTCTTCGTCTTCTCTCTGTAGTAATTTTATCACCCCCACCCACCCCGGCCCTTTTAACGACCAACCGAAGGAGTTGGGTTGCAATGGGAACTGCGTGGTGGGAGCTGAATGCGTGAGCCGTGTCCTGCAGCAATGGGCTGGAGCAGCGTCAGCGAGAGCGGGCAAGTGACTTGGTGGCAGCAGCCTAGGATTGGAGCGGTGCCTGCACCATTGTGGAGATGGGACGTGGGACTCTGAGATCTGGACATTTTTTTTTCTTGCTTACATTTTGGTTCTGTTAAATCTGGTTTTTGTAACCAAGTGGGTGCAAGTGAATGGCGACTTTGTGCACTTCTTGCTGTACTTATGTATTTTTATACTTAGTATATGTGGCAAATAAATAAGTAAATCTAAAGGAATATATAATTGCTTTAAGCAATGTAATAGTTCTTTAAATACTGTTATTGCCTATGCAGTGCTATGCCTTTTAATGTATTTTTCCATCCCAACTCAACCAATTTGTGCCTCATGCTTTTATAATTTCCCTGATTCAAATTATGTGCCCTTCAGATTGAACTACTTCACTTTAACCATAAATGTAAAATTCTATCATATTGTGATTGTTCAAGAGTATCAATTAGCCCTTTTTCATTCTGTAATACTTGATCTAAAATAGCCTATCCTTTTGGTAGCTCTTCAACAAATTGTTCAAGGAAACAATCGCTAAACACTCCAGAAACCTGTTCCCAACAGCTTTAGTGTTCAGTTGATTTACCCAGTCTATATGTAGGTTGAAGTCTAGCTTGATTATTGATTTATACCTTGCCCCACACTACCACTATTATTTCATGGCCTTTCAATAACTCCAACCAATGTCTGTTGCTGCTGCTTGCTTTTTTTTAGTTCCATCCATACAGATTCCACACAGTATTCTTTAGATTTAAAGATCCTCCTCACCTTATGCAGTAGCCCCCTCCTCACTATCAGCGTAACTTCACCTACTTTTGCTTCTTGTCTGTCTTTCCTAAACGTTGAATATCCTTTTGAATATTCAGTTCCTGGTCCTGGTCAATGTATAACTGTTTGTTTTTGCATTGGCAATTAAATCATAATGATTAATTTCAAATTATGCCTTTAAATCATCTATCTTGTTACAAATGCTGTGCATTTAGGTAGAGTGCCCTTAACTTTATTTTATTGACTTTTCTGTATTTGAGGTATACTCAGTTCTGCTTTGGTTTGAACATAGAATAGTACAGCATAGAGATAGGCCCTTTAACCCACCGTGTCTGTGCTGACCATGATGCTATTCTAAACTAATTCCATCTGCCTGTATATGGTTCTTATTCTTCTATTCCCTGCCTGTTCATGTGTCTGTAAATACTACTTTAACTTTGCTGTTGTATCTGCTTCTACAACGTGCCATGGCAGTGTGTTCCAGACAACTACTACCCTCTATGGAGAAAAAAACTTTGCTTGCACATCTCCTTTAAACTGTTCCCCTTTCATGTTAAACATGGTGCCCTGTAGCATTTGACATTTCCACCCTGGGGAAAAGATGGACTCTCCACCCTATTCATGCCTCATAATTTTATATTCTTCTATCAGGGTGCCCCTCAACCTCTGGCACTCTAGCAAAAACAATCCAGCATTGTAGTTGGTTGGCTTGCTGAGCTGGTTCATTGTTTCGCAGACGTTTCATTACCCTGCTGGGTAACATCATCAGTGCAGCCTCCGATGAAGCACCGTTGTGTTTTCCCGCCTGTTATTTAAACTCTGGAATCTGTTGAGCTGGATTACTTCACTTCCGCTTTTCCTACATAGTGAAGTGTATATGGGTTCGAGTTCTGGGGTTTTTTTATGGCTTTCTTTGTGGAGTACCATGCTTCTAGGAATAGGAATTCCTGTGCTTGTCCCAGGATCTTGGTGTTGTCCCAGTCGAATTGGTGGTTCTCCTTATCCGTGTGGATAGAGATGAGTGAGTACTGATTGTGTCTTTTTGTAGCCAATTGATGTTTGTGTACCCTTGTGGTTAATTTCCTGCCTGTTTGTCAAATGTAGTGTTTGTCACAGCCTCTGCAGGGAATCTTGTATATGACATTGGTCCTGTCCATAATGGGTAGTGGGTCTTTGGTTCGGGTGAGCAGTTGTCGTAGGGTTGATGTGGGTTTGTGTGCTACTTTGATCCCCAGTGGTCGTAGGAGTCTTTTGGCTAGTTCCGATGTGTTTCTGATGTAATGTAGTGTGATGAGTGTGCCGGGGTGTGCAGTATCTTCCTGGTGTCGTTCGTATAATAGGTATCTTCTGACCCAGTTTTTTGGATATCCATTGTCCTAGAATACCTGGAAGAGGTACTCCTCTTCTTTTTGGTTATAGCTCTGTGCTGCTGCAGTGTGTTGTTTAAATAATGTTCTTATGTAACTTCGTTTGTGTGTGTTAGAGTGGTTGCTTTTGAAATTCAGTACTTGGTCAGTGTGTGTGGCTGTCCTGTGTACCTTTGTAAGGAATTCTCCATTTTTGTCCTGTGCTCTACCATGACGTCCAAGAATGGGAGCTGTTCGTTCTTCTCTCTGGTGAATCTGATTCTGGTGAGGGTGTTGTTTATTAGTTCGTGTGGCTCCCCCAGTTGGTCTGTTTAATAAATAACAAGTGGCAAAACACAATGGCGCTTCATCGGAGGCTGCACTGATGACGTTACCCAGTATGGTAACGAAATGTCTGCGAAACAACGAACCAGCTCGGCAAGCCAACCAACTGCAACATCCACAACCCGAGCTACAAATTTACCTTACAATCCACCATTGTGCAACCTCTCCTTCTAGTTAATCCACTCCAATCCAGGTGACATCCTGGTAAAATATCTTCTGCATCCTTACCAAAGACTCCACATCCTATAGGGCAGCAACTAGAACTGTGCATAGTATTACAAATGTGCTCTGACCCAAGTCTTATGCAGCTGCAACATGAATTGCTAACTTGTATATTCTGTGCCCTGAGCTTTGAAGGAAAGCACGCTGTATACCTTCTTTGGCATCTTATCCACTTATGTTGCCACTTTCAGGGAGCTATGAACTTGGACCCCAAAATCCCTCTGTAATACAATGCTCCTAAGAGTCTGGCCATTTACTGTTTACTTTCCTGTTGTATTTGTCCTCCCAAAATGCATCCTCATTTTGTCTGCATTAAACTCCACCTGATATTATTCTGCCCAACTTTCTAGCTAATCTATATCCTACTGTATCCTCCTTCACTATCCATAACTCCACCAATCTTTGTGTCATCTGCAGACTTTCTAATTGGATCAGTGACATTTTCATCCAAATTCTTTTTATACATTACAAGCAACAGTGGTCACGGAACACCAGTCACAGACCTCTAGTCAGAAAAACACCTCTCCACGACTACCTTCTGTCTTCTATGGCCAAGCCAGTTTTGTATACAACTTGCCAAGTCACTGTGGATTCCATGCGATTTGATCTTCTGGACCAGCCTACCATGAGGAAGGAAACTTGTCAAATGTTTTAATAAAGTCATGTAGACAACATCCACTGCCCTACACTTGTCAATTATTTTTGCCACTGTCTCAGCAAAATCAAGTTTGTGAGACAAGACCGCTCCTGCAAAACAAAAACATGCTGACAACCCTAATAAGTCAATTTTTCAAATGCAAATAAATCCTGTCCCTTAGAATCTTCCCCAGTAATTTCCATCCCACTAATGCAAACCTTATGGATCTATTATTTCCTAGATTATCCCTGTTTCCCTTCTTGAACAAAGGAACAACATTGGCTGTTCTCCAGAAGACTAAAGAGGATATAAATATCTCTGCCAAGGCCCCAGCAATCTCCTCTTTTGTCTCCTTCAGTATCCTGCGATAGGTTTCATTAGGCCCTGGATATGCCCACCTTAATATCTTTCAAAAGCACCCAACACACCACCTTAATATCGATATGCCTTACAATATTAACAAACCCCTCTCTAAACTTACCATCATCCATATCTTTCTCCTTGGAGCAGGCTAATGTGAAGTTCTCATTAAGGACCTCGCCCACTTTCTTTGGCTCCAAGCATAAATTCTCTCCTTTGTCCTTAGTGGACCTATCCTTGCCTTAGTCACCCTCTTCTAATATTTGTGTAAAATGCTTGGGATGATTCTTAATCTTACTTGCCAAGGGCATTTCACAGCCCTGTCTAGCCGCCTTAATTTCTTGTTTAAGTTCTTTTCTGCTTCCTTTATACTCCTTAGGGACCTTGACTGGTTTCTGTTTCTTAACCTTTACGTATGCTTCCTTTTTCTTTTTAACTATACTTGCATCTCCCATCATCTAAGGTTCCCAAATCTTACCATCCTTACAGGTTGATGCTGGTCCTTAAATCTGGTTAACTGGTGACTCCTGCAATAAGTTCTGTAATTTCTTTCTGATACCTCTCCAATACTTCTCTTTTAAAACCAAGTTTTTTTTTAAACTGCCTGTCCAAATATCACTTTTTGTGGTTTGGTAACATTCCTGTGAAACACTCTGGCGCATGTTAAGACATTCAAAATGCTGTATAAATGCAGCCATTTTTGGTACTGCAACCTGGAAGACAATTAGTTAGCCACCAGTGAGTCTCCCCTACAAATCTAAATTATAGATATGTACACTGAATGAATTTGCATCCGGAATTGGGAGAGTGGGAATGAAAGAGGAAAGGAACAAGCTATCAAAGGTTGTGATCTGGCTGCAGCATGTTTCATAATAGAACTATGATATTAATTAATGAGAAAGACATTGCTTGAATATGAACAAAGATCAAGAAATGGGGCCAACAAAGGAAGCATTAAATCATTAATGCATGTTAGATATAATACAATTAAAATGCTAAAGTGTAATTTAACCTTTTGGAAGAAAGTGCAAATTATAAAGTTACAAGAATAGGACAGTCAGGACAAAACAGAAAACAAGACTGCACATTTCACATTCGGTACCATCAAGGTGAGAACAGAGTTAAAGAACAAGTAATTTACCTGTCAAAATATCGTAACTTACACTGTTTAATAGTCACCTTTCACATTTAATTACTGTAGGTAATCTAGTTTTTCTTAAAAATTTGGATTCAGAACCCAGCTGAATTACATTGTTTCTTTAGGAGCTACTTTAGTAGTAATATATTTCAAACACTGGCAATTTAATGTCATACAAGTACTGAAAAGATATAGAATCACTACAGGAGCAGAAAATCCGTTTGTCTTGAGTTAACATAACAGAAGATCTGCCTATGAGTAAGGCAAGACTGTGTAACAAGAGACTTGTTAAAATATCCTTAAAGTGTACTGTAACACCAGTTAAGATAACATGAAGGGGAAAACTACCACAGCAACTGGTAAGTCTACAAGCACCTCTGGCAATGTTTTATTTAAATTCGGAGCTAAGAAAATGAATCAATTCAGGACCAATGCTTCATCTTACCTTCTCTCTTCAACGATCCAAGTCAAATAAGTTAAATATTCAAAAAATGAAATATGATTGCAATTATGAAACAAACAGTTGTAGTTACAATGCAATTATAAATGGTCTTACAAAATAAATCTAGTCAACCTTCATGATGGAATCATAAAGGGTCCTGAACAATATAAGCTACAACAAGAAATCTGGGGAACCGTGTGAGAAGTTCAGTGAGATCTTTCTTGATACCAGGATTAAGAAGTCATGTTTTCCAATGGAGATCCAGGCATTGAGACAAGATTCTCGCTAGGGAGCTTGTGAGATGTCTAGTTACAGGGATTATTACTCATTATCACCCTCACTGACATCAAACTTCACCTCATTAATATCAAGATTACGAGGTGCAATCTACTAATATGCAAAATGTCTCCACTCACTAGCTGAATGCAGAATCAGGCAGACCTTTGGGAGGCACTTCTACTTAAGGCTGACTGTAGGAAAAATAAATCCAAGCATGACATCATAGGAAAACAAAGTTTATTAGTGGTGAGAAACTGCAATTAGGGAGTAAGTCTAAATAGTTTAAAATGAAAACAAAGCTTCATTTACAAAGAAGTAGCAGCTACTTGGATTTCTGTAAGGAACACCAGCAAAGAGAGGTAAAATTAAATCAAGTCGCTGTAAAATAATTTTTTTCCAAAGAGAAATAAACTTATTGCAAGTGAAGTAAAAGTTAGAATACCAGTAAGATTTTATAGTAGGCTTAAATTTATTTTATGACTATCAAGTAGTTTCAGAGTTTCAAAATGGCAAGTCAGCTGGGCCAAATGGGATGTACATCCTGTGACGTGTGTGAAGTCATGGATATACCACATATCCCAGGCAAACACATCATCTACAGGAGATGTCGTAGACTACACAAGCTTAAGTTCAGCGTTTCAAAAATTGAGCAGCAGCTGATGTCACTGTTGTGTATCTGCGAGGCAGAAGACTGTGTGGATAACATGTATGGGAGGCTCTCAGATCACAGATTATAAGTGAAGAGGTAGAGGTGGAAAATGGTTATCTACCAGACAGTCTAAGAAAATCAAGCAGTTAGTATGGGAGTTGTCGGAGTCAATTGTGCTCACCAACGATATTGCAGTTTGGACGCTAGTGAAGGCAATGGCTCGTTAGGGGAATGAAGCCAGAATCAGGTCCATGGCACTAAAAGCATCTCATGTGTACAGGGGAGTAGCCAGAAGAATGGCAAAACAAGAATGATAGAAGATTCCATAGCCAGGTGAGTCACTGTAGCTTTAAACTGATTCCAGGCTGGTGTGTTGCCTCTCTAGTACCAAGATATTATGCAGTGACAGCATTTCTGAGGGAGAGGGATCAGGCAGAAATTATGCCCCTTATTGGTCCCAATGATATAGATAGGTAGACAGACAAGATTTCAGTGAGTTCAGAAGGAAAAAAGAAAGGACATCAAGAGCTTAGGATTGTTACCAGTATTTACTAATAAGCATAGAAGCAGGCAGATCAATCATTCAAACATGTGGCTGAAGAACTAGTGCAGGAGGGAGGGCATCAGATTTCTGAGACATTGGGACTAGTTGTTGGGCAGACATGATCTGTAGAGGCTGGACTGGTAACATCTAAATGGGACTGGGACTGATATCCTCAGAGGATGATTTGCTACCGCAGTTGGGCTTGGTTTAAATAAATTTGTCAGGGGTTGGGAACCTGACGGTAAAAGTGGTCGTAAGTAAAGTTGGTTACAGGAAATAGAAAAACTGCTGAGAAGAATAGAAGATTGCAGAAACCCGATCACAGTTTTTACTACAGGCCTTCTAATACCAGTGGGAATTAGAGGAACAGATATGCAAACAGGCCATGGAAAGAGGTTAAAACAAAAGCGTTGTGGGAGTGGATGATTTTAAATTCCCAATATTTACTGGGATTCCATTAGTGCCAAGGGGTTAGATGAGGAAGAATTTATTAAAGCCTATCCAGGAGGAATTCTTGAAACATTATGCAAATAGTCCAACTAGGAAAGGTGCCAAATTGTACCTTGTACTGGGAAATGAGCCTCACTGGGAGAGCATTTTGGGATGTGATCATAATTCCATAAGTTTTAAAATAGTTATGGAAAAGGACTGGTCCTTGGGTGGAAGTGCTAAATTGGGGGAGATTAATTACAATTGCATTAAGCAGCACTGGAAAAATCGGACTGGGAGTAGCTAGTAAAGGTGAGTGTAGCTAGGTCGTGGTGGGGATTGGTCAGTGAGGTGGGAGAAGCAGATAGCTGGGAGAGAAGACGGATAGCTCAAGGAAGCAGGGATGAGAGGGGGGTGCTGGTCTAGGGATGAGGTTGGGGGTGGGGAGATTTTGAAGCTAGTAAAGTCCACATTGAGACCATTGGGTTATAGACTTCCAAGACGGAATATGAGGTGCTGTTCCTCCAGTTTCCGGGTGGCATTGTTGTGACACTGGAGGAGGCCCAGTATGGACATGCCATCCAAGGAGTGGGAGGAGGAGTTGAAGTGGTTCGCAACGGGGGGGTTTTGTCATTTGTCGCGAACTGAGCGTAGGTGCTCTACAAAGCGATCTCCAAGTCTCCACTTGGTCTCACCAATGTAGAGGAGGCCTCATCGGGAACAGCGGATACAATAGACCACATTAGCAGATATGCAGATGAACATCTGTTTGATGTGGAAGGTTTTCTGGGGCCTGGGATGGAGGTGTAGGGGGAGGTGTAGGGGCAGGTGCACCTTTCCCTGCAACCGCAGGAGGTGCTACACCTGCCCCTACATCTCCACCCTCACCTTTACTAGCTTCATCCCCGCCTCATTGACCTGTCCGTCTTCTCTCCCACCCTATCCACTCCGCTATCTACCTGCTATCACCGCCCCCCCCAATTTATTTCAGAGCCCCCTGCCCCTCCCCCATTTCTGAAGAAGGGTCCTGACCCGAAACGTCAGCTTTCCTGCCCCTCTGATGCTACCTAGCCTGCTGTGCTCATCCAGCTCCACGCTGTGTTGTCTCAGACTCCAGCATTGGCAATTCTTACTATCTCTGAGTGAACTATACTAATATGCTTCTTGTTGTAGTCGTGTGACTTTTCCTATTAGGTACTGACTGGAGGAATCCATCTTACAACCAGTTTGATAAAGATACAGCAGAAGCTGGATTACTTGCACTGCAAACTTGTAATAGCTGTGGTCAAAAAATATAGTAATCTTATAAACTAGATTTTTTCAAACCGCTCTATTGACATTTTTGAAACACAGCTCTAATGTAGCCAGGCTCATGTGAAACCAGTTGTTTGATCATTTGAATCACTTCTGCTCCAGAATAGAACACAAAAATATTCGGACCAGACTTAACCTTCTCTTAAAGTAGGAATGACTTCTTGAAAACTATAAAATACTAAAATATGAATTGATTACCAATTTGAGTTGATAAACATGCAGCTTTAAACTCTGGAATTGTGCACTATTGAGACTGTTACCACTTCTGTAGCTTTGCCTCACTTTCCCTCTGCTATTGAAACCTTATCCATTTCTTTGTTAACTCCAGCAATACTTGACATTTCCAATGTACTCCTGATTTTTTCTAACATTCTACACTCAGTAAACATGATATTATCCAAAATTCTGACATCTGTGTCCTCACTTGCACAAAGTTCCTTTCATTTATCAACCTTGGGCCTGATTACTAACATTAGCTCCCAAACAAAATAGCAATTTGATTTTAAAATTCTGAGTGTTCTTTTCATCACCTTACCCTTCCCTGCATCCGGAACCTTCTCCAGCCCCATATTCTCCAAAATATCTATTGTCATCTAATTTTGGTCTCTTGAGCTTTCCTAATTTTAATTGCTGTGACATTGGTGTCTGTGCTTCAGCTACCAAGGTCTTAATCTCCTGAATTCTCTCCTTGAAACTTTTTCAACTTTCTACTTCCTTTCTTCCTTTAAGATGCTCATCACCATTTTGGTCAAATTTATGGCCATCTACCCAACTATCAATTTCTGTGGCTCATGTCTACTTTTGCCTACATTGTTCCTGTGAAGCACCCTGGGGTATTTTATTACATTAAAGGCACTATATCAATTTAGGTTCTTGGCACCATAGCTTATAGGTTAATTTTATTGATCGCCTTTTGTGATGAAATATCTTTACTTTGGATGCTTCACTATTTCTGGTGAGTAAACAAGCTTTATTATAAGCTTGAAGACTGTGAATTGTCATTTGGAAATGGGAATATTTTAAATTGACAAGACGACTCCACATTGCAGGGGACGTGGAATGGTACTTAATGCTCCCATCGTGCAGTACCAATTGTTTGACTGAGTGCTCAAAGCATTTTAAGAACGTAATTTAGTATTCTTTGTAATACAGCAACAATGTACTAAGTTGAATTACTTCGGTTCCAAAACAGAACATCCAAAATTTCAGATCAGACTTAGTTTTCTCTTAAAGTAGGAATGACTTCTTTAAAATATAAAATATGAAAAGGTGAACTGTTTGCCAGTTTACCAACAATATACTAAATTGAATATGCAGGACATTCAGCCCAACTAATCTCTCCTGGCATTTATACTCTACATGAGGAATATCCTGCCCTACTTCATCTTGTCTTATTAATATATCCTTCTGTTCTTTTCTCCTCACGTACCTCTTCAGCTTCTTCTTAAGTACAGTTGTTTCAATTGCACCTTGTGGTAGCTCACACCACATCTTTACCACCTTTCAGGTAAATCACTTTTTTCTGAATTCCCTGATTAAATTGACTAGTGATAATCTTATATCTATGTAGTTTTCAACTCAGCCATTAATGGAAATCAGTTACTTTTGGGCTGACCACCAGGCATCAGGAACACCATCAAGTCCATTTTCCTTTCCAAGTGGCATGTCTTGCTGATTTAGAAATATGTAGTCACTCTTTTATTGTTACAACACCTACGTCCTGGAATCTCCACTTTAACAACACCATGAGGGGAGCTTCGTCACATGGATTGCAAGTTCCCCTCCAGACCACTCACCATCCTGACTTGGAAATACATCACCATTTCTTCAGTGTCAAAATTCTGAAAATCCCTCCAGAATGGTGGCTCAGTGGTTACCACTGCTGCCTCACAGCTTCAGGGACCTAGATTTGATTCCAGCCTCAGACGACTGTGTGGAGTTTGTACATTCTCCCCATGTCTACATGGGTTTCCACTGGTTTCCTCCCACAGTACAAAATTGTGCAGGTTAGATGGATTGGCCATACTAAATTGCCCATAGCATGTAGGCTAGGTGGATTAGCCATGGGAAATGTAGGGTTACAGGGATAAGGTAGAGGGGTGGGACTGTGTGGGATGTTCTTTGGAGGGTCATTGTCGATTCGATGGCCAAAAGGCTTGCTTTCACACTGTAGGGATTCTATGATTCTAAAACACATGGACTGCTAGTAATGGGCAATAAATGCTAGACCAGCCAGTGACACACACGTTCCATGAATTAATTTTAAAAAATGAAGTCACTAGAGCTTGAACATACTTGAAATATGAAGTGTCTGTGATCCACCTACCTCATCAGGAAATGACCTTGATTATTGTGGTCTCTGAAAATCAGGGTGAAAACAGACAGCAAATCTTTAAACAGAGGATCAGACACAGAGGATGCTAGAGAAATGCAGCAGGTCTGGCAGCATTTATGGAAAGAGAAGCAAAGTTCACATTTTGAGTCTGATATGATTCTTAATCCTGTCTACTCCATACACATTGACTGTAATAGAACCATTATGCACATCCTAGAGAAATATGTTCAACTGTGTTTACTCATCTACTGGTATTTGTTCCTCTTCAAACATATACCTAAATCCTTTTTGA
The DNA here is from genome assembly GCF_021869965.1 of Rhincodon typus. Taxonomy (NCBI): domain Eukaryota; kingdom Metazoa; phylum Chordata; class Chondrichthyes; order Orectolobiformes; family Rhincodontidae; genus Rhincodon; species Rhincodon typus. The sequence goes on along the minus strand of NC_063336.1, from coordinate 70,255,510 downwards.
AAATTACTATTGGATCTCCTTCCATCCTTCTTTCAGTCTTCAGTTTCCAAGTCCTAAGAACTTCCTGTGTACATAAATTTCTCTTTGTTTCTTTGGTTCTTTTACAAATTGCCTTAAATCCGTGATCTCTGGTTACCAACCCCACTTCAAATAAGAATAATTTCTTCTTGATTCTTTCATATCTCCTCATAAATATGAACACTTCAATTAATCCTCACTTTACCTTCTCTTGGGGATAAATTCCAGCTTCAGTGGTCTCACCATATGATTAAAGGCCCTCATTCATGTTCGGATTTTACTTTAATGTTTAATATTATTATTGGCTGCCCTAAAAGCCAAGGAATTGGTGACCCTTTGCATGAACACACTGATCTGCCTCATCCTTCAACTGTTCAGTATATAGCATGGGAAGAAAGCAAAACACTGCCCCTCATGTACTAACTCACACCAATACACTGGTGCTTGCTGATCTGCATTAAACATACAAACATATGAACAAGGAACAAGAGGAAGCTCTTGACCCTTTGAGCTTGCTGTGCTATTCAATAAGATCATAGCTGGTCATCTCCACGTTCCCGCATATCTCCAATTATTTTTCATTCCCTTGGTGGTCAAGAATCTATTTCTGCCTTAAAATGTTTAAAGGTTCTGCATCCGCTGCCTTTTGAGGAAGGGAATTCCAAAGACTCTCAGCTCCCTGAAAGAACACATGTTTTATCACCTCTATCTTAAATGGGCGACCCTTATTTTTAAGCTATGACACTTAATTCTAGAGTCTCCCACAAGAAGAAACAACCTTTCCATTTCCACCGGTCAAGATCCCTCAGGGTCTTTTATGTTTCAAATAACTCACCACTGACTCTTCTAAACTCCTGAGGATACAGGTCTGGCCTGTCTAGTCATTTCTCATTAGATAATCTACTCATTCCACACATTAGTTGAGTAAAGCTTCTCTGAATTGCTTCCAATGCATTAATATCCTTCCATAAGTACAATGGCTGGTACTTTACACAGTACTCCTGATATTATCTCATTAATGCTCTGTAAAACTGAAGCATAGCCTTCTTACTTTTGCATTTAATCCCCTTGCAATAAACCATAACATTCTATTAGCTTTCCTGATTACTTGCCCTACCTTCATACTAACTTTCTGTGATCCAACACTAGGACACCCAGCTCTGCAGCTCGGAGTTCTGTGGCCTATCATCATTTAGCTAATATGTTTTTTTTGTTCCTTCTGCCAAACTGGATAATTTCACACATTCCCACTTTGTACTCCATTTTCCAAACCTTGGCTCACTCACATCTTTATCCCTTTGTAGGCTCCCTATGTCCTCTTCACAACTCACTTTCCTAATCTGCTATGGGTCTTCAGAAAATTTAGCTATTATACCTTCAGTGTCTTCATCCAAATCATTTATATAAATTGTAAAGAATTGATGCCCCAGCACTGACCTCTATGACACACCATTGTGACATACGCCAGCCTGAAAAAAACTCATTTATTCCTTCAGTCTTGCTTCCTGCCAGCAATTCAATCTTTGATCCATGCCAACATGTTAACCCCTACATCATGAGCTTGTATTTTCTGCAATGACCTTTGATGCGGCAGCTTATCAAATGCCTTCTTGAAATCTAAGTACAATACATCCACTACTTCATCTTTATCTAAGCACAAATGACTTCTTCAAACAATGCTAATAAATTAGTTAAACATGATTTTCCTTTGACAAAATCATGTTGGCTCTGCCTGATTACCTTGAACTTATCCAAGTGCCCTGTTATAATATCTTTAATGATAGCTTCAAACATTTTCCCTATAGATGTTATGCTAACTGGCTTGTAGTTTCTGGCTTTCTGCCTCCCTCCTTTTTTCGATAAAGGAGTTACATTAGATATTTTCTAGTCTATAGGAAGCTTTGCCAAATCTAATGCGTTTTGGAAAATTAAAACCAATGCATCAGCTATTTCATTATCTACTACTTTTAAGGCCCTAAGATGAAATACATCTGGGCCCAGGGACTTGTCAACTCACGCTTCCAACAATTTACTCAATACTATTTCCCTGGTAATTGTAATGTTCTTGAGTTTCTCTCTCCCTTTCAATTCCTGATTTACAGCAATTTTCAAGATGCAGTCTGTATCCTCTCTTGTAAAGGTCAATACAAAATATCTGTTCAACTTGTTTGCCATCTCCTTATCTTCGATTGTTAATACTCCAACCTCATTTTGTATAGAATCAACAGTTCTTCTAAGTTAAACATTTTCTTTATCAAATATTTAAAGAAACTTTTTTCTATCTGTTTTGATGTTCAATTACATGATGCCTCCATTTCAAACATCTTCAAGGTGTCTAGAAGTGTAACCTCCTCCAGCCCTAAAAACATGTGAAAAATCTGTCCTCTTCTAATTCTGGCATCTGCAACATTTCCAATTTTAATCATTCTACATAGCTGGCTGTGCCTTCAGCTGCCTCAGCTCTTGAATTCCATCTTAAATATTGAAATATCTCCATCTTTCCTTCTTCCTTTATGCCACTTCTGAAAACTACCTCCTTGACCAAGCTTTTGGTTATCTAACCTAATACCTACTTACGTGGCTAGGTGATGCATCTTATTTTGTAAAACTGTTGTGAAGTGTTTTGAAACATTTCTGTTGAAGCTGTTATATGAATACAACCCGTTGTTCTCCTGTACTTAAAGTCAACTTTAAGTCCCCCAGGTGTCTTTCATGTTTTATTATAAGTGTTACAACTTCTTTCCTTCTCTTTCTTTCTGTAAGCTTGCCATTACCAATTTATATATATGTATATACATCTGATATACTGGAATCTGTGGCTGAATAAATGACAGGCTAAGAATTGGGCCAAAAGACACAGCTGAGTCAGATAATCTCTCCGTTGCTTTGTTGTTTTCGGGTCTAAAACTTGGGTTTGAAATGGGCTCCCACGAGATGTTACAGCACAAAGGACGATAAATTATTGTCTGTAACTGGTCAAGAGCAGCTCATCATGTTGTGGATTGAAAGAGAAGGAATGCTGAGCAAGGAGGTGCGTTTGTTAGAAACTGGCTGGAATAGAGGAGTTTTTTTTGTCTGTTTCTGCTTGCTTGCACAGACACACAGCAGTTTTATTAGACATTCCAATACCCACTTCTATAATGGAATCTGCCCAAGTAAAATGTAACATGATATCATTTATTCCTCCTTCTCCACCCTTACTCTTCACTTGTGGAAATGCAGTAGGTGATAACAAATTCAAAAACAGAGAAACACAGCCTTCTTTGTGATGGGTTTTTAAATTAGCATGTCTGTAATCTGAATATACATAGATTGAATTCACTCATGAGGTGTGGATGTCGCTGGTTGAGCCACATCTATTGCATATTTCCAGTTGCCCTTGAAGATGGTGGTGAGCTGCCTTCTTGAACCACTGCAGTCCATTTGGTGTATGTACACTCACAATGCTTTCAGGGATGGATTTTCAGGATTTTGACCCAACAACACTGAAGGAATGGTGATACAAAGTAGGATCAGATGATGTAGAATCTGTGTGGGTGGAGTTGAGGAACTGCAAAGGTGAAAAAACTACAATGGGAGTTATATACAGGCCTCCAAACAGTAGTCAGGATTTGGGACACAAGATACACCAGGAGATAGAAAAGGTGTGTAAGAAAGGCAAGGTTACAGCCATCATGGGGGATTTCAAAATGCAGATAGGGTATGGGAAAATTCAGTTGGTGGTGGATTGCAAGAAAGGGAATTTGTGAAATGTCAATGAGGTGGCTTTTTAGAGCTGCTTGTGGTGGAGCCTACTGAGGGAACAGGCAATTCTGGATTTACTGATGTTTAATGAGGCAGACCTGATAAGGGAGCTTAAGGTGAAGGGACCCTGAGGAGGCAGTAACCATAATATGATAGAATTTACTCTGCAATTTGAGAGGGATAAGATGGAATCAGATGTAACAGTATCACAGATGTATAAAGGCAACTACAGAGGCATGAGGGAGGAGCTGACCAGAAATGACTGGTAGAGGAGCCTAGCAGGAAAGACAGTGGAACAGCAATTGCAGGAGATCCACGTTAGCACCTTGCCTCTAACACCATAGGCCCCTATCTTATTTAGCAGCCTACTGTGCGGCACCTTGTCAAAGGCCTTCTGGAAGTCCAGGCAGTTAACATCCATTGGCGCTCCTTGGTCTAACCTGCTAATTACCTCCTCAAAGAATTCTAACAGATTTATCAGGCATGACCCCCCCTTGATAAAACCATGCTGACTTCACCCTATTTTCATGTACTTCCAAGTATTCCAAGTCAGTACTTGCTGCAAGATTCCTCATCTCTGATGTGCTCTTGTGGCCACTGTACTTATATATAAATAATCCAGTTTAATCTCTGATTGATGATAACCCACAGGAGTTAGAAGGTGGGATTTTCAGTAATGGTAATGCCATTAAGGTTAAATTCTCTCAATTTAGTGATAGCCATTGTCTGGTACTTCATAGAATCCCTACAGTGTGGAAGCAGGTCATTTGGCCCATCCAGTCCACACTGACCCTCTGAAGACCATCCCACCCAGACCCACCCCCTACCCTATCTCTGCATATCCCACCCTAGACAGTATGGGCAAGTTAGCATGGCCAATCCACCTAACCTGCACATCTCTGGACTGTGAGTGGAAACCAGAGCACCCATAGGAAACCCACGCAGACACAGGGAGAATGTGCAAACTCCACACAGATAGTCACCCAAGGCTGGAATTGAACCTGGGTCCCTGGTGCTATGAGACAACAGTGCTAACTACTGAGCCACTGTGCCACCCCACGTTTGTGTGGCATGAATGTTACTTGCCACTCGTTAGCCTAAACCTGGATTTGTTAAGGACTTGCTGCACTTAGATATGGACTGCTTGAATATCTGAGGAGTTGGGAATGGTGCGGAGCATTATATAATTGTCAGTAAATATTCGTCATTGATAAAGCAGCTGAAGTTAGGCCTACAGCACTGCCCTGAGGAACTCATCAGTAGAAAATAATGTCACTTGTCACATGATTAGATAGTTTGAAAATGTTATCTGACAGAGCGAAACATATTACAAGGTGATGGCCTAGTGGTATCATTGCTGGCTTCTTAATCTAGAGACCCAGATAATGTTTTGGGGACCTGGGTTCGAATTCCACCATGGCAGATGGTGGAATTTGAACTCAATAAAATATCTGGAACTAAGAATCTAATGATGACTATGAATCCAACAATTGTTGATTGTTGGGAAAACTGATCTGATTCAATAATGTCCCTTAGGAAATCTATCATCCTTACCTGGTCTGGCCTACGTGTGACTCCAGACTCACAGCAATGTAGTTGACTCTGAACTGCCCTCTGGGCAATTAGGGATGGGTAATAAATGCTACCTAGCAGCGACGTTCTCATCCCTTGAATGAATAAAGGATATTAGCAAGAACTCTCCAGCAAGATGTATATGCTACTGTAATCTTTGAATAAAGAGCTTGTAATTTAGTTTACCAATGTTAGTTGCATGTTTGGTAAATCTGGTTTGAAGGATAGAAGGAAACATAGAAATAACCAATGGGAAAGAAAAGTCACTTATAAGTGGAAGCACAAAATTGATGAATATTCACAAAAGACAGAATAACAGTCATAGTGTTCATCAAAATGCATAATCTATCTTCTTGTGATAGCTAAGTAAGACTGTCAGTTTCAAAACAACAGATGTTGCAGTCTCTCTGGTAAAGTGAATAAATGCATGGAATTGTTTTTCACCTGAATGGCATAAGTGAATTCTTTTAAACTGTTTACATGCTTTTCCCTTCTTACATAAGAATAGAACTAGTGAACAGCTGATAAGACTCATGTAACAATTCCTTGTGAGGACACATTAGTAAAAGTGCCTAAAAATATTGAAAACAAATCAAAGCACCCCTCAACCACCCCATGTTTTCTGGGTTTGGGGAGCAGGGAGGTGCATTCTTGTGTAAACTCACACTATAGAAAATTGCCATAGAAAATTTTGTTATAGGGAAATCGCTACAGAAAATCACCATATCTGTACAGAAGAAAGCTCACAATATCCAAACAACATCCACTATTCATCAATCATGTTACAGCCAACTTGTGTTAACAAAATACACGTTACAGCAGAACTACCTGTTGTACACTCAAATTCTGTTCAACTTTACAGTTTAAGAAAAGAATTGAGTGTTTCAGAAGATCAAGATGATTGACCGACTATCATGAGATGATGAAATAGTGATTGCTAGTAGAACGTTTAATTTTCTCACAAGACATCTATAATGGATCATATTTTTTCTGACAACTTACCAAACTTCTGAATCTGGTTTCTATGATGCACTAAACAGCTTGTTTCAGGGAATGTTGCAACAAATGAAGAAAATGTCAGGCACTTGCAGCTTTGTTGGTTAATTTATCATGTGGTTTTATTTTTAAAATCATACAAACCAAGACAATTGCAGGTTCATTCTCATCTATGCCAAATGAGTTGATCTTGGGCCACGTGCTATTACACTTGACATCCGTATCTTTAAGTTACTGATGAGGAAAAGAAACAACCAGAAATTTCATGGTTGATTGTTATCTGACAGCTCTTGTTCACTGTATACATGTGTGGATTGTCTGTTGTGAGGCTCACAGGGAAAGAATTATTTCTTGGTGAAATTCCGGGAAAGTCAGTACCAGAAGCAGAGTGCTACCTCCTACATCAGTTGTTTGAGAAGGAAGGAAGAAAGCAAGAATTAGAGCAGAGAAGGACAAACAATGTTCATTTCTGCTGTTGCACGACAGCTGGAGTCAAATAACATGTTATTTTCCTTAAATATTCAGGCATGGCCAATTCTGCTGAAGAGTCTATTTAAAATCCAAATGTTTCCTTTGTCTGAATCGGTGCTTAATAGCACCCGATGTTTGGTCTAAACCAATTGAATTAATTTTTATTCTCTAAATGGTCCTAACTTGTGTTCTTCATGCATCATCTAAATTATTGCTTTGCGTTTCATGTGTACAACACTTTTTTCTTTTTGCTTTACACTTGAAGATGTGACCTGAAATTAAACAGAAGAAAATAGTTATTACTGATTCTGATGGAATCTGAGTAAGATTTCAACAATATTTTCAGCACACAAGCCAATTAAGGAAACTTTCAACTGAAATGATCACTTTGATGTGAATGGGCAATAATAAATTAGAGTTCAGAATACAAGAACACATATATATATAATATTCAAATATAGCTGATTGTTCAGAAAACTAAAGAGGCTGCAGAGATAAAATGTGGCAAATAGCCCTTTTCAGTGCTGTTTTAAACTCTACTTGATCTTCTTTTGCATTAACGTCATTCTTGTCATTTTCCTCCTCTTAAGTATCAGTCCAATCATCCAAAGAAATGTATTATTTACTTCTTGTAGAAATGCTTATTTGATACCCTAATCATCTCATATAATAGAATCTCAACTCTCTTATTTGAATGTTTCATTTTTATTTTGTTTCACTGTCTATCATTCTTTTTCCCATTTATCCAAGCTACTCCCTCATTGTTGTTGTTGAAATTTGTTCTTTATAGTCTGTTCTTTCATTTTTCTGTTTTTCAATAGTTGCACTGCAGGCATTGGAAATCCGAAATAAGAACAATAAAAAGCTGGAGAAACTAAGCAAGAAAATCTGCTTCTGTGGAGAGATTCAGTGAAGGAATAAACACTGTTTCAAAATGAGACATGGATTGTCACATTAAAATAAAACTTCTGAATACAGCATCATGGTGTAAAGACAGAAACAAAATGAAGAAAAATCTAGCAAAATTGGGACATCTCATTTCGACATCTCATTTGGACAGCCAAGAGTGCATAATAAGGTTGGGCTGAGAGCCTAGAAATCCATTCTCTGTTGAAACACCTGAACTCCTGCGTGAAACACAGTGCTTTCTCTCTGATCTTTGCTGTCAATTTACAATGGCCTTTTTCACAAGGTTAAGTGACTTGCACATTCTATTATTGTTACATGAAAGGATCATCGACATTTTTATTGCAGTAAAAAGAATATAAAATTCTTACAGGACTAGACAGGGTAAATGCAGGAAAAATATTCCCAATGACTGGGCAGTCCAAAACCAGTGGTCACAGTTTAAGGTTACAGGGTAGACCATTTTGGACTGAAATGAGGAGAATTTCATTCACCCAGAGTAGTGAGCCTATGGAATTTTCTGCCACAGAAAGCTGTTGCGGCCAAACCTTTGAATGTTTCCAAGAAGGAGTTATATATAGTTTTTAGGGCTAAAGGGGTCAAAGAATATGAGGAGACAGTGGAAGCAGTGTACTAAATTGGATGATCAGCCATGATCATATCGAATGGTGGAGCAGGCTTGAAAGGCTGAATGGCCTACTCCTGCTTCTGTTTTCTATGTTTCTATCTTGTTATGTAGGTAGAAAATAGTTAATGTTTTTTTTTAAATAAAGAACTATTCTCATTGTACTGTTAATTGCTTCTATTTCTTTGTGTATATTGAGTAGCTGGGCAATGAAGTGCTAAAGTCTGGCACGAAAGACATGCGAGGCCCATCGGAAGGGCATGATTCAGAATGAAGGGCATCGGGGTGGACAGATAGGCATGGTTTGGCATGAAGTGTGTGAGTATGAGAGTATGTGTGATCATACTTGGACATGTTTGTAACCTAACATGGGGGACATGAGGAGGACATTTTGAACTTGCCTTTTAAAAGGTTCCCTAATACAGGCTATGAATCATGACTCCTCGAGGGCACCATGAACCATGAGTCCTTTAAAAGCTGGCTTAACTCCATGAAAATTACAGAGGTAAAGGACATGTCTATCTCTGCACAGACCTGGCCAGGTTGTGAGTGCAGGGTGCAGGTTCACGATCCAAATCAACCTGCACCATTAAAAGGTCCTCATGAAAATCAGAAAACTTGGAAATTGGGTTTCTAAATTCTGGAGTCGGGACCTAATCACCAAATTTAAAGGCCCCCTGAGTCATTCCAACTTGTAAACCATGTTTCTCTGCACTGATGCTGCCTGACCTACTGAGTTTCTCCAGATTATTAATCCTTGTTTCTAACAATTTTATGCTCATATTTCACTTACAATAACTAATTGTGGCAATCCAGCCCTGAACCCATATCAAACACAGACCCCTTCCTTGATGAATAAAAACAATATGGATCTAGAAAGCAATTCTGAATACATGTACAAACTCCTTTCCTGTTTTGTTAATTGCATTACTTTTAACCTATTGCTATCTTTGCAGGATTAAAGTCTTGCAGTATTGTGGCCCCATCCTTCGAGCAATTTCTTCTTGCTTATCTGCATACCTCTTCTCCTATTTGCTTTGCAGTCTGCCTTAACAGTCTGCTTTAACAGTTCCCTTCTGGTTGCTTAGTGCTAATCGAAGAGATTAATCTCTTTCATAATCCCATATATCACCATCGCATCTTAGTGCTATATGGAGTCTTTCTTCAATGTTGATAATCTCTTTCCCTACTTTGGTGGCTGAGAAAATTCAGCTCTAAATCCTGCATGAAGTTTACTAATTTTTGTTATTATTTCACAATGATCCCTAATAACATGTAGCAATGGCTCACTAATTAAACGTCTGAGGCTTCATTATACTTAGAAAAACCCATCTGTTCAACTAAATTTAGATCCTATGTCGCAGAAATTTGAATGTTTCTCTCCAATGCTATCTTTCCAGCCACAAATTTAACCTTGCTAACCCTTCTAATCTTATACTAATTTATGGATGTCATCAAGTCTAATCAAAAATCACTTCTGAAAATCCCTTTGCAGGACTTTAATTCTGTACCTTGCTATGCCATTGGTTCCAATGACAATTACAGTTTTTGTGTATTTCCTTTTCCTTAGTGAATTTTTAGTATTGCTGTCTCATATAGCCTTGGTATCAGAGAGAAAGGTATGATTCAGGATCCTCACTAGAGCTTCAAAAGCACTTGTCTATTCTTCTAGTTATAGAAGTTGTGATGTTTGTGCAATAATACTCTATGGTGCCATTTATGTATTTATGTGTCATACCAGAGTAAGGGTTTGCCTTGCCATGTGCTGTGTCATGCTGTGTTTGTGCTCATAATAACCCTTGTATGTTCTTCTGGATATTGTCCCTGAAAGCACTCTCATAAACCTTTTCGCCAGCCTCAATGTGTATTGCCCAGAATTAGACTTAATATTCCAGTTGCAGCAGAATTAGTGTTTTATAAAGGTTCACAATAACTTCTTTATCTCTGTATTCTATGCCTCTATAACCCATGATCCCAGATGTCAGTTTAACCATTTTCTCAATCGAACCTGCTACCTTCATCGATTTGTCACTTATATCTACGGGTTCTCTGTTATTACACTCTTTTTAGAAATTGTACCATGTAGTCTATATTGCATCTGTTTTATTTTTCTAAAATTACATCTACCAAAATATATCACTTCACACTGCATTAAATTTTGCCAATATGGCTCACTCTTGGCATAGCTGATTGCCTGGGAATTTCCTTGGATGTCGAAACCTCCAATAGACCATGACCCAACATATGTAAGTCTTTGAAAGAGTTCCCAGCTCAGTTGACATGAGAGATGATGATGTGGAGGTGCCGGTGTAGGACTGGGATAGACTTAGGTCAAAAATCACATGACACCAGATTATAGTCCAACAGGTTTATTTGAAGACACAAGCTTTCTGAAGAAGGACTGAGGCTTTGATAGCTTGTAATGTCAAATAAATTTGTTGGACTATAACCTGGTGTTGTGTGATTTTTGACATTAGAGACCTTCGAGAGTTCTGACTGACTCACCTGAATAGCTACACAGGTAAAGTTAGAGGAATTAAAACCTACTGTAACTCCTGAATGACTATTAAACTGACCTATCTCACCATTGATGTCCAGTTCAAGTCCATGAGCACCTCAGTCCCAAATGAACCTGATCCAACTACATGTATCCTGGACTGAATCCCCCAGACCAATAAGATCTTTGACTCCATGTAGTAAATTGGGGTGGAAATTGGATAAGAGGAATGCATAGGGGCATAGCAAATGATTAACAATGCAATCTTGCTCAGGAAACGTGTGGAATCTTGTTGGGCCTTATGGCAAAAAAAGTCAAAAATCTCAATTCAGACATAGCCAAAATAAACACAAGGTTCAACCCAGGGTTTCAAAACCTGATTGGATAATTTGAGTCCAACTCTCACCAGTTTGCTTATGTCCACTGTCACAATCCAACTCATAGTTCACAATACATTCAAATTTGTCTCATTTACAAGTTGTGAAATTATGTCCGGTGCACCCAACTTTACCTAATTAAGTATTTCAAGAAAAGCATGAATCTTAACACTCATCTCTGGGGTATCATGCAATCTACTTTCCTTAAGCCCCAAAAACAACTTGCAGCTATTCTCTAAATAAAAACCGAAAGAACTCGGATGCTATAAATCAGGAACAAAAACAAAGTTGCTGGAAAAGCTCAGCAGGTCTGGCAGCATCTGTGAAGGAATAAACAGAGTTAATGTTTCGGGTCCGGTGACTGTTCCTCTGCCAGACCTGCTGAGCTTTTCCAGCAACTTTGTTTTTGTTGTTACTAGTCTCTGTTTTCTGTCAATGAGCCAACTTCAAATCTATATCACCACTCTCCCATTTATTCCACAGGTTTCATCATTATGGCAACCTATCATGTAACACTTTATGAAATGTGCTTTGGAAATCCATGTGACCATATTAAATGTAAATGTAACTCCATTATCTGCCCTCGGTTACATTATCAAAAACTGAATTTGTCAGTTATTTGCTGATTCTGCAGGTTACCAAAGGCTTGTGTGAATCTCTTTTTAAGATTTCTTTTCCTGATTCACAATGTACTGTTGCCATTTGTTCAGCTTTACTTTGGTCCCTTTTGGCTTTTGACATGATTCAAAATAATCATTGCAGGTCTAGCAGCATCTGTGAATAAAAATCAGAGTTAATGTTTTGGGCTGGTGACCCTTCCTAGGAACTAATGGTAGCTAGGAAAGTGTCAGTTTATGTGCAGAATATAGGGAGAGGAAGGGGGTAAAGAGTAAATGGTAGGTGGGGATAGAGCCCAAAGAGAGAGAAGAACAGTTGGACAGAGAAAGGAGTTGATAATGATCTGGCTAGGAGGTGAATAGCTGTTATTGGGGACTGTTAGTGACTAACAATAGGTGGTGCGTAATGGCAGACTATGTGATAATAAGGCCTGGTGTGTGGGGTAGAGGGCTAGGACAATGGAGAGTTTAGGCCCTAAAATTATTGAACTCAGTATTGAATCCAGAGGGCTGCAGGATCCCCAAGTGGAAAATGAGATGTTGTTCTTCCAGCTTGCACTGATCATCGCTGGAACACTACGGGCAGAATGTAGATGTTCTGTGAAGCAGTCACCCAGTCTACGCTTTGTTTCCCCAATGTAGAGGAGACCACATTGTGAGCAGTGAATGTAGTAGACTAGATTGTGGGAACTGCAGGTGAAGTGCTGCTTCACCTCGAAGGTATGTTTGGGCCCTTCGATACTGGGGGGAGGTAGGAAGGAAATGAGCAAGTGTTACACCTTTGCCGGTTGCAGGGGAGGGTGCCATGGGGCTGTTGGGGGGGGGGGATTGTTGGGAGTGAAGGAAGAGTGGGTCATGGTGTCTCGGAGGGAATGGTCCTTGCAGAAGACGGACGAGGGAGGGGAGGGGAATATGTGTCTGGTGGTGGCATCTCGCTGGAGGTGGCAGAAATGGCATCTGATGATCTTCTGAATATGGATGCTGGTGGGATGGTAAGTAAGGACAAGGAGAACACTATTGCTGTTGCGGGAGAGAAGCAAGGGGGTGAGGGCGGAAGTGCGGGAGATAATTCCAACCCAGTTGCGGGCCCTGTCAACCACGGTGCCGATGAAGCCTTGATTGAGGAAGAAGATGGACTTTTCAGAGGCTCCCTTGTCGAAGTTGGCGTCATCTGAACATTTGCGACAGAGACAGAGGATCTGAGAGAATCGAATGGAGTCTTTACAGGAAGCAGGTGTGACGATGTATAGTCTAGGTAGCTGTGGGAGTCGGTGGGTTTATAGTGGATATTAGTGGCCAGTCTATTCCCAGAAATGGAAACAGAGATGTCGAGGAAGGGAAGGGAGGAGTCAGAGATAGACCAGGTGAAAGTGAGGGCTGGGCGGAAATTGGAAGTGAAATCAATGAAATATTCCAATACTGGATGTGAGAAGGAAGCAGCACCGATGATATCGTCAATTTATTGGAGAAAGAGTTGTGGATGGGGGCCGGAATAGGACTGGAACAAAGAATGTTCCATGTACCCAAAGAAAAGACAGGCATAACTAGGGCCCATGTGAGTACCTATGGCCACCCCCTGACCTGAAGAAATGAGAGGAGTTAAAAGCGAAATTGTTGAGGGTGAGGACATGCTCAATTAAGCGGGAGAGGGTCTGAATGGCCTGGACAGAGTGGATGTTGGGAAGATGCTTCCATTGGTAGGAGAGACTAGGACACGATAGCACAGCCTTAGAGTGAAGGAAAGACCTTCTAGAATGGAGATAAGGCAAAACTTCTTCAGCCAGAGAGTAGTGAACCTATGGAATTCACTGCCACAGAAGATTGTGGAGGCCAGGTTATTGAGTGTATTTAAGACTGAGATAGATAGGTTCTTGATTATCAAGGGGATCAAGGGTTGTGGGGAGAAAGCAGGAGAATGGGTTGGCCTAATTTCTGCTCCTATGTCTTATGGTCTTTTTGGGTGGTGGTGGGTGGGGATGGCTCAGGCATTTGCTCCAAGAAGAAGTGCAGAGCCCTAAGACCGTCCTGATGGGAATGGATATGTAAAGGGATTGCATGTCCTTGGTAAAGGGGAGGCTGGAGGCTGCAGCCTACAAATGGGAAATATTGAAACTGGTGTAAAATGTCAGAGGAAACATGGATGTAAGTGGGTAGGGACTGGACCAGGGGAGAGAAGACTGAGTCAAGGTAGGAAGAGATGAGTTCTGTGGGGCAGGAGCAAGCTAAAACAATGGGTCTGCCCGGGCAGTCCCATTTGTGGATTTTTGGAAGGAGGTAGGAGTGAGCTGTGCAGGGCTGGAGGACTATCAGCTTGGAGGCAGTGGGGGAGAACACCAGAGGAAATGAGGTCAGTTACTGTAGTTGATCCAATGGCCTGATGTGTATGTTGGGGTCATGGCCCAGGGGAAGATAGGTGGCGGTATCTGAGAGCTGGTGCTCAGCCTCTGTAATGTAGAGGTCAGTATGCCAGACTACCACAGCACCACCCTTATTGGCAGGCTTAATAACAAAGTCAGGATTAGATCTAAGTGCACAGAGTGTAGTCAGTTTGGAAGGAAATATGTTGGATTTGGTGAGGGGGACAGAGAAATTAAGGTGACCAATATCATGTCGACAGTTCTCAATGAAGATCGAGTGCAGGTAAAAAGGCCAGAGGGAGGTAAAAGGCCAGAGGGAGGGTGTTGGATCCTGGTGAAGGGGTCTGTGGGATGGGGAGAAGACTCTCGTCCAAAGAGATGGGCATGAAGGTGAAGCTGGCAGAAGAAGAGTTCGACGTCATGTTATACCCGAAGTTCATTAAGGTGGGGACACAGAGGGATAAAGCTGAGACCTTTGCTGAGTACAGAACGTGCAACATCGGAGACCGAGAGGTTAGGTCAGATGGTGAATTACTGACAAGTGATGGGGTTGGGAGAGGGGATGGAGTCAGGGGAAGGGGAGAGGAGGAAGATATCTTTGAGTATCTTTGAGTTGTTTGAGGTATCTTTGAGTTGTTGCATCTTGTGGGCCTTGATGCCTGAAAGGAAAAGAAAAAGTTTCTTGTTAGCACGAAGAATAAGCCGGACGATGAAGTAGAACTGCCGAGTGGTACAACCCTGAGCCAGTGTGATGCAATGCTGTTGGAGAGAGAGGTTGAGAGTGTGCATGTGACACCGCATGGTACTGAGTGTGGATCTCAGGGTGCGGTGAGAGCAACTGCCTGTGGCACATTGAACATCGCGGAGATAGTTGTGATCCTGAGTGGAATTAAAGCATGAGGGATGAAGCTTCAGTTGGAATCCACGTGGGGTGAGTCTGAGCTGGAAGCAGTCACTGACAAATGTGAGATAGTAGGAACTGCAGATGCTGGAGAATCCGAGACAACAAGGTGCAGGGCTGGATGAACACAGCAGGCCAAGCAGCATCATAGGAGCAGAGAGGCTGACGTTTCGGGCCTAGACCCTTCATCAGAAAAGGGGGAGGGGAAGGGGGTTTTGAACTAAATAGGGAGAGAGATCCCTTGAGGTTTGTCCGGAGGGAGGAGGGTAACTTCTTCAGGTTAGGCATCCTTAGAAGAGGCTTCGCAGTGGGGTTAAAATTGAATCAGAGATAGTAGGAACTGCAGATGCTGGAGAATCCGAGACAACAAGGTGCAGGGCTGGATGAACACAGCAGGCCAAGCAGCATCATAGGAGCAGAGAGGCTGAAC